>NC_090381.1:75407250-75737613 GCF_036365525.1 Heterodontus francisci
TATTCTCGAAACAATAGGGTTGTCAGGCACAATGTTGTTAGCTAGTTCCCTTAGCTGACATTTGGTTCTTCTTAGTAATGCTCCATTATGGATGGTTACTTCATACGAACTTGGCTTGTTGCAGATTTAGGACACTTTCACAGGGAGCTATCTCTGTTCTTACGGATGGATCACTCTGACCTTCTGACCAATCTGTAACAGCGGTAGTTCCATGCCTGCATGCTTATTGTGCACAGCTTTCATCTTTTCTTGATTTGCCAACAGCTTGTCCTGCATTCACAAATATTTTATGAAATGATATCTTGGAGGAATTGTTTATACTTGTCTTCCAAATATAATTTCTGCAGGTGATGGTAATCCTGTGCCGATTGGTGTTTCCCTCAAGTGCAACATAGCTATGTGCAGAACTTGTTTGATTTCCCAACACTTCATAATAGGTGACGACTGTACGTAACATTCTTTCTGCTAGGCGGTTCAATTTAGGGTAATGCAGAGACTATGTAACATGGTTCACTGCCCACTTCTTACACAGATCTTTAAATGCTTTGGCAGTATATTGCAGTCCATTGTCCGATGCTATCTCCTCTGGGGGACCAAACAAACTGAAGATTGCTTTGATAGTATTAGCAACTGATGCGCTTGATGTGTACCTCAATTGACAGATTATGGAGAACTTAGAGAATTAGTTGGTAAGAAAGAGAAAATAGTCGCCTTTTACAGAGGAGAGGTTATAGAGTCATAGAGTCTTTTACAGCACAGAAGGAGGCCATTTGGCCCATCGAGTCCATGCCAGCTCTCCACAGAGCTATACAGTCAGTCCCACTCCCTGGCGCAATCCCCATAACCCTGCAAATCTATTTCTCTCAGGTGACCATCCGGCTTCCTCATGAAGTCATTGATTGTCTCCATTTCTATCACCCTTGTGCGCAGCGAGTTCCAGGTCATTAGCACCCGCTGCGTAAAAAAGCACTCCCTCATATTCCCCCTACATCTTTTGCCCAAAATTTTCAATCTGTGTTTCATAGTCCTTGTACCATTTGTTAATGGGAACACAGTTTTTCCTTGTTTAAGCCTGTCATAATCTTGTACACTTCTATTAAATCCCCCCTCAATCTCCATTGTTCTAAGGAGAACAAACCCAGCTTTTCCAACCTAACTTTGTGTTACATGAGCACTTCTGTTTTTCTTTGTACAATATGTTTTAAGAAATTATAGCCGGATTGTGGACACTGATTCATCTGGAATCATGATGAGGTTGAACTTTGTGGTTGTTTATAAAAATAAAGGAAGTTCAACAGAAGGTTCCTGGTTTTGGCTAGGAAACAAGTTTACTGGAAAGCACCTGTTCGCAAAGAACCCAGCAGGGGGTTGTGTTGTGGCCCTGAAAGAGCTATTCACAAGGAAATGACAAGTCATGATTTATGGTCATCACACAACTTGCCTCTGGAAAGGTTTTAGCTTCATTTTGAACTGTGAAAAAGCCAGTTGATGTTTGGCCAGAGTTGGTTGGATTTTCCTGATTGACCTGCCAGGAGAACAGAATATCCAGCCAGACCATTTTTCTCTTGAAGAGCAAATCCTGTGTCAAGTGTGCTTCCTGTTGCCTTCTGTATTTGAAGAAATCCTGCATGTTTGCAGAAACCTTGCATTTTTGAAGGAACTTTGCATCGAATGTGTAAGAATTGAAACCTTTGTTGCTGCATACTTGATGTACTTCAGCCTTCTATGCTGAATCTCTTTGAAAACCTACCCAGACTATTCATCAACATCGCCTGGAAAGAACTGTTCTTGGAAGATTCCGAGTGGCAGCCGCCTATTCGGCTTTGCAACACATTGCCAAAACAAAGGACTTCCTTCCATACCTCTTTTAAGCCTAAGTGGGTTTTTTTTCATTCTTTCTGTTTCTTTGTAACAGCTGTTAAAAAACAATCCCTTTTTTTTCTGGTTAACCGGTTTTGTATGTATATGTGTGTGCATGAGGGCTAGGATAAAATATGAGGCTTTAATATTTTAATTTGTGCATATGTTTACTTCATTAATTAAGACTTGGTTTATAATAAATAGATAATTTTGTTGTTTATTAAAGAAACCTGGTTGGTGTGCTTTATTCTGGGGAAAAGTAGAGTATCTGATTGTTTCAATAAGTGGGAAAATTTAAATATATGTTGTGACCTTTGGAGAAGTGGGACTGAATTAACAGTGCACTCCTCCCACCTCAGCCATCACATTTGTAACTAAAATTCTCCATCCCTTGAACCATTCTGGTAAATCTCCTCTGCACCCTCTCAAGAACCTGCACACCCTTCCTTTTATTATTCGTTCATGGGATGTGGGCATCACTGGTTAAGCCACCATTTATTGCTCATCCCGATTTGCCCTTGAGAAGGTGGTGGTGAGCTGCCTTCTTGAACTGCTACAGTCTTTGGGGTGTAGGTACACCAACAGTGCTGTTAGGAAGGGAGTTCCAGGATTTTGATCCAGCGACAGTGAAAGAACAGCAATATAGTTCCAGGTCAGGGTGGTGTGTGGCTTGGAGGGGAACTTGCAGGTGGCGGTGTTCCCATGCATCTGCTGCCCTTGTCTTTCTAGGTGGTAGAGGTTGCAGGTTTGGAAGGTGCTGTCGAAGGAGCCTTGATGATTTGCTGCAGTGCATCTTGTAGATGGTGCACACTGCTGCCACTGTGGTAAAGGGAGTGAATGTTCAAGGTGGTGGATGGGGTACCAATCAAGCGTGCTGCTTTGTCCTGGATGGTGTCAAGCTTCCTGAGTGTTGTTGCCGCACTCATCCAGGCAAGAGGAAAGCATTTCATCACACTCCTGACTTGTGCCTTGTAGATGGTGGACAGGTATTGCGGAGTCAGAAAGTGAGTTTCTTGCTGCAGAATTCCCAGCCTCTGACCTGCTCTCGTAGCCACAGTATTGACGTGGCCGGTCCAGTTCCGTTTCTGGTCAGTGGTAACCCCTATGATGTTGATGGTAGGGGATTTAGCGATGGTAATGCCATTGAACATCAAGGGGAGATGGTTAGATTCTCTCTTGTTTGAGATGGTCATTGCCCAGCACTTGTGTAGTGCAAATGTTCCTGAAACGTGGTGACCAGAACTGGACGCAATACCCTAGTTTGGGCCGAACCAGAGTTTTATAAAGGTTCAGCATAATTCCCTTTTGTACTCAATGCGTCGATTTATGAAGCCCAAGATCCCATATGCTTTACTAACCACTCTCTCAATATGTCCTGCCACCTTCAAAGATTGATGTACATACACCCCCAGCTCCCTCTGTTCCTGCACACTCTTTAAAACTGTGCTTTAAGTATATATTGCCTCTCCTATTCCTTCAAAATGCATCAGCTCACACTTGTCTGTATTAAATTCCATCTGCCACCTTCTGCCCATTCTGCTAGCCTATCTATGCCATGTAGGTGGTTCATATAATCCCCGCCGTTTGCCGCATCTCCAAGTTTGGTGTTGTCAGCAAATTTTGAGATTCTACTCTCTATTCCAAGATACAAGTTTTAATACGTAGCAAAAAAAAAAGTGGTCCTAGCACTGACCCTTGGGAAACACCACTGTCTACCATCATCTAGTCTGAAAAGCAACCATTTTCTACGACTCGCTGTTTTCTGTCCTTTAGCCAAATTTTTATCCAATTGGACTCTGCCCCTCCTATTCCATGAGCCTCAATTTTGTTAACCAGCCTTTTATGTGGTACCTTATCAAATGCTTTCTTAAAATCCATACAAACAGCATTCACTGTATTCCCTTCAACAACCTCAGTGGCTATCCTTGACCAAAGATGTGACAGAACTTCGTGCAGATGGAGCGGCTCTTTATGTTGGCTTGGTTGATGCTCTTGGCATGCATCACATAGCCGTACTGCTCACTTGATGTCACTGTTAATTCCCAACCAGTAGACAGTTTCATGTGAAAGAAGCGTTTGTGGAATTACCAGCTGTCTTCCTTTGAAGATGTCTGCATTAGATATGCCCAACCCGTCTTGGTGTAGCCAAAACATTCTGGCTTCTGTAGAAACTTCCTGTAGTGTGTCAGGCCATCCTTTCACTATGAGTTACCATAACTCCTTTAAAACTGGGTCTTTGGAAGTCTCTTCCTGTAGTTCTTCATGCTTCCTTTGTCCAAAATGCATTAAATCTATCCAGTATACATCTTCTAGCTCGGCTTTCAGTTTGTCCTTGATGTGGACGCTACATTTGCTTGGTAGATCTATTGAAGAAATTGCGTTGTCTCTCACATGTAGAATAGCATCTCCTTTAAACCTTCCTGTGGTATCAAAACGATCTGGATACATTTGTTGCAAATCCCGAATGGACTCAATGGGGTCATATCTATTTTGGTTGTGTCCTTGGCACACTGCTGATCTCATGGATTGTCATGAGTTGAAGCTCATTATATGCTAGTAGCCCCGCAACTGCTGGACCATTGGTATTGTTATGAAAGTGCTTCTTTTTTTAAATATTTTTTTTTCTTGAGGACTCGTATTTTAGAATTATGGATATTGGTTCATTTTGGAAAACTGAAAAGATTCCATGGATGTTTTTTTTACAATGATCACTGAGGGTCATTTTTGAAAACATACCTTTACTGGATGTCACATGCCTTAAGCTCAATAAACCAACAAAAACCTTGGTGACTTGTGGGAGCTGTTTACAGAGAAGTGTCATGTCAAGATTTATGGTGGTCAGGAGGTTTTGCTTTTGGGATATTGTTTTGGTTCAGTTGGGGTGTGGACTGTTGGATTTTGTAGCCTGCTGAAAAACACCCAGCTCCTCTTTCTCTACCTCTTTGAAAAAAACCCTGCGACTACAGTGTGTGAGCTAAAACCTCTGATGCTGCATTTCCCCCAAGATGATCCTGGAAGGCCTGCCAGATTAATTCGCGATGCTGTCTGAAAAGAACTGCTCCAGAACAGATCCCTGTGACCCGAGTACGTGTACTCGTATGCCAGACTGCATGCCATTTTTGGGACACAACATATCTGATTCTTTTACTTCAAGAATTAGCAAGTATTTGGCCAAAGTATTTTTTTTTGTCTCTTTTGTGTAGAAGATCTCTGCAGAGAAAATTTCTTTATTTTTTTTCTCTTTAACCAGTATGTGTGTGTGTGTGTGTGTGTGTGTGTGTGTGTGTGTGTGTGTGTGTGTGTGTGTGTGTGTTGGGTATTTAAAAAGGGAACTTTCATATTTCAATCTCTGTGTTACTTCGTTACCGGATAAGTTTTATTTTATAATAAACTACAAATGTTTTTGTTTATTAAAGAAGCCTGGTTGGTGTATTTTATTTTGGGATAAAGAGTAGAGTATATGATTGGCTGTATCGGTAACTGGGTAAACATTTAAAATATATGTTGTGGCCTATGGAGAAGCGGAACTAGAAAAGACAGTGCACACCTCCCACCTCGGTCGTAACAATATCGACAATGCAGAAGCCTTGCTACGACCACCGAGAGTTTCCATACTTGCACTCCAACATTAGTGTACCAATGCAGTTGATTGGAGACCCGTTATATGCAGTGAGTCTTATGTTTGTAGGTTATATCATGGCTTCCCATCTTGCAAGGTACATTTTCTTGAATATTCTCAGTGGCAAAATATTTGCACTTGCCACTATGTCGAGCTTGAGTCGCAACTTGTGCTGGACACTTTTCTTTGGGCATATGACGTCAATGGCGGTGAATGCTCCCTGCTGTGTAACCGCATCCATCTGGTTTGCAACTGCTACTGTGGCCTCTTTAATACTCATGTCTTTGCCTATCTCGTGCACATGCTTGTGTTTAGATTGGCCTCTGACAATGCATCCCCATTCCTCTCACAATGTGATGTTTGCTTCTTGTCAGGTTACAGCCTGCTGTGACTTCTGGCCAATTTTCCATTACCAGACCTTCTGCACAGCCTTGCCCAGTGCCTTTTCTTGCCACACACCTTGCAGTTATCCAAGTAGGCTTGACAATTTCTCCATTGGTGCATCAGACCACACTTGCCACATAGCTTGCTTTGCTGAGGTGACCTGGTTACCTCGCCTATGGTTGTTGCTCCAAGTGCTCATATGCACTGCCAGCTTGCAACTATGACCTTGAGTTTCCTGTCTCCTTTCAGGAGACTTTCAATGTCATCCCCTTTTTCTTTGTCTAGAAGCTCTTTCTGAAAAGCTTCTGTTGGGATAGATGCAATGACCAATTCCATTATCCGTTCAGATAACTCCACTTCCAAGAAATCACAGTCTTTTCCTTTCTTGTGGCATCTGCTGACAAATTCATCGAAGGTCTCCTTGGACTGCTGTCTGTATGCCATCAGTTCCAGTTGATGGATTCTGAAATTAATCTTGGCCTTCAGCTGGTTCTCTAATGTAGTTCAAAGTCTCACTGGGTCCTTCTGGTCACTTCACATAGTCCTGAGGTGTTGATATGATGGAGCCCTTCATTGTCGATCACAATTTATATTTTGATCACTTGCTTCTCAAGCTCTGTGAGAGCAAGATCCAAAGCGCACATCTTTATGTTCTGTTTGAAGAGATGGAATTTGTGGAGCTGATCTTGGGCTTTCCAATTCATTGACAGGTATTTGGTAGTCATGGTACCAAATTTCATGTCTGCAAGAATCTTTGGCTGGAGATTTCCTAATTAAAATTACTCCCTCTTTCTTTCTGTTTTTGAGGCGTTCCCCAAAGGGAAAAAAAATTGCAGGTCTGCTGTGTCTACAGCTTCGGACTTCAGCCACACCTTGTGCTCAGTGCTTGCAATGTGGGCTTTCCACCTGTGATTAGGGAGACTCTGCCCCCAAAGCAATTATGGCGGGAAAACACAGCATGTAATGGCGGTGCTGCTCCAGAGGCCTGACGTGAACCAACTCTGTTTGCTTTCCCTGAGCCTGATTCCGCTCAATTCCTGCCTTTTCTTGCCATCCACTGTTGAAATAAACAACCCACTTTGTGTACTCACATTCTCCTGTACACCCAATTCAGTGGATGGTCGTCGAACCTGGCAGTGTCGTGCTGCCACCACTACCTCCAATGATATGCCGCATTGTCCTGTCTTCAATGTTCTCCAACAGGAGAGATCGCTGTTTCCAATATCTCGTTGAAGAGCTCTGCCGCCACTGAACACTGTTGCTGAGCCTCTCTGCAGTACTGCTACTTCAATGCGTTCTGCTGCCTCCACACCGTGGTCTTCAAATACACATTGCTGCCACCATATTATGTTATTGCTTTCTTCAGCAATAAGGTACCAAACAATCTTAACTGAATGGTAAGTAAACAGTGGGTTCTTTATTGTGAAGTAACATGTTTACAAAAGAGCTCTATCATACATGTGTGACAAGGTGACTAACATGACTCCAATTGCTCTATCACATGTTATTTGACATCACTTCCTATGATGATGTGTGAAGTACTCAAACTGTTAAAGTGATATCACAACAGTGGCTGCAAGTGTCAGATCAAGTGACGGTGCTTCTTCATCAGATGCCTGCTCTTCCGCTCACCCTTCATAGTCACGTTTCACTAACTGGTCAGGCAGCAGGTCTTGGGTATCTGAAAGCATCAGATGAAGATGGTTGGTTAGAAGGAACGGGAAAGTGGGTGGAAAGCAAGAGGTGCATTGTTACACCAGGCTGAATTTAATGATCTTGCTGCCAGTGGGCCCGGAAATGGGTGCCATTCCCATTTGTCATGTGGGCGGCCTCCCCACCGCGATCATACGGCAGGCAGCCATTTTGCATATTGGAGAGACGGGCTCCCCAATCATGTGGCGGGGGTAGGATGAGAGTCACTGATTATGGCATCAGATAACTCCAGAACAGGTCCTGGCACCATATCTTAAAGCCTGTCCACCCTGCATTCACGTCTGCCTTAGATTCATCGCCAGCTTGCTGCAGCTTTAAACTTATCGTGACTGGTTCCTGGACCCCCTCACCCACCAAGGGCAGTAAAAGATGGCCAAGGCAAGACACAGGATGGCCCCACTGTTCAGTGATGGCCTCCCTGCAGATTCTCCTCCAGGCTGCCAGGGAAAGACGGGAGGTTCCTTTCTCCAGCGATGGCAGGAAGAGGTCCTCCCGTCTGACGAAGCAAGCCTGGGTGGAGATCACAGAGGAGGTCAGCAGCTATGGGGGTCACCCAATGCAACTGGGTCCAGTGCAGGAAGAGGTTGCCAAGGTGAGTGCTCCATACCACTCGCCTTTTTGGGGATTGCATTTGACTATGCAGTAGAGTTCGTGACATGGAGAGGGTGGTGCTATTAGGGCAATGGCAGAGGGGCGAGGTTAGGACCTCATCCTGACAGATGCTTGGTTGTATCTCGGCCACAGGCCACGTTCCTTCATAGCTTACCCCCCCCCCCCCCCCCCCCACCTTAGCTCCCGTGAACGCGTGTGTCACCATGAGAGATGAGATAATCACATCTCCCAGTAGGAGATGAGGGTCCGACGTTAGCAGAAATGTCTTGTTGATCTCTTTGTCAATCTCCATCCTTCCTCTTGCAGGACAAGAGGGCCCACAATAGACTGGCGGAGGAGTTCCTGATCTTGTCCTCTCACCACTGCCAAGGAAGAGGCCTTGGAGCTGATGCGGACCAGGGTGGCCGTACAATTTTGGAGGGGAGACTGGAGTCCCTGCGCAAGAGAGTGAGGATTTTCCTCAATCAACATACTCACTATTTATGGTGAACCACATCACTCAGGGTTGCCATGATGAAATTTGGACAGCCTAATAGACACGTTTGTATTCTCCCTAGCAGGTCGGCATGGACAGGAGACTGCAGCCACAGGGGGACAGGCGTCCACCTTTGAGCAGGAGGGTCACTTAGAGGACGCACCATCCCATGACTCTTCTGCACCTTCCACCAGCACGGATACTTTCATCTTGGTGGGAACTGCTCGGCATTAGAATCAGGGTCACAACTTGGTGAAAGCACCACGCGTGCACCCGAGCAGCTGGCTGAGGCTGTGACAGCTGAGGCATCTGGCAGTCGAAGGACTGTGGGTGGCCAGGCCAATGCTGAGCGCCAGGCTGATGACAAGCCTCAGGTGTTGACAGCACAGGACATGCTGGAGTTGCAGGAAGAGGTAAGGCAACATATGGCCGAGGTAATGCTCTGGGCACACGGGTTCAAATCTCACCACGGCAGCTGGTGGAATTTAAATGCAATGAATTAATAAATTCAATTAAGAATTGCTGAAAATAGAGACATGTTATTGAAGCCTACCGCCCCATCAGCCTACTCTCAACCATCAGTAAAGTGATGGAAGGTGTCATCAACAGTGCCATCAAGCAGCACTTCCTTGGTAATAACCTGCTCAGTGACGCTCAGTTTGGGTTCCGCCAAACCACTCAGCTCCTGACCTCATTACAGCCTTGGTTCAAACCTGGACAAAAGAGCTGAACTCAAGAGGTGAGGTGAGAGTGACTGCCCTTGACATCAAGGCAGCATTTGGCATCAAGGAGCCCAAGCAAAACTGAGGTCAATGGGAATCAGGGGGAAAACCCTCCACTGGTTGGAGTCATACCTAGTGCAAAGGAAGATGGTTGTGGTTGTTGGAGGTCAATCATCTCAGCTCCAGGACATCACTGCAGGAGTTCCTCAGGGTAGTGTCCTAGGCCCAGCTATCTTCAGCTGCTTCATCAATGACCTTCCTTCAATCATAAGGTCAGAAATGGGAATATTCGCTGATGATTGCACAATGTTCAGCACCATTCGTGACTCCTCAGATACTGAAGCAGTCCGTGTAGAAATGCAGCAAGCCTTGGAAAATATCCAGGCTTGGGCAGATAAGTGGCAAGTAACATTCGCGCCACACAAGTGCCAGGCAATGACCATCTCCAACAAGAGAGAATCTAACCATCTCCCCTTGACATTCAATGGCATTACCATCACTGAATCCCCCACTATCAACATCGCAGAAGCTACCATTGACCAGAAACTGAACTGGAGTAGCCATAAATACCATGGCTACAAGAGCAAGTCAGAGGCTAGGAATCTTGAGGCAACTAACTCACCTCCTGACTCCCCAAAGCTTGTCCACCATCTACAAGGCACAAGTCAGGAGTGTGATGGCATAATCTCCACTTGCCTGGATGGATGCAGCTCCAACAACACTCAGGAAGCTCGACACCATCCAGGACAAAGCAGCCCATTTGATTGGCACCCCATCTACAAACATTCACTCCCTCCACCACTGACGCACAGTGGCAGCAGTGCAGACCATCTGCAAGATGCACTGCAGCAATGGACCAAGGCTCCTTCGACAGCACCTTCCAAACCCACGACCTCTACCAACTAGAAGGACAAGGGCACCAAATGCATGGGAACACCACCACCTGCAAGTTCCCCTCCAAGTCACACACCATCCTGACTTGGAACTATATCGTCATTCCTACACTGTCGCTGGATCAAAATCCTGGAACTCCCTTCCTAACAGCACTCTGGGTGTACCTACCCCAAATGGACTGCAGCGGTTCAAGAAGGCAGCTCACCACCACCTTCTCAAGGGCAATTAGGGATGGGCAATAAATGCTGGCCTGGCCAGTGACGCCCACATCCCATGAATGAATTTTAAAAAAGCTTTTCGTCTTGTACTCATCGGGACAATGCACAAGAATAACCTCTTTGTTTCTCTTCTCTCTCTTTGGCCTCCTCGAGAGAGACGATGGATAAGCCTCTGGAGGTGGTCAGTGGTTTGTGAAGCAGCGCCTGGAGTGGCTATAAAGGCCAATTCTAGAGTGACAGGCTCTTCCACAGGTGCTGCAGAGAAATTTGTTTGTCGGGGCTGTTACACAGTTGGCTCTCCCCTTGCGCCTCTGTCTTTTTTCCTGCCAACGACTAAGTCTCTTTGACTCGCCACACTTTAGCCCCGTCTTTATGGCTGCCCGCCAGCTCTGACGAATGCTGGCAACTGACTCCCACGACTTGTGATCAATGTCACAGGATGTCATGTCGCGTTTGCAGACGTCTTTAAAGCGGAGACATGGACGGCCGGTGGGTCTGATACCAGTGGCGAGCTCGCTGTACAATGTGTCTTTGGGAATCCTGCCATCTTCCATGCGGCTCACATGGCCAAGCCATCTCAAGCGCCGCTGACTCAGTAGTGTGTATAAGCTGGGGATGTTGGCCGCCTCGAGGACTTCTGTGTTGGAGATACGGTCCTGCCACCTGATGCCAAGTATTCTCCGGAGGCAGCGAAAATGGAATGAATTGAGACGTCGCTCTTGGCTGACATACATTGTCCAGGCCTCGCTGCCATAGAGCAAGGTACTGAGGACACAGGCCTGATACACTCGGACTTTTGTGTTCCGTGTCAGTGCGCCATTTTCCCACACTCTCTTGGCCAGTCTGGACATAGCAGTGGAAGCCTTTCCCATGTGCTTGTAAGAATAACCAATGTAAGGGAAAGCAACAACATATACTGCATGAGAAGAGACTGCTGATTGGTTGGCAAGTGAACTCGGGTAGAGGAGTTGCCATGGAAAATGCACCAGTTTACGATGACTGCCAGTTAACTGCCAAGCTTTGTTTGAAATTTAAACTCGGCAGCTTGATTCCGATTGGTCAAGGCATTGCCCTGAGGAATGAACGAGTGAATGGCTGTCACTTATTTTGTTCAGCTGAAACAGGCACAACGTGTGTACATGTTCTTTCTGTATGCAAAGTAAAGGGCCTTGTGTATTAATATATGAAGCTTCCAGTACACGCAGATGTGCCACATTGCAAGCCCCACTCACAATCTTAAATTGGTTGTCAGCATAACTCTTCGTACACTGAGGGTTATTTAGCAAATGTTGTCCAACTGCGGAATCACATCTAATGTTGGACACTGTGTTTTGAGTTTTGCAAGCATGGGCCATTGCGAACAGCGGAAGGGACATGTTGTTTGATATGATCTGCCAGTCTTTGGGACATATGGCGCCTATATACCTAGCATCACACTGGCATTGAAATTTATATATCACATTACTCATTTATGTGACAGGCAGGAAGTCTTTTTGGCTTGATGGCAGCATCCTGTTAGTGGCGAACACCACACATGTTGCTACCGCATAGTAGCAGCATGAAACAGCTAGCTTTACCCATTGCTCAAATTTTTGGGATACATTATCCTTCCAGGCTAATGTGAGGTAGACTGGGCACTTTTCAGGGCTGAAAATGATGGCCTTAGGCCCGTTCATAAGTTTGCATGATGTACAGCGAGAAATGATCTGATCAGGGTAGCCATTGTCACGCAGGATGTCTTTGATTCACCCTATTTCAGCATCAAGCTTGCATGGTGAGCAAATGGCTCGGGCCCTATTTACGAGGTTGCTGATTAGGCCAATCTTGTAGCGTGTGGAACTGTAAGAATCCCAACGCGTGTACTGACCAGTGAAGATAGGCTTGTGGTAGACTGTGGTAGAGAACCCCTGAGCAGATTTCTCAACCAGGACGCCAAGGAAAGGGAGCTCATTTGACTGCTCCATTTCAAAGGTGAATTTGAGCGCAGGATGGAGCCTATTAAGACGTGCAAGGAAATTATTGCATGCAGCTACGGGTTCAAATATAGCAAACGTATCATCTACATATTGGAAATATGCAAGAGATAGGAGGTTAGGTATCATTCCATCAAAGACACGTTTTTCATGGAACGCAACAAAGATTTTTGCAAGAGCTGGGCCTAGAGGGGCTCGCATGGCAACACCATCTATTTGGGCATACATGTTGTCATTAAAACTGAACTCAACTGCGCGAGTTGCCGAGTTCATAAGTTCAATAACCACAGATTCATGCAATGGTGCTGGGTCTAGATCACCATGATATAGTGCTGCAGTGCAAATATCTATGGCTTCCTTTCGTGGTACATCAGTGAATAGGCTAGCAATGTCAAATGAGCACATGGACACGGCATTGCTATTGATATGCAAGTTCTGTATGGTCTTCGCAAATGTGAAGGAATCTTTCACCGTGTATGTGCAGAACTTGCTCAAAACTGGTTGTAACAATTTGCCCAACCATTTGGCCAATTAATGTTGTACAGAACCAGTCATAGATAAGATAGGGCATAGCTCATGGCCAAGGTGATGGTGTGCAGGTCTGCGTGCATCTGTGGAATCTGGCTCTCCGTGAGGGTGACCAACCTCTCGATGAAGACATGTGTGCACATGCCTCAGACGTGGCAGCAGTCATGGCATGGATGGACTCCTCCATCGTCCACTCATGGCTATGCAGGGCCTCTGGAATTTTTGTTTATTCTTTCATGGGATGTGGGCATCACTGGCAAGGCCAGCATTTGTTGCCCTTGACAACTGAATGGCTTGCTAGGCCATTTCAGTGGGCAGTTGAGTCAACCACATTGCTGTGGGTTTGGAGTCACATTAGGCCAGAGCAGGTAAGGACAGCAGATTTCCTTCCCTAAAGGACATTAGCGAACCAGATGGGTTTTTATGACATATGATGATAGTTTCATGGCTCCATTACTGAGACTAGCTTTCAATTCCAGATTTTTTTTGAATTAATTTATTTTAGTCATTTGGTAGTACAGAACTTGAGAACAGTGGCAAGGCGAGAGAAGGAACAGGAGCCCAGAAACTTCTCACGCTCCTCGTCCTTCTCTGGAAAGAAAAAAGGTTCAAGTGAGACTTCAAAAGGAGGAGGAGAGGCTGCCCTCCACAACTGGGGCTCGCCTCCGGGCGCTTGGAGTGTGGACACCAGCTCTTCAGCCCCTCCACCAGTGAGTCCAGCTCCAGCAGCCGCAATTTCTGAGCAAAGTCTTGCACCAATGCAGAAAACCCTTAGGCAGTCGGGGCCTTCCAGGCCTCAGGCAGCCAGAGGAGGCCTGCCAAAGTAATCACAGGCCAAGGGACAGCCAGTCTCCAGCCCAGCTGCTGTCGCAGGGATCATAACATGTAGCAGTGCTCACAAATGTATTAAGAAAACCACCTAGTCACATTTTGGGACTCACAGATGATATATAATTAATCAATTAAAAGTTCTTTTGTGCAGCTCGTTAGCCATCATTGTCAGAATGCCATGTTCTATTTTGCCTCAATTGTAAGCTGCTGACTTCCCCCTTCCCCCTTCCTGAAATGACAATGCGACCAAACCCTCATTAACATATGTTCTCCGATTGGCACTTATGCATATTGCAGGGAACGCAAATGAAAAGCAAGCAACAGACTACATGCATTAAGGTGAGTCTTTAGTGAATTCTCCGTGAGTGGACATGAGGGTGGCTAGAAGCGGGTGATTATGAGGTTGTCTCTTGTGTCCTTGGCACGCTGCACTATCTGCCTAGCCTCCGGTGCAAGGTCTTCACCATCCAGTGCTGCTTGCTCATCTCCCTCCTCTGCATTATGCTCGGTGGATAAGTGCCGGTTAGGCATCTCATCATCATGTAAGGCCTCCCCCTTCTGCAGTGCTAGTTTGTGCAGAGCACAGCAGACCACCACGATATGAGAGACCCTTGCTGAGGAATATTGCAGGGTTCCACCAGATCGATCGAGGCAATAGAAGCTTATCTTCAGTAGCCCAATGGCCTGTTCGATGGCCGCTCGAGTGGAGCCATGGCAACTGTTGTACCTCTCTTTTCTGCTGCATTGTGAGGATTCCTCACAGGTCATAAGAAGCCAAGTTTTCAATGAATTCCCCTTGTCACCGAAAATCCATCCCTGAAGTCAAGTGGAGGGCCTGAAAGCTGTGGCACCTGGGGCTCTTGAAGTATGTAAGTGTCGTGGCTGCTTCCCGGGAAGTGGGTACACACCTGCAGGAAATGCTTTCGGTGGTCACAGACCAGTTGAACGTTGATTGAATGGAAGCCCTTCCTGTTGATGAATGTGGCTGGCTGGTCCGTGGGAGCCTTGATGGCACATGCGTGCAATCTATCACGCCGTCCACCTGGGGAAATCCAGCAATAGCCCCGAACTCGATTTGAAAATTTATAGACATAACCATCAATGGTCCATCAGGATATACAGGGTAACATGTGATCAATATACACTGCATTTCTTTTCCAATTTAATACAGTGTAATAAACTACCAAATGTGAGCTCTTAACCTAGTTAAAACAAGTATTTCCAGTCTTGTTGGATGCAATTCAATCAGGAAATACATTGTCTGCTATGACTTACATTCCACTGCACCTTATTAAAGTATAAAGCAAATCAAAGCAGAACATTCCAGATTATCAGATCATAGAATCATAGAGTGATAGAATAGTACAGCACAGAAGGAGGCCATTTGGCCCAGCAAGTCTGAGCTGGCTCTTTTGAATATCAATCAAATTAGTTCCACTCCCCTGATCTTTCCCCATATCCCTGCAATATTTTCTCCTTCAAGTATTTCTCCAACTCCCTTTTGAAGGCTGCGATTGAATCGCCAAGCTGTACACCATCTGGACTATAGAATTAAAAAATCTGGCCCCTTTTTCACATTTTGTTCAACACATGCTCACAATTAAGATCTGTTCGTAGATAGATGTAAAAGGTTCCATGATGAGTGAAAAGGGTACTAGAATTTCCTTAATTGATTATTTTGATTATAAAGCAAACAAGTGGCTTCTCACAAAGCCCTGTAAATCTTTATTTAAATACCCCTGAGTTATATGTGTTGACAAAACTGTTGTCCACCATTAAACTTCCTCATCTACAAAGTGTTTACATAAACAGGAAGCCAATAAAAAAAAGTTGTCAACCAATAGGAATCCATCAGAAGAAGTAAATTGTCAGGCCTTGGATTTACATACTCTTTTTGGCAAATTTCTGGCTCAAAAATCAAAATACTGGCAACTTTTTAGGTGTCCATGCCCATTTCCGGCAACTTGCCGCTGAGCACTTCCTGATGCTGCTGGGAGTTCATTATTATGTAGGAAATAAGCAGTAACAGCATTGGAGTCCTCAAATCTTGTGACTTCCACTGTAACAAGGGTACGTTAAAACAAAGTAAATCTAGCATACATGTTGCCCACGTCAGCTCATAACGATAGAAGTGTTTAACTTTGGAGCTTGTAGACAGACGAGAATTTCCTGGAGTTACAGAAGTGTTTTTAAAGTGCTTTGCACCAGGGTTAAACTGGACTTGCTTCTGACATCCTGAAGAAGGCTTTTGAAAGCATGGGGATATATTTTCTCACATCCAGAGTAAGAGGTTCCGAGCACCTATTCAGAGATTCTCTAAGGAATTTTAGTGGAGCAGGAGGAAGGGCAGTGCAGTCATTTAGCAGATAGCTTTTCTTGTCTACTTGAGCCCCACCATACATTTATACTGTAATAAAGAGGTGTTCTGTCTATTTATGTCATTATATATGTGGAAGCTGATCAGTGCTTCTCACTGATGGGCAACATGTCAATAAGGAAGAGGAGGACTCCAAGAATAGAACCTTGGGAGAGGAGAGTCTCTGAGGGTGTTAGTGTAGGGGCAGAAAGAGCAGGAAGTGAAATAATTGAGGAAGAGGCAAGTGTAGCGAGGTACCTCATGTATGCTATTGAAAGAAACTGATCTGTATGGTACTTTATATAATGTCAAATTTTAACTGTTATGTAATGTGTTTTTACAAATTTTATGAATAAAGTATATTTTTGGGAAAAAAATCGAGGAAGAGGCTTCAGAGCAAGTTTGCTGTTGCTCACTTTTCCCTTACCAAAAGGAAACAGCTATTCAATTTCATCCTCCACATCCTCCCCCCTCCAACCCAATACTCAAAACTATTTATTCAGCATCTGGCAGATAGACAATATAAGATAAAATTTGATACCTGGAATGTTCTTAAGGGAAAGGAAACATATTTGCAGAGCAGCAATCAAGAAAGCTAAAAGGATATTGAACTACATATCCAAAACTATGGCCTCGATTTTAACTCCCACCAGGCAACAGGTGGGAGAGGGATACTGGGGCGGGGGGGTGGGTGTTAAAATATTGGAATTGAGCTAAAAAGCAGGCAAGGGCCTAGTCATGCTGCAAAGTCCTGGCCCGATTCTGTCATCAGCGCTGTGACCTATTTTTAACTTCACCACAATGGAAGTCCCACACTGTCTGTTTCCCGGCAGCAACAACACAGCAGGAGGAGCTGGCTGCTCAGAAGAGGCCCATGTATATTCTAAAGCTTTTCATTTTTTAAGCTTCTTGTGGACCAGGAGGTCTCTGGTTTGACCACACCTAGAATACTGAGCCCAATTCACAACACCAAGAAACAAGAGGCATTGAAGAGTTTGTGGCAGCATAGAGGAGATTCCTGAGGCTGCTTCATAGTGTCAGGGGCTGAGGTACGAGGAAAAACTGTACAGGCTGTAGCCCTGATTTTAGCTCAGCCAACAGGCTCAACTGGGGTGGGCAGGTAATTAAAATGGCACTTGCGGGACAGTCCATGCTACATGCCCAAATTGCTCCTCCCAAACACCATTTTAACTAGGCAAAAAATTGGTTAGGAGGGCAGTTAGCACCAGGCAGGCATGGGCCTACTTAACATTCAAAAGTCACAGCCAGATGCTGTCCTGCGCAACCTGGTAGTGAAACAGTCAGAAGAGGCCATGGTAAGTGTTGTGATATTGTTTTAACTGCTTTAATACCAGTTAACATACTACTAAATATGTAAATAGTTTAGTATACATCATCACAGGAAGTGATGGAAACTAACATGTGATATCATAGTTGGAGCAGTGTTAGTCAGCAGGTAGTACCTGTATTGAAGAGCTCTCCTGGAATTCTGTTATTCTGTAATAAAGAACCCTTTGTTTATTTTACCAATCATTGTCATAGTGTTTGGTACATTTGTGTTATGAACCAATAACACAATATAATGGGAGTGGAATACAACAGGGTAGCAGTGATGGAGAGCTGTACAATGTGTTCGACACAGCGACAGTGATCAAAGCACGACATTGTAGACAACGGCTTCTCTTGCATAAAGCCATAAAAGCCTGGGACAACACTGAAATTAGCTGCAAGGAGCAGCAGCAACACAACATAGGACTGGATTCGAAAACCACCTCAAAGAATTGATACTCCAAGAGAGTAAGTAATCAAAAGGTGCAGGGGGTGGGGGGTGTTAATAAAATGGTAGTTGGCCTGAAAGGCAGTGTTCCGGTGGAATGGGGCTTAAAAGAGAAAAAAATAGGATCAATCCGACTCGGGGCTGTGAGACTACACTGCCATTGAGCGTCATCGTTTTCCCGCTGAAATGAACTCCGTAGGCGGGGTCTCCCCATGCAGAAGCTGAAAGCCCGCACTGCAGTTACAGGGCGTGGCAGAAATCCAGAGGAGGAGTGTGAAATATTAGATATGATGAGCATAATGAGAGAGGAAGTACTCAAGAGTCTGACATCCATGAAAGTGGATAAATCACAAAGGCCAGATGGATTGTATCCCAGGCTGTTAAAGGAAGCCAGAGAGGAAATAATAGCTGCTCAGAGGATCACCTTCAAATCATCACTAGATACAGAAGGTACCACAGGATTGGAGGTCTGCAAACGTTGTACCATTGTTCAAAAAGAGAGCAAGGGATAGGCCAAATAATTATAGGCTGGTCAATCTGACCATGGTGGTCGGCAAATTATTAGATTCTGAGAGATAGGATAAGTTGTCACTTAGAAAGGCATGGATTAATCAGGGATAGACAGCATGGATTTGTTAAGGGAAGGTCACATCTTACTAACTTAATTAAAATTTTTGGAGAAGAGCAAGGAGGATTGATGAGAGTAGTGCAGTGGATGTTGTCTACATGGATTTTAGTAAGGCATTTGACAAGGTCCTACATGGCAGTCTGAACATAGAACATAGAACAGTACACCACAGTACAGGCCCTTCGGCCCACGATGTTGTGCCGTACCTTTAACCTACTCTAAGATCAAACTAACTACCCACCCTTCATTCTACTATCATCCATGTACCGATCCAAGAGTCGCTTAAATGTCCCTAATGTATCTGCTTCTACTACCACCGCTGGCAGCGCATTCCACGCACCCACCACTCTCTGTGTAAAGAACCTACCTCTGACATCTCCCCGAAACCTTCCTCCAATCACCTTAAAATTATGCCCCCTGGTGATATCCCTTTCCGCCCTGGGAAAATGTCTCTGGCTATCCACTCTATCTATGCCTCTCATCATCTTGTACCCCTCTATCAAGTCACCTCTCATCCTTCTTCGCTCCAATGAGAAAAGCCCTAGCTGCCTCAATCTTTCTTCGTAAGACATGCCCTCCAGTCCAGGCAGCATCCTGGTAAATCTCCTCTGCACCCTCTCTAAAGCTTCCACATCCTTCCTATAATGAGGCGACCAGAACTGAACACAATATTCCAAGTGTGGTCGAACCAGGGCCTTATAGAGCTGCAGCATAACCTCGTAGCTCTTAAACTCAATCCCCCTGTTAATGAAAGCCAACACACCATACGCCTTCTTAACAACCCTATCAACTTGGGTGGCAACTTTGAGCGATCTACGGACATGGACCCCAAGATCCCTCTGTTCCTCCACACTACCAAGAATCCTGTCTTTCAGCCTGTATTCTGCATTCAAATTCGACCTTCCGAAATGAATCACTTCACAATTGATTTTTTTCTGCTTGTCCAAGTAGTTTTGCAGAGCCGAAACATAAAATTAAACTCTTAGCTTTACACATATACAGAACACCCCCGAGCACAGTTATTTCTTCAATACAGGAAAGAACACCAAAGTTATCCCCATTTATGGTAGCCACTAAATCAGACAATGGAGATGTCAAGAGGATACTGAACATTTATAAGATTACAGCAAATTAGGATTATTGTTCCTTTAAAAACAAACTAGATTTTTTGCTCTCTGGAGCATAGGATGCCCATTATCAGTTGAACAAAAAAAATTGAAGTAGTATTTAAATTAAAAGCCTCACTTGAATGGGCATCAGAAGATGAGATCATATTTGGCTGTGAAGCTTACCAGCAGATAACCTACGAATACTCACTGCCTATCCAAGCTTGGGTGAAAAACAGACACTTGGTTTGTCAGAACCTGTGGGATCTCACCTCCTAGAAATGAATATTTCAAGAGGGGGAAAGTGAATAATGAAAGGGAAAAGAGAAAGTATTTTTGCTGAACAGATGGTCTGGTGTAATAAATGATTTGAAGATCTCTCCCAGAAAAGTAAAAGCCCATGGGATACAGGGGAATGTGGCGAGTTGGATCCAAAATTGGCTCAGAGACAGGAAACAAAGGGTAGTGGTCGACAGATGTTTTTGCGAATGGAAGGCAGTTTCCCGTGGAGATCCACAGGGCTCAGTGTTGGGTCCCTTGCTGTTTGTGATATATATTAATGATTTGTTCTTAAATGTGGGAGGCATGATTGGGAAATTTGCAGATGACACAAAAATTGGCTGTTTAGTTGATAGTGAAGAGGATAGCTGTGGACTCCAGAATGGTTTGGTTGAGTGGGTGGAAAAGTGGCAAATGGAATTAAATCCAGAGAAGTGTGAGGTAATACATTTGGGGAGGGCAAAAAAAAAAGCAATGGAATAAATAATAAATGGGAGGGTATTGAGAGGGGTAGAGGAAGTCAGAGACCTTGGAGTGCACGTCCACAGGTCCCTAAAAGTGGCAGGACCGGTAGATAAAGTGGTGAAGAAGGCATATGGAATGCTTTCCTTTATTGGCCAAAGTATAGAATACAAAAACAAGGATGTAATGCTGTAACTGTATAAAGTACTGGTTAGGCCACTGTATACAGTTCTGGTCACCACATTACAGAAAGGACATAATTGCCCTGGAGTACAGAGGAGATTTACAAGAATGGTGCCAAGGCTTGAAAGTTGCAGCTATGAGGAAAGATTGGATAGGCTAGGGTTGCTTTCCTCAGAACAGAAGAGGCTGAGGGGTGACTTAATTGAGGTGTACAAAATTATGAGGGGCCTAGATAGAGTAGACAGGAAGGATCTGTTTCCCCTCATGGAGAGGTCAATTACCAGGGAGCACAGATTTAAGGTGATTGGCAGAAGGATCAGAGAGGACATGAGGAAAAACTTTTTCACCCAGAGGGTGGTGGATGTTTGGAATTCACTGTCAGGAATGGTGGTGGAGGCAGAAACCCTCAACTAATTTAAAAGGTACCTGGACGTGCACCTGAAGTGCCGTAACCTGCAAGACTACGGCTCAGGTGCTGGAAGGTGGGATTAGAATGGGTGGCTAGCTTTTTCAGCCAGCGCAGATACAATGGTTTGAATGGCCTCTTTCTGTGCTATAACTTTTCTATAGTTCTATGAAGACAGTTCAGAACAATTGAAGTTGTATGGGGAGGCGGTGGCATAGTGGTATTGTCACTGGACTAGTAACCCAGAGACCCAGGGTATTGCTCTAGGGACATGGGTTCAAATCCGACCACAGCGGAAGGTGGAATTTGAATTCAATTAATAAATCTGGAATTAAAAAGCTAGTCTAATGATGGCCAGCAAACCATTGTCGATTGTTGTAAAAACCCATCTTGTTCACTAATGTTCTTTAGGAAGTCTGCTGTCCTTACCTGGTCTGGCCTACATGTGACTCCAGACCCACAGCAATGTGGTTGACTCTTACATGCCCTCTGAAATGTCCTAGCAAGCCACTCAGTTGTATCTAACCACTACAAAGTCAATAAAAAGTAATGAAACCGGACGGACCACCCGGCATCGACCTAGGCACCGGAAACGACAAAGGCAAACCCAGCCCTGTCGACCCTGCAAAGTCCTCCTTATTAAAATCTGGGGGCTTGTGCCAAAGTTGGGAGAGCTGTTCCACAGACTAGTCAAGCAACAGCCTGACATAGTGATACTCACGGAATCATACCTGACAGGCAATGTCCCAGACACTGCCATCACCATCCCCGGGTATGTCCTATCCCACCGGCAGGACAGACACACCAGAGGTGGCGGCACAGTGGTATACAGTAGGGAAGGAGTTGCCCTGGGAGTCCTCATGAAGTCTCATGGTATCAGATCAAACATGGACAAGGAAACCTCCTGCTGATTACCACCTGCCACCCACCCTCAGCTGATGAGTCAGTACTCCTCCATGTTGAACAGCATTTGGAGGAAGCACTGAGGGTGGCGAGGGCACAGAATGTACTCTGGGTGTGGGACTTCAATGTCCATCACCAAGAGTGGCTCGTTGGCACCACTACTGACCGAGCTGGCCGAGTCCTAAAGGACATATTTGCTCGACTGGGTCTGCGTAAGGTGGTGAGGAAACCAACAAGAGGCGAAAGCATACTTGACCTCGTCCTCACCAATCTGCCTGCCGCAGATGCATCTGTCCATGACAGTATTGGTAGGAGTGACCACCGCACAGTCCTTGTGGAGACAAATCCCGCCTTCACATTGAGGATACCCTCCATCGTGTTGTGTGGCACTACCACCGTGCTAAATGGGATAGATTTTGAACAGATCTAGCAATGCAAAACTGGGCATTCATGAGACGCTGTGGGCCATCAGCAGCAGCAGAATTGTACTCAACCACAATCTGTAACCTCCTGGTCCGGCATATCCCCCACTGTACCATTACCATCAAGCCAGGAGACCAACCCTGGTTCAATGAAGAGTGCAGGAGGGCATGCCAGGAGCAGCACCAGGCATACCTCAAAATGAGGTGTCAACCTAGTGAAGCTACAACACAGGACTATCTGCGTGCCAAACTGCGTAAGCAACATGCGATGGACAGAGCTAAGCGATCCCATAACCAACGGATCAGATCGAAGCTCTGCAGTCCTGCCAGATCCAGCCATGAATGGTGGGGGACAATTAAACAACTAACTGGAGGAGGTGGCTCCACAAAGATCCCCATCCTCAATGATGGGGGAGCCCAGCACATCAGTGCGAAAGATAAGGCTGAAGCATTTGCAGCAATCTTCAGCCAGAAGTGCCGAGTTGATGATCCATCTCTGCCTCCTCCTGACGTCCCCAGCATCATAGATGCCAGACTTCAGCCAATTCGATTCACGCCGCGTGATATCAAGAAACGACTGAAGGCACTGGATACTGCAAAGGCTATGGGCCCTGACAATATTCCCGCAATTGTACTGAAGACCTGTGCCCCAGAACTGTATCGGTGCCGTTTCCTGCTCCCGCCCCGAACTAGAAAACTTTATCAACTTTGCTTCCAATTTCCACCCTTCTCTCACCTTTACATGGTCCATCTCTGACACTTCCCTTCCCTTCCTCGACTTCTCTGCCTTCATCTCTGGGGATAGGTTGTCTACCAATATCCATTATAAGCCCACTGACTCCCACAGCTACCTCGACTACACTTCTTCACACCCTACCTCCTGTAAGGACTCCATTCCATTCTCCCAGTTTCTCCGTCTCCGACGCATCTGCTCTGATGATGCTACCTTCCATGACGGTGCTTCTGATATGACCTCCTTTTTCCTCAACCGAGGATTTCCCCCCACTGTGGTTGACAGGGCCCTCAACCGTGTCCGACCCATTCCCCGCACCTCTACCCTCACCCCTTCCCCTCCCTCCCAGAACCGTGACAGGGTTCCCTTGTCCTCACCTTTCATCCCACCAGCCTCCATATCCAAAGGATCATCCTCCGCCATTTTCGCCACCTCCAGCGTGATGCCACTACCAGTCGCATCTTCCCCTCCCTTCCCCTGTCAGCATTCCGAAGGGATCGTTCCCTCCGCGACACCCTGGCCCACTCCTCCATTACCCCCACCACCTCGCCCCCGTCCCAGGGCACCTTCCCTTGCAATCGCAGGAGGTGTAATACCTGCCCATTTACCTCCTCTCTCCTCACTATCCCAGGCCCCAAACACTCCTTTCAGGTGAAGCAGCGATTTACTTGTACTTCTTTCAATGTAGTATACTGTATTCGCTGCTCACAGTGTGGTCTCCTCTACATTGGGGAGACCAAGCGCAGACTGGGTGACCGCTTTGCGGAACATCTCCGCTCAGTCCGCAAGCAGGACCCTGAGCTTCCGGTTGCTTGCCATTTCAACACTCCCCTCTGCTCTCATGCTCACATCTCTGTCCTGGGATTGCTGCAGTGTTCCAGTGAACATCAACGCAAGCTCGAGGAACAGCATCTCATCTACCGATTAGGCACACTACAGCCTGCCGGACTGAACATTGAGTTCAATAATTTCAGAGCATGACAGCCCCCCACTTTACTTTCATTTTTAGTCATTTTTAGTTATTTTTTCTTCCTTTTTTTTAACATTCCTTTTTACATTTTTTACAATCTTTTTTTGCATTTATTTCATTTCATCTTAGTTTGTTCAGTTTGCTTACCCACTGTTTTTTTCAGGTTGTTTTTCTTCAGGTTTGCACTTGCTGCTGTTCAATATTCAGTATATTCACACCTAATCTGTACTAATGCTTTGTCTTTCAACACAGCATTAACATATTGTTTGCCTTTGCTCCGTGACCTTTTGGTCAGCTATGTGGCCTGGTCCAATCTGCACCTTCTCCTTTCTTATCTCTTGCCCAACCCCCACCTCACTTGTTTATAATCTGTGACTTTTCTAATATTTGTCAGTTCCGAAGAAGGGTCACTGACCCGAAACGTTAACTCTGCTTCTCTTTCCACAGATGCTGCCAGACCTGCTGAGTGATTCCAGCATTTCTTGTTTTTGTATCAGAAAGTTCTTGTTTACACAGTGTGATCAATGTGTGCAATAAACATCTGGATAAAGTAATAGAGGTAAAAAGCTTGGAATCATTTAAGAAGCAATTGAGTGCTACACAGGGGGGACGTTGAGACCTCTTTGGATGGTTAAATGAAGATGAGCCAAATGGCTTTCCACGTCTGTAATTCTCTTGTGATGCTCAGTAAGGTCAAACAGAACATGGCAGCTTTGCTCCATCAGGCTGAATATGAGCAAGTTGGAAGGGAGATAACATCAGTGGCTGAAGTGTGACGTTTCTGGTAGGATACCATAATTCTTCTCGATATAAAACTACAGAAAGCTCTGAAGCCTTGTTCAGAGATTTACATGAAATTGTTTCAGATCATATTCTTGATATTGTTCAGATTATTTATGACTGCGACTGTGGTGCACTATCCCTCCTCATCTTTCTTGGCCTCTCTGCAGCCTTTGACATAGTTGACCACACCATCTTCCTTCAATGCATCTCCTCCGATGTTCAGCTGAGTGGGACTGTCTTCGTTTGGTTCCACTCTTACTATCCAGTCATAGGCCAAAGAATCTCCTCCAATAGTTTCTTTTCCTGCTCCTGCACCTTTACATTTGGAGTGCCCATCCTTGACCTCCTCCTATTTCTCATTTACATGCTTCCCCTTGACGACATCATCTGAAGGCACAACATCTGTTTCACGTGTAAGAAAGAAAGAAAGACTTGCATATATATAGCACCTTTCACGACCTCAGGATATCCCTGCACTTTTGAAGTGTAGTCACTCCTGTAACGTAAGAAATGAGGCAGCTAGTCTGTGCACAGCAAGCTCCGACAAACAGCAATGTGATAATGATCAGATGATCTGTTTTTTTTAGTGATGTTCTTTGTTGTGAACGACACCTAGCTATATCTCACTACCACCTGTTTCAACACCTCCAGTGATTCTGTGCTGTCAGACTGCTTGTCCGATTTCCAGTCCGGATGAGTCACAATTTCTTCCAGTTAAACATTGGGAAGAACAAAGTCATCATCATCACTCATCCGCCATAAATTCCATTAGCTCACCACTGATTCCACCCCCTTGCGAGGCCACTGTCTCAGCTGATGCAGACTATTTGCAACCTAAACATCCTATTTGACTCTCATCCAAAATTTATTACATCCATACTTGATTATCACAATCTCTTCTGGTTGGCCTACCATTTTCCACCCTCCATGAACTTCAACTCATCCAAAACTCTGCTGCCTGTATCCTAACTCACACTAGTTCCATTAATCCTTCACTCCACCCCCCACATTGTCTCCCATTAATCCTTCACCCCTACATTGGCTGCCAGTCTACCAATGCCTTGATTTTAAAATTCTCATCCTTGTGTTCAAGTTTCTCTATGGTCTTACCCTTTCTCATCTCTGTGACCTCCTCCAGCCTTGCAATCCTCCGAGAATACTCCATTCCTCCAATTCTGGCCTCTTGTGCACCCCAACTCCTCTCTCCCACCACTGGGAGCTGTGCATTCAGTCATTTGGACCCTAAGCTTTGGAATGCCATCAATAAACCTCACTGCCTCTCGAGCTCTTTCTCCTCCTTTAAGACCCTCCTTAAAACTTGCCTGTTCAACCAGGCTTTTCGTCACCTTTCCTAATATTACCTTATTTGGCTTGTTATCAAGTTTTGTCTCACTGCACTGCTGTGAAATGCCTTGGGACATTTACCTATGTTAAAATACTATATCAATGCAAGTTGTTGTTAATTCAAACTTTAAAGAGAGGTGGGTTCAAGAAAGTGCATCAACAAGGAAATCAGGTGCCACACTCGGAAAAGAAAGCTGAACCTTCAGTATAAAAGTTCTGGTGAAGAGTTCAGAGATCTAAAAAGTGAATATGGATTTACATGGACAGTGCTTAACTCCAAAAAGGTGTCATTATAAGGACCACCCTAGAGAACCTTTCAACAAAACCTCTGTTTTTGGTGAAGATTTAAAGAATATCCATCAAACCAGTACTAGATTTTGTGCACCATTATTCAGCATCTGACGATCTGCTCCTCCAATTTTCTCAAAATAATGTCCCTCCCAAACAATGGCAGCCCTCTGCTGAAGCGGCCATTCTTCATGTGTGCCCAGTGAGCATCACTAGGTCATTTAATGGTGGAGAGGCATAGCCTTGTTCTGTTCTCACTCAATGCTCACACATACTCTTCAAGAAAGGGACAATAGAGCATTATTTACTAAAGAGAGTAACATTAAGTCTAAAGTAGCCCTTTCCTGCCAAAGGTATAGTGGACAAACAGGAGAACCCCTGAGGAACTTCAACCCAACATATACACCAAGAAAACCTTTTTCATGTTCATGCTTCAAATGTTAATGTTGGGTGAGGAAGCTAATCTTTATAGTTCTTGCTGAAGACTACTTTGCCAGCCCCATGAATTTATAATAGTAAGATTTCTAGATTCATGGTTTTTAGAAGCTGAAGTCTTTAAGTAAATTCTTTCTCAATTGCTTCTTTAATTTCAGACCATATGCTGTGACTGGGTGAATAAAAAGCTGTTATTTTATATAAGCAGTAAAACTGTGAAATGTTTTTGAGCCAATGTGTTTGAGCCAAACTCTTTGGCTGCAAAATTCAGCTACAGAAGCCAGATGAACTGAAATTGGCTGGTGCACCACTTCCACCCACTTCCACACAGACCGCGCACTGCCCGAGGCTTGTAAGGATGTTAGGGTGGGCATGCCGTGCATGCGCCAGAAGCACGCAAAGCAGGCAGATCGTGACATCAAACAGCCTCTAAGGCTGATTTGATGCACATTCTGCCAATCTGGATGGCACAGGTCCAATTAACGCCCTCTCCAAATCACTCACAGCTGATTATGTGCTTCATTGCACTCAGGACCTCGGAGGGGTTTTCTGCCCTCTAAACAAAAGATCTGCTAGAGTTATGCGGGCTATAGTTGCAATCCCTCTGACAACATGACAGTATCATGGAGCACAGGCAGCAGAAAAGGGAAGCTGTGCGCAGAGGGAGAAGGAGGAGGGATCTCAGAGAAATTATAGTCTAGGCTTTCCACCCTTCACCCCATTATTAAAGCATAGCTCCAGCAAGTCAGGAATTTCATCTGCCCCAAGATGACCCTGGCCATATTTCTAGCTCTAGGATTGGCAACATATGGGAGAAGAGCTCCCCAGCCTGAGCCAACAAGTTGTGCCAGTATGGGAATAGAAAGGAGCCCCAAGGAACTGCTGCAGTAGGAGAAAGAAATGGCCAATGAGCTGCCTGTGTCAAAGTTGTTTTTTAAATTGTCATGAAACTAATGGGTATGCCCATGGCAGTGCTCTGAGTACTTTCATAAATCCCTCTTCAATTTGTGCCTAGGGGCCCCTCTGACAGTCTCTAAACGTTGGACCTCAAGACCTAAAATAGCCCCTGCGTCCAGCATTCCAAAAGTACTAATAACATTTCAAGTCTTCACCAGCATATGGACAAATGCATGGTAAACACATTTATTTATGTATTTTTTATTTAGAGATACAGCACTGAAACAGGCCCTTCGGCCCACCGAGTCTGTGCCGACCAACAACCACCCATTTATACTAACCCTACAGTAATCCCATTCTCCCAATAGGACTGGCCAGAGGAAAAGAGTGGGGAGGTGGGAGCCCAAGCTTCTTTCTGCCTCCCTCTGCCCCCGAACCACTAGAGTTTGGTGGGGGGGGGCGGTTGTTGGGGGGTGGGGGGTGATATAAAACTTGGACCAATGAATCAATATGGTTCTAAGTGATAGGTATGCTTTCAGGAAAGTAATGCTGCTAAATAAACTACAGATACCAAGAAAAACATTTAAAATTCAAAACTTTGTAGGTTATATGACTTTGTATTAAATACCATTTACAGTTCTTCATTAATTATTTTATCTATGTGGATGTGTAAATTGTGCATGGGTAGTTTTACACTCAGTCAGAATTGGGATGCAAATCACAGAAGAAAATTCAAAGTAGATGCTTTCGCAAAGCAAAAATTGGTGAGCAATGGTAGAGAAGGCATGTGCTTTGACAAGAACATGTGGGTACTCCTGGCAAAAATGGCAAAACACGAAAAATGATATCCAAAAATTAACAAATGCTGCTGCTACTAATCAGACCTGAGGCGCCATATTACACAAGGCTCTTGGAGATGTTATGGGATCAGTTGGACAGAATCTTGAATAGTGACGAATGGTCTATCTCCACATGGATGCCTGGTCATCCACAAGTGATACAGCAGCCACAGCCTAGTAAGCATAGGTGTGACAGGTCCTATCAGAGTAATGCCACATCCAACCAACAGAGCAAGCATCCTCACAATAATTAAAAAAGTGACAGGTAACTGGCAAGACAGGAGAAGCCAGCCATCATAAAGGCTGTTATTCTGGTGCTAGCTCAGTAGCCTGAGCAAGAGTTACAGTGCCACATATATGTCATGAGGCTCCAATAAAGAGAAGCAGACTGCTAGCAGACTTACTCCTCCCACTGAAGTGGCACTTTGAAGAAGCACATGATTAAGTAGATGCCAGATATCATACACTCACCAAAAACAAGAAGTGGAGAAGCAAGCAGTGAAAGCATATGCCCAAACAGTAACAAGGAAATAAACTGCTTACACCTTCTTTGGAATGTAGTGTGATTTTTCTTCAAAAGCAGAAATGGAAACAAAGATCGGGAGAGATTTATATTAGAAAGATACCAAGTATTGCACAAAGTCAAGATCTACCCCATTCTGATGAAAATTTAACCAAAAGAGGAACATCTTGCCTTTCTCTGTTTCCCTGGCCCTGATTTTACCTCCAGGTAGGTTTTGAGCAGGTGGATAGCATTGTGTTATAGAAACATGCTCCAGAAATAAGGCCTGGGTTACTTTAACTCATTTAAATCCCACCAGCTGATTCCTACCCACTCCAGGTGGGAAGCCGACAGAAAGCAGCAGAAAATCACATGGTCCAGAGACTGCCCACCACCAGGAGGGATTGGCTTCTGAGGCCTCTCACAGAGGTTTCGTAATCAGGACTGAGGGGCAAATCCATAGCAGGGAAGGCATAAACTCTGATGGGGACTGGAGGGAGCACTCCTAATTCTACAAGTAAACTTTAAAATTATAAAAACTTACCTGTTTGGGTCTCTTTTGGACTTAAGGGGAAGCTCTGCTCGGAAGGGGAGAGAGAAGGCATCTGGGAAGCCTTTTTTCTGGATGGGCTGCATATGAGCACCTACTCAGACTCCGGTTCCCTTAGGACGACATCCCTTCACCATCATTGCTCCACTATTCCCCACCTTCCCATTCATCTGTGACATTCCATCACAACATCTACTTGACCAATATCCTACATTAAAAGTCACTGACAAAAACCTTGCCTTGACATCTTTATCAAACAACACATCCAATTATACAAGCAAAAGTGAATTATTCACCCTTGTACATTCACATCGTGTCTGCCTTGTGGGTGTCCTTCCCTCTCCTAGTGCTACTACGCTGCGCTACCCCAGTGACTGCAGCATAGCTGGTGGAAGGCTGGTGGCTTTCACTGGGGGAGACTGCAGATCGTCTTGCAGCATGCCTTCGAGCAGCTCTGGCCCTGAGGGCCTGGGTTTGGACTACACCACCTTGGCATGGGTGGCAGCAATCTGGGCTGGCTGGCAATAGGCTGGTGGAGTGGCAGTAGGGTGGAGCATGAATGCTGTCATTCTGAGAGAGGACAGCTGGTTTGTGCTCCATGGAGCCACTGCCACATGATTATGGACCACCTTGCACTGCAATAGAGAGGGAAGAATGTCAGTGATTGTGTTGCACTGTGTTTGGGTAATGTGTATGTCATAGTTGAATAGCTGGAGGTATGTGGAAGCAGTGGGAACTCAGTGTGAGGCTGGCAGCATTAGAATGGGCATTAGGGTGAGGTGGAATATCTGCATTTTAGGCTTGAATCCTGAGTGCTACAGATTGCTGATCGGGTGGGTTATGGAGATGTGGTGCATTGAGTAGTGTGAGAAGGTGGTGGTAAAGTGGGTAGGAAATGCCCTTTGAAGATGAATTCACTGGCCTTGACCATCACTGTCAGGTCAGGGAACAACCTGGGACACTGCTGCCAGGTTCTCAGGTCCAGACTCCCTGTCAACCTGCTCCCGATCCCGTCTGAGGTTTACCTTGAGGCTTTCTGCCTCCCCACCTCCCCCACCGCACCCCCACCCCCCACCCCCACACCTCCCAGCAGAAACATCACCTTTCTCCTCCTGGTCCTGGTCCAGCTCCAGCTCCAGCTCCAGCGTGCATCCGTGAACTTAGGTGCCCTTTCTCTTCCCTCGTGCTCCATTTGTGCATCTCCTACTTGCCACCAGTGTCATTACAGGCAGACGGCAGCAGCTCCCTTCCACTGTGCAGCTTCCTTTTAAGAGGGACAGACTGCCTTTAAGAGGAGCAAGCTGGCTGCACAATGTGCTCAGTGCATGCTGTTTGGCCCCTGCTTCGTGCTCGGGCAGCCAGTAGCGCAGGCCCCTCTCAGCCCAATGTTTCAATCGGGTAAATGACGAGGCATCACCAAGTTTGCATGCTGCCTGCCTCAACAGACGCAGACAGGTCACGAATCATAACCCCCATGCCCAAAAACGGGAGCAGACCAATTTTTAGCCAACTGTGTTTATTGTTCAAGTTGTTGAGTTAAAATTGAAGTCAGATAGTAATGATGTCATTGGGGCCTGTCATGCATATGTAAAGAAGCATCCTGCTGGCTTTGGCTAGGTGTCCTTGCCATCTGTTCAGCTGAGCACGTTGAGATCAGGAATAGTCAGCTCCTGGCAGCTCCAACAGAGGTAATTAAGATGCTCAGGTGGATAGGGTCAAAATTGTCACTTATGCTTCTGTCCCTCTGTAAGGTTTTTTGTGTCTCCCTCTCTGGGATAATTTCAACTTTAGATGTGATGGAAAGCTTGATGATTGCATATCAGCTACTTATTATACATCCCACCCAATTTTCCTTTCTATTGACTTTAATGATAAGGAAAATTCAGCAAGGTGTCAAACTGGCAGCTGATCCACAATTGCCAGTTTTCCACCCAAGGTGAAAATGTCTCCTCTGTCTTTCGTCTTATATTCCTTTTCTCTTTCTTTCTCATCCTTTCTCTCTCTTTGGAGGACTCTCTCACACACTTTGCTCAGTTTGGTTCTGTATATCTCACTGTCTTATTTAGTCTGCTGCTGTTTCTGTCAGTTGCTCCTTTTTCACTTGCACATTTTTCCCACTGTCACTCGCACATGTTCTTTTACTGGTATACTGAATTTACGCACCTTACTTCTGTTAAAGGCCAGTGGTGCAGCAACACAACAGTCAAAGTGTGCTGTGCTACAGATGGATAATCAGATTAGATGAAGATAGACTGTCTGTGAACTGGTGCAACAGATGCAGGTGAGATGGAAACTGAATGTTTGATCTGAGAGCTGAGGCCTGTGGTTTGCACGTGAGATGGAGTGACTAGAAATGAGATGGGTCTAGGCAGCCGTAGACTCATGATGTTTGCTGAAATCAAGTAGTAATGAGTAAGAAAATAGTATAACTGAAAATTTTAACCATTTGATTGGCTAGATTTATGGTAATTATTATGCAGGGTCCTTATTCCTAATTGTTGGCTTTTTGTACATAGTTCTATTTGGGAGAATCAGCATGGTTGACTTAACAAATCATGGTTTTTGATCAACCAAAAAGAATGGGATGAATTTTCATGCTAAAGACACATTTAAAGTGTGATGTACAAAATTAAGATGCATACCTGCTCTATACACCATTGACATGCTGTTCTCCCTTCGTCAGCTACAGGAGAAATGCCGCGAACAACAGATGCCCCTCTACATTGCTTTCATTGATCTCACCAAAGCCTCGTGAGCAGACGTGGTCTCTTCAGACTACTAGAAAATATTGGATGTCCACCAAAGCTACTAAGTATCATCACCTCATTCCATGACAATATGAAAGGCACAATTCAGCATCGCGACACCTCATCAGACCCCTTTCCTATCCTGAGTGGCGTGAAACAGGGCTGTGTTCTCAGACCTACACTGCTTGGGATTTTCCTCTCCCTGCTGCTCTCACATGCATTCAAGTCTTCAGAAGAAGGAATTTTCCTCCACACAAGATCAGGTGGCAGATTGTTCAACCTTGCCCGCCTAAGAGCGAAGACCAAAGTATGGCACAGTGGCGCAGTGGTTAGCACTGCCGCCTCACAGCTCCAGCGACCCGGGTTCAATTCTGGGTCCTGCCTGTGTGGAGTTTGCAAGTTCTCCCTGTGTCTGCATGGGTTTTCTCCGGGTGCTCCGGTTTCCTCCCATAAGCCAAAAGACTTGCAGGTTGGTAGGTAAATTGGCCATTATAAATTGCCCCTAGTATAGGTAGGTGGTAGGGAAATATAGGGAAAGGTGGGGATGTGGTGGGAATGTGGGATTAGTGTCGGATTAGTATAAAATGGGTGGTTGATGATCGGCACAGACTCGGTGGGCCGAAGGGCCTGTTTCAGTGCTGTATCTCTAAACGACGGAAAGTCCTCATCAGGGAACTCCTCTTTGCTGACAATGCTGCATTAACATCTCACACTGAAGAGTGTCTGCAGAGTCTCATCAACAAGTTTGCGGCTGCCTACAACGAATTTGGCCTAACCATCAGCCTCAAGAAAACGAACATCATGGGACAGGACATCAGAAATGCTCCATCCATCAATATCGGCGACCACGCTCTGGAAGTGGTTCAAGAGTTCACCTACCTAGGCTCAACTATCACCAGTAACCTGTCTCTCGATGCAGAAATCAACAAGCGCATGGGAAAGGCTTCCACTGCTATGTCCAGACTGGCCAAGAGTGTGTGGGAAAATGGCGCACTGACATGTAACACAAAAGTCCGAGCGTATCAAGCCAGTGTCCTCAGTACCTTGCTCTACGGCAGCGAGGCCTAGACAACGTATATCAGCCAAGAGCGACGTCTCAATTCATTCCATCTTCGCTGCCTCCGGAGAATCCTTGGCATCAGGTGGCAGGACCGCATCTCCAATACAGAAGTCCTCAAGGTGGCCAACATCCCCAGCTTAAACACACTACTGAGTCAACGGCACTTGAGATGGCTTGGCCATGTGAGCCACATGGAAGATGGCAGGATCCCCAAGGTCACATTGTACAGCGAGCTCGCCACTGGTATCAGACCGACCGGCCATCCATGTTTCCGCTTTAAAGACGTCTGCAAACGCAACATAAAGTCCTGTGACATTGATCACAAGTCGTGGGAGTCAGTTGCCAGCGATCGCCAGAGCTGGCGGGCAGCCATAAAGGCAGGGCTAAAGTGTGGTGAGTCGAAGAGACTTAGCAGTTGGCAGGAAAAAAGACAGAAGCGCAAGGGGAGAGCCAACTGTGTAACAGCCCCGACAAATAATTTTTTCTGCAGCACCTGTGGAAGAGTCTGTCACTCTAGTATTGGCCTTTATAGCCACTCCAGGCGCTGCTCCACAAACCACTGACCACCTCCAGGCGCTTACCTATTGTCTCCCGAGACAAGGAGGCCAAAGACGAAGAGAAGAAGAACACTATACACAAGAGTCTTAATTATACAGATAAATATAACTCGTATGCATATTTGAGCTACTTTAAGAAATATTGGACTATTTTAGGACTTGGGATACCAAAGACAGGACAAAAATAAATAACTTAAATGAAGACAAATAAATAAATTACAGAGCATCTCCTTCATAAAGGCATTCTTTGTTAATATTTTTCCTTAGGCTGAATTTTATTGGTGGTGGGCGAAAACAATGGCAGTCCGCCCATGCAAGCCACATGTCGCAGAGCTGCCGCGATCCTAAGTGCGGCTGCTCATTTAAACAGCCGGGGCAGGCAGCCCCACCCCGATCACGTGGAGGGGGCGGCCTGTCCATCCCCAGCAATGGCACCAGCTGCCTGTGCGCAGGCGCTGACGCCATTTTTTAAGGATTTTGAGCCCTACAGTTCAATTTAAATATTTAAAGTGCAAGGATATAAAAATAAATAGAGATTTGTTCTGCCCCTCTACCACCCCCCCAAAAAAACAATTAAATTAATTACTTGCCCTCTCCCACTTCAAAACACTTACAGTCCACCAGACCTTCCCCGCCCCCCCCGCAAAGTGCATAAGTTTTTTAACCTCAAACCCTTCCCACCAACCCTACACCAATGATATTACTTTGACCCCGTTCCCCCGCCTCCTGCACTGAGAGATTTACCTCCTCCCCCCTCTCCATAAGTCTTCCGCCTTGTTTCCACGGATGGGGATCCGAAGGCACGGCAGTGCCGGCCACTGGGCTGAAGATCGGAGTGGGGACTCAGGCGGGGACATAAGTATAATTAATGCATTCATTTACATCTATTTGAATATGCAAATGGGGGTCCCATTGGCGAGCAGCGGGGGGGCCGCCACAAGGCCTCACCAGCTCTGGGATATCGGACTGGACCCTCCGGGCGTTGGGGTGCATGACGGCCCTCTCCCAGAGGCATTTTCCGGCCACCCCACCATGAAACCCGATGTCAGAGGGTCTGTAAAACCCAGCTCCTTATTTGTATTTCTTCATGACCTAGTTAGAACTATGCACCTTCTGACTTGATGATGAGACAGTTCATCCCATAAGTTCATGAATCCTGTCAGTGAATTTCTTGGTAGACCCTACACAAGTTAAATCTGTGCATTTTGGGAAGGGAGCCTTGTGCTGACCTTCAGATCTCCATTCTACATTAAAGTGGTGAATGCATCATTCAAAGAACACATCGTATAAGAATGGTTTGCATTCTAATTTAACTATGTTGGTTTCATAATAACAGTCAGACATTTATGTATCACTTTACCTAATGTTAATTAATCTTTTGATTTAAAAATATCTATTGGTGATAACAGTACAGTTAATTACAATTTGTTTGATGTGTCCTGTTTTATTTTCCTCCCTAATTTTCTCCCTTCCTCTCCTACATTGATGGTGGAGCACAGTTCTATGGGTGCAGTCATTCACCATGTACCCTGCTGAAATGGCCATTATCTGAATCTTAAGAGATGTTACGACCAGGTGAGAAAGGTGTCTAGGGGTCCCTTTCAGCCTTCACCTGGTCTTACTGTAACAGGATTTCATTTTAAACACACCGTATTTTGAGCTCCCCCTTGGTGAATCCTTGTTCACCATTTTCCAATTATAACTCAGTTCAAAACTCTGCAACAGCCAGTTAGTCATGTGACTAAACTGGTCTGACCACGTCCGTTCTGTGTATTGGGAGCAAGGACTGGTTCCTTTGTTCCAACACTCTCTGCTAGTACGCAAAAATGTCTTTCCAGCCAGGGGCTTGGCAACCCCTTGTAATTGCCCTTCTCTTCTTCCTAGCAACAATTTGAAATTTCATGACCATATGGTGAAATTAATGTGCCTCATTCTTGGCAGCTGGGGGCCTGCATGACAGAGGCTATCGATCTGCAGAAGGTTTTCAACCGAGTCCAATCCTATCCATATTCAATGTTCTCAGATGCACATTTCTAGAAGGGGGTCACTATCTGGTGATCAAGATTGGGAGCGTTAGCTGATTTTTGCTTTTGTGTCCAACAAGAGCTCAGACCAATTGTAGCATCTCGAGCCTGGGCTGAGATCGGTTTACCCAGCACACACTAGGGATCAAACTGTTGATAATTCCTACTTTATCCAATTCAGGGATGGTGACTTTACCTCTAATCTATCAGGGAAACCCAACTGATTTGTTTCTATGGTCTGAATAGAACTTTACACAATCACTTTTTAAAAGTATAATGCTGTCGGTAGTTATCATCATCATGTGTATCGATGCATTTTTTCTAGCAATGCATGGCTGATTTCTCCAATTATCTTTTTGTTCACTTTACATTTTGTAAAAAGCCTATTAGTCTACAGATCAGAACCCAGCTGTTGTACGGTGGGGCGCTTACGCACAGATGTTCCAATTAAAAGTCTACCACATCACACTAATTGGAGATTACTCCAACACTGAAATTTGGACTAAGCAGTTACACTTATATTGACACAACTGAGACACCCACCAAGGCAGCTGAATAGACTAATCCCAAGAAAAGCTTTGAATCTAATGATTTGGTTCAACAGTTTGAAAGAAAACCCAACTGTCTAATTAGATTGTTAAATGACTAATTATATAATTACTAGTAAGTTGCAGTTCAGCACTTTTCCAAACTTCTAGACAATAATCCCTCACTTCAAATTCTGATATAGGACTGACTGTAACTATCTTCTCCCAGCAGAAATGGGGGTTAGAGTCTGAGAATGGTGTTGAGTCACTTACACAGTAACTCCAGCGCCACCATCTTGGGTAGGATCCTGAGATGGGTGGCCAGAATGCCCTCCTGGTTTAGGTGGGAAGCTACTAGTAACATGCAAATATGATGTACATCAGAATACAATTACAACTTAAATGAAAAGGAGGTTCTTCAAAGATTGACAGTGCTCAAATTAGAAAAGTGACCCAATGCTGATGGGGTGCATCTTCGATTGCTGAGCAAAGGTGGAAATAACGGAAGCTTTAGACACAATCTACCAATCCTCCTCAGATATGGGAACAATGCTATTATAGATATTACATCCCTTTTCAATAAAGGAAGGGATAAACACAGCAACTACAGATCAGTTAAAGGGAAAGTGGTGTAGATACAAAATTGGCTAAGGGACAGAAAGCGTTAGGTGGTGGTGAATGGTTGTTTTCAGACTGGAGGGAAGTATGCAATAGTGTCCCTCTGGGGTCAGTATTAGGACCACTTTTCTTTTGATATTTCTTAATAATCTGGACTTGGGTATACAAGGCATAATTTCAAGTTTGCAAATAACACAAAATTCAGAAATGTAGTAAATAGGAGGGTAGTAACAGATTTCAGGAGGACATCGACAGACTGGTAAAATGAGCAGACACACATCACTGATGAAATTTAAAGCAGAGAAGTGTGAGGTAATACATTTTGTTAGGAAGAATGAGGAGAGAAAATACAAGCTAAATGTTATAACTTTAAAGTGGGTGCAGGAACAGAGAATCCTGGAGGTGTAAGTACATTATTCTTTGAAGGTGGCAGGAAAAGTTAAGAAAGCTGTTATCAAATAAAAGCATATGGAATCCTTCTGTTTTTCAGAAGCATAGAGATCAAAAGTATGTAAGTTTTGCTATGCCTTTATAAAACACTGTTTAGACCCCAGCTGGAGTATTATATCTAATTCTGGGCAACACACTTTAAGAAGGATGTCAAGGGATCACTCTAAGGGCTGTCACCCTTACAGAGGGTGCAGAGAAGATTTATTAGAATAGTACAAGAGATGTGGGACTTCAGTTACATGGCGAGACCAGAGAAGCTGGGGTTGTTATTGTTAGAGCAGAGAGGTTAAGGGGTAAATTTAATCGAGATGTTCAAAATCATGAAGATTTTTTTGCAGAGTAAATAGGGAGAAATTGTTTCCAGTAGCAGAAGGGTTGGAAACCTGAGGACACAGATTTAAGAGAATTGGCAAAGAACCAGAGGTGAAGTGAAGAGAATTTTTTTTACACAGGGGTATTGTTATGACCTATGTCCATTGCCTGAAAGAGTGGTGGAAGCAGATTCAATAATAACTTTCAAAAGGGAATTGGATAAATACTTGAAGGGGAAAATTTGCAGGGCTTTGGGGAAAGGATAGGGGAGTGGGACTAATTGGATAGCTCTTTCAAAGAGCCGCAAGGACACAATGGGCTGAATGGTCTCTGTGCTGTATCTATGGGCTGGATTTTGCTGTGGGCTTTGGGACCCCCAATGTTGAGGCCAAATGGGGGTCTCGAGCCTACACTTGCTGGCTTTGAGACCGGCTCAGCAATCTTCCGGGACGTGGCCTCCTAATTGGCCGCCTCCGAGCTCGCCACCCAATTAAGGATAGTGGGTAGCCCAAATCTGATAGTGGGCAGCTCTAGAGCCACAGCAGCCCCACCGGGAGAAGTGGGTGCTGCTGAGGCAGATCAGGGATGGCGAGGGCAGCTCAACCTGGAGGAGCCCTTGCAGGACTGCACAGCAATGCAGTAAAAACAAAATCTAGGCCAGTAGGTCCATAGGGATGGAAGGTGTTATATATGTTATATATTGTATACACTATCTGTAAAGTGTTAGGAACTAATTAGCTAGGAACTAGTTGTGTGTAAGTGTTCCAGTAGGGGGCCTCATTCACAGCTGCACTGGGGAGTTATGTTATATGTAACACAAGAACCAGTGGAATCAGGTTCTACAGCACAAAGCATGGTGCTGAAATAAATAAGACTGACTCCAGCCTTTTCCAAGTTTAAAGTGTGATTCTTTCCAACATCTGGGAACCAGAAACAACATAAAGACCAAACATGGTGGCAGCAAGTGTCTGTGAGTAAACCAACAACATTTTTAAAAGCATCACATTGAGAAAAGTGACCCAAATTAGTGGCAGAGAGAGAGACAGAAAAACTGAGTGACTCGTGTGAAAACTCTAAAAATAAAGGAAATGTCAGCTGGGATAGGAATGAATGCACTGCTACAGCCCATCATGAATTGGGGAGCTGATGATGTCGTAGAGGCATTTGAGAAGTTTAAACAAAAGTGCAATTTGGTATTCGGTAGTTTCCTAAAAGGCACTAGTGAAGAGGAGAGGGTCAGCTATATCCTTCTGTGGGCTGGAGATAAAGGATTAAATTTATTTAACAGCTGGGATCTAAGCGAAGAGGACAGCAGAAACCCAGACAAATTTTTGAAAGATTCAGCACCCATCTCCAGCCAAAATCACATCATTGAATATACCAATATGAATTTCAAGGCCTCAGACAGGAACTAGGTGAGCCTATTGACAATTTTGTAGCAAGACTGAAAAATGCAGCCAGAAAATGTAAATTTAAGGACACAGATGAAGGGCTGATAGGTCAGCTCATTTGGGGTTCTGTACATTCCTGAAGTACAGAAAGCACTAATCGGACAGGAGAAGCTCACAACTTCACAGGCTGTAGACACTGCCAGAGCACATGAAGCCCTGAGCAGACAGATGAAGACTCTGACCTCCCAAATGGCTAGCCTTCAATTAAGCCAAGACACAGGCAGCAGGGTCGATGCAGTGAAACAACAACTAAAGAATGGACAGAAAACAGAAAGAAAGATGTGCAGGAGCTGTGGACGACCACATGAATTGACAGAATGAAATGTCCCGCATATGGATCAATCTGCAGAGCTTGTGGAAAGACCAATCACTGGGAAAAGATGTGCAGAACAAGGCAAGAAGGTGGTAGACGAGTCATCAGAGCCAGAGTAACAGGGCAAAGGAATAGTGAAAGAAACCAAAACATCCATACCCTGGAAGATGGTGATGGATTTGAGAACATTATAGACATAGGAACCATAGAATTGCACGAAATGTCTGGATGTGACAGTTCCCAGAAAAAAGAAATTCACACAATCATGCAGATCAGGAAGAGGCTGAGAAATAAGTCCAAAATGAAAAGTCTGAAGGGGAAGATTGATACTGGAGTGCAGAGTAACATCATCCCGCTCAGACTATACCAGCAGATCTTTCCTGAAAATTTGGAGAAAAATGGTTATCCAAGGGAAGGTGCTCTGAAACCAAACAAAGCCATGCTAACAGCATATGGAGGAACTGAGGGTCGACAGTTAGGAACAACCCAAATCAGACGGGCATTATGTTTTAAAGAAAGAGGGATGTTATATATGTTATATATTGTATATACTGTCTGTAAAGTGTTAGGAACTAATTAGCTAGGGACTAGTTGTTATGTGTAAGTGTTCCAGTAGGGGGCCTCATTCACAGCTGCACAGGGGAGTTATGTTATATGTAACACAAGAACCAGTGGAATCAGGTTCTACAGCACAAAGCATGGTGCTGAATTAAGCAAGACTGACTTCAGCCTTTTCCAAGTTTAAAGTGTGATTCTTTCCAACATCTGGGAATCAGAAACAACATAAAGACAAAACAGAAGGAAAACCCCTCTGCTGGACTAGGTTCAGTCACGATTGTGGCCTTTCATGATTGCGGCCTGGTCAAGGGGGCATGGAGCCTCCAGCTCTGAAGGCACCCCGGGCTGCCGCAGGAGGGCCGCCTCCATTGAGCTGGTGGCCTCCACATGTGGCCGAGGAGGGGCTGCTTCACCAGTAGCAAAATGTCAGCAGTGTCACAAAACTGCCCCTAATTGGGGCCTTAATTAAATAAGTTGGCTGCCCGCCTCCGTGCAGTGGGCAGCCAATCTGATTCACAGCCCACCCTAGGAAAGTTCCCTGGTGGCGGGAATGCATCAGGAAGCTGTTACGACTTGGCACTCCCCTATTTTCCCAGCTCCCCCACTTCCAAGCCTGTCAACACGTGCCGGAAAAATTCAACTCTATGATTCTAAATGGGTGGAGCATGTGGTGCGCCCTTCTTTTGGGCAGTGAGTGACCTAACTAGTGGCTCTTAGACCAGCTGCTGGCATCTACCCATAAAACAGCTCAAGAAATGTTAAAGAAAAAGTGTTGGTGGGACAGGAGAAGCAATAGTGCATCATTGGGTAGCCTAGATTCCAAACAGCAGACAGATTCATTGCATTTATCATGTATCCACAGAAACAGCAAGCCAGAGCAGTAGGATTTTATACAATGGCTGGATTCCTGAGGATTGGGGAGTAACTGATGGCATCCATGATGTTAGAAAGTACTCCTGGTGTACCCGCTATGTGAACAGTAAGGTGTTGCTATTCAATCAACATGCAGTTAGTTTGTGATTATGGGCATAGAATAATGTAGGTGAATGTCTAATTTCTCATCAGTACATAATGGATTTTGTGCAGCAGTCCGCTATCCCCATTTGTTTGACAGGAATCCAGGGATTGAAGGTAGGCTGCTGGGAGACTAAGCATTTCCCTCAAGTCTTAGTTAAGGCCTCCTGTCCAAAATCCATCCAATGCCACTGATAGGAAACATGCTGAGATTCAAACTTTAGTCACAATCGGAATGCTAAAGCAAAAATTACACTGCCAGATTCTTCAAAACACTCCACTGAATGTGTCCAAATCATTATGAGATGCTATGTCTTACATAATGTAATCATAGTAAAGAGGACTCACACTAGAAAAGGAATCTACCACATGAAATGAGCCTGCCGATGAAGAGCATGATGAAGGAGAAAAAAACTTAGGATCAGGATGAGGAAAATGTTGCCAATTCTCAAATCTCCACCTGGCAGAATGTCATCACTCACACCTATTCATGAAGATAATCCTCCATCTCACAATATCCCTGAAAGTCTGCAGTAAATCTGTACACATATTCTGCAACAGCCCCAATCCATAAATATCTCTTGCCCTGCCTTCTCAAACTACCAATTATCAGGGGCAAAGAAAGAGCAAACCAGCATTCATGGAGATGGCTTTAGTAATGAAGGAGCTATGGGTGTTCCATTTAATTTAGAGCAGATCATGAGAACAAGTATGTTAGATGAAGAGGGACCCAAGATGAAGCCATCAACATTAAGAGGTAATAACTGTTGTTTATACTTGCAAGTATCTGGAAAAATCTGTGCCTTCTGAAGAATTGAAAGAAACAAGATTTTTTCAGCCCTATGAAAGTCATTGATGAGCTTTTGATTCCTCCAACAAACTGTGAGAAGACTGGAGCTAAGGAGCACTAAGAGTGTGCATCTGAAGAAAGTTGATGAATGTAAACAAAATCTTCAGCAAAAGAGTGGATACAATTGGAGGACAAGTGGAATAGATCATTGGTTTGAAGAGGAGCAGAGTGCAAGAGTCAGAACCCTGAGTTAATAGAATAATGAGTAAGAGGATTGCATTAGCACAAGGAAGACAAATAATCCCTAAACTTCTGATAATTGAAATTGACATGTGGTAAACTAATACATTGCCCTAATTAAAACCTTAGTTACAAAGACTTTTTATTTGGAATCGTTAAAAATAGAGGTCTTGCTTTGTCACATTTTTCCAAAATGGCCCACCTTCTTACAGTTAAAGCATTCTGCTTTATTTGCTAGACACTGTTCATGTCTCTGGGTTTTTTGGTACCACAGCACTGGCAGGGTTTCATGGCATCTCGCATCTTCCCCACTCACCTTCTGCATGTAACTTCTTGTCTGGAGACTGTTTCTCAGTCCTGGGCTTCAGGAACTGTATGGTCAGCAGAGTTTTTCTAACCCAAGGTTTCTCGTCCCCTTTCACATCACTCAGTTCTTCCTACGGACCTCTGCTTGCCTGACAATCTGTATTGACTTCTCCAGAGTGAGATCTTCTTTTGGCTGTAATAAATCCGATAGACGTTCATCCACAATGCCCACAACCATGTGGGGTCTTTTATCAGTTCCGTCTTCAGTTCTCCATACTCACATCCTTCAGCCAGTTTGTACAAATTGTTAATAAAACATCCACTGATTCACCTGGTTTCTGGACCCTGCTATTAAACTTGGCCCTTTCTAAGATTCTATTACTTCTTAAACTAAAATATTTATCAAAGGCTTGCCAAACATCAACAAACTTATCAGAAGCCTCATTGATGCCCTGCCTTGCGATCATATCATCAGCAATTGTACCTGTTGAGTACAGCAAACTGTTTACTTGTTCAGCTTCAGACTTGCTGTGCATTTGGGAAGCTTTCTGTATCTTAAAAATCATCTCCTCCACAGAGACCAATTCTGAATCTCGTTAGCCCCTTCCAAATTCTCAAACCTTTCTGACATCGTATATTTTGGATCCATATCCTTGCTAAACTCTGTAGGTCATTTTCTTTCTTTGATAAATTTTCATTCTTGCTCTGGAAATGTTCCCATGCTTTTCGTAGGTTTCCCACGCTTTTCGAAGATTTGCTGCTCTTTTCGGAGGTTTCCCACACTTTTCCGTTGCGGTCTGCTCAAGTAATGGCCGCCGACTTTGGATCTGCCCTTTGTGAGGATTGGCTTTTCCCCATTTTGTCTGTCCGACGCGCTGTTAGACAATGTTTCTGTTCTTTTCTAAAGGTTGCTCACCCAATTCCCAGCTGTCGTACGGTTTTGTGACTCAATACCTGCAATCGCTGGACTTGGATTTTACTCACAGACCACCATGCTTCTGTGGTGCAACCTGAATGCCTGTGAAGCTGAATCACTGACTCTCCATGTCTTTTCATCATCTATGGAGCAGCTCTGGAGCTCTTTGCAGCCTCTCCACGAGATCAGCAGTCTTTCGGTGCTACTGTACCGGGTTAGGCATCTTAAAATCTTCTGGGTGTGTTCACGGCTGCCACCTTATTGTATATTGTTGCTAGCATTTCAGATGCTAGGTTGAACTTGGTTTACAGAGATCTCGGAGTCATTGTAAATCTAAATAGTAACTCAAGTATTATATTTAGATGGATTATATACACTTTCCATCATATTGTCTAGCTCTTACTCTGCATGATACTTCTTGCATCTCCCCAAGCCCATTAGACATGTGATCTCTTACATCATCATCACAGTGGGAGGTGTTACTCTCACTATCTCAAACATTAACCCTTTCAGAACCTTAGACCACAGTCACAGCCACCAATGGTGGAGTGATTAAAATTGGGGATGCTCAAGAGGGCAGAATTGGAGGAGTGCAGATATCTTGGTAAGTTATAGGGCTGGAGGAGATTACAGAGATAGGGAGAGGCAAAGTCATGGAGGGATTTGAAAACAAAGATGAGAATTTTTAAATTGAGGTGTTGCTTAACCAGGAACCAATGTAGATCAGCGAGCACAGGGGTGATAGGCGAACAGGACTTGGTGGAGTTAGAACATGGGCAGCAGAATTTTGGATGACCTCAAGTTTACGGAGGGTAGAACATGGGAGGCTAGCCAGTAGTACATTAGAATAGTCAAGTGTAAAGGTAGCAAAGGCATGGTTAAGGATTCCAGTAGCAGTTGAGCTGAGGCAGGGACGGAGTTGGGCAATGTTGCAGAGGTGGAAATAGGCAGTCTTAGTGACGGCATGAATATATGGTCGGAAGCTCATTTTAGGGTCAAAAATGACACCAAAGTTGTGAAAAATCTGTTCCAGCATCAGACAGTTGTCAGGAAGAAGAATGGAGTCAGTGGCTAGGGATGGAGTTTGTAGCAGAGACCGAAGACCATGTTTATTTGGAGGAAATTTCTGTTCATCTAGTACTGGATATCAGACAAGCAGTCTGATAATTTAGATACATTGGAGGGTTTGAGAGAGATGGCAGTGTGGTAAAGCTGGGTTTATTCAGGGTGCACATGCATACTGACGCTGTGTTTTTGGATGATATTGCCGGGGTGAAGCATGTAGATGAGAAATAGGAGGTGGGGCAAGGATAGGTCCTTGGGGACAGCAGAGGTAATGGGGTGTGCAAATAGAATGAGAAGCCATTGCAGGTGATTCTCTGTCTATGACTGGATTGGTAAGAATGCAACCAGATGAATGCAGGTCCACCCAGCTCAACGATGGTGGAGAGGTGTTGGAGGAGGATGTTGTGATCAACTGTGTCAAAGGCTGCAGACAGAAAGGTCAAGAAGGGCACGGAGGGATAGTTTATCATGTCACAGTCATACAGGATGTCATTTGTGACTTTGATTTTTTAAAAAGCCATTTTGGTACTGCGGCAGGGGCAGAAACCTGATTTGGAAGAATTCAAATGTGAAATTCCAGGAACAATGTACACGAATTTGGGAGGCAGCCCGTTCTAGGACTTTGGAGAGGAAACAGAAATAGGAGATTTGGACGGTAGTTTGGAAGGATGGAGGGGTCAAGAGTTTTTTTTGAGGAGAGGAGTGGTGGTGCAGATCCGAAGAGGGGGACAGTACCTGAGGAGAGAGAACCATTAATAACATCGACTAACATGGGAAGCAGGAAGGGAAGTTGGGTGGTCAGAAGTTTAGTGGAAATAGTGTCAGGAGAGCAAGAGGTGGGTCCTGGGGAAAATTGATGTACAGAGAGATTTGGGTGTTCAGGTCCATTGTTCCCTGAAGGTGGCAACGCAGGTCAATAGAGTGGTCAAGAAGGCATACGGCATGCTTTCCTTCATCGGACGGGGTATTGAGTACAAGGGTTGGCAGGTCAGATTGTTCCCATCCACTGCGGTTGGGGAAGGAAACTGCAGGGGATGGGAACAATCGAAATGTGGAGCTTATTCAAGGAGCAGCTACTGCGTGTCCTTGATAAGTATGTACCTGTCAGGCAGGGAGGAAGTTGTCGAGCAAGGGAGCCGTAGTTTACTAAAGAAGTTGAAGCGCTTGTCAAGAGGAAGAAGAAGGCTTTTGTTAGGATGAGACGTGAAGGCTCAGTTAGGGCGCTTGAGAGTTACAAGCTAGCCAGGAAGGATCTAAAGGGAGAGCTAAGAAGAGCAAAGAGAGGACACGAGAAGTCATTGGCGGATAGGATCAGGGAAAACCCTAAGGCTTTCTATAGGTATATCAGGAATAAAAGAATGACTAGAGTTAGATTAGGGCCAATCAAGGATAGTAGTGGGAAGTTGTGTGTGGAATCAGAGGAGATAGGAGAAGCGTTAAATGAATATTTTTCGTCAGTATTTACAGTAGAGAAAGAAAATGTTGTCGAGGAGAATACTGAGATTCAGGCTACTAGGCTAGATGGGATTGAGGTTCACAAGGAGGAGGTGTTAGCAATTTTGGAAAGTGTGAAAATAGATAAGTCCCCTGGGCCAGATAGGATTTATCCTAGGATTCTCTGGGAAGCTAGGGAGGAGATTGCAGAGCCTTTGTCCTTGATCTTTATGTCGTCATTGCCGACAGGAATAGTGCCGGAAGACTGGAGGATAGCAAATGTTGTCCCCTTGTTCAAGAAGGAGAGTAGAGACAGCCCTGGTAATTATAGACCTGTGAGCCTTACTTCGGTTGTGGGTAAAATGTTGGAAAAGGTTATAAGAGACAGGATTTATAATCATCTTGAAAAAAATAAGTTCATTAGCGATAGTCAGCACGGTTTTGTGAAGGGTAGGTTGCGCCTCACAAACCTTATTGAGTTTTTCGAGAAGGTGACCAAACAGGTGGATGAGGGTAAAGCAGTGGATGTGGTGTATATGGATTTCAGTAAGGCGTTTGATAAGGTTCCCCACGGTAGGCTATTGCAGAAAATACGGAAGTATGGGGTTGAAGGTGATTTAGAGCTTTGGATCAGAAATTGGCTAGCTGAAAGAAGACAGAAGGTGGTGATTGATGGCAAATGTTCATCCTGGAGTTTAGTTACTAGTGGTGTACCGCAAGGATCTGTTTTGGGGCCACTGCTGTTTGTCATTTTTATAAATGACCTGGAAGAGGGTGTAGAAGGGTGGGTTAGTAAATTTGCGGATGACACTAAGGTTGGTGGAGTTGTGGATAGTGCCGAAGGATGTTGTAGGGTACAGAGGGACATAGATAGGCTGCAGAGCTGGGCTGAGAGATGGCAAATGGAGTTTAATGCGGAAAAGTGTGAGGTGATTCACTTTGGAAGGAGTAACAGGAATGCAGAGTACTGGGCTAATGGGATGATTCTTGGTAGTGTAGATGAACAGAGAGATCTTGGTGTCCAGGTACATAAATCCCTGAAGGTTGCTACCCAGGTTAATAGGGCTGTTGAGAAGGCATATGGTGTGTTAGCTTTTATTAGTAGGGGGATCGAGTTTGGGAGCCACGAGGTCATGCTGCAGCTGTACAAAACTCTGGTGAGACCGCACCTGGAGTATTGCGTGCAGTTCTGGTCACCGCATTATAGGAAGGATGTGGAAGCTTTGGAAAGGGTGCAGAGGAGATTTACTAGGATGTTGCCTGGTATGGAGGGAAGGTCTTACGAGGAAAGGCTGAGGGACTTGAGGTTGTTTTCGTTGGAGAGAAGGAGGAGGAGAGGTGACTTAATAGATACATATAAGATAATCAGAGGGTTAGATAGGGTGGATAGTGAAGTCTTTTTCCTCGGATGGTGATGGCAAACACGAGGGGACATAGCTTTAAGTTGAGGGGTGATAGATATAGGACAGATGTTAGAGGTAATTTCTTTACTCAGAGAGTAGTAGGGGCGTGGAACGCCCTGCCTGCAACAGTAGTAGACTCGCCAACTTTAAGGGCATTTAAGTGGTCATTGGATGAAAATGGAATAGTGTAGGTCAGATGGTTTCACAGGTCGGCGCAACATCGAGGGCCGAAGGGCCTGTACTGCGCTGTAATATTCTAATTCTAATTCTAATGTTACAGTTGTATAAGACTTTGGTTCGGCCACATTTGGAATACTGCGTGCAATTCTGGTCGCCACATTACCAAAAGGATGTAGATGCTTTGGAGAGGGTGCAGAGGAGGTTCACCAGGATGTTGCCTGGTATGGAGGGCGCTAGCTATGAAGAAAGGTTGAGTAGATTAGGATTATTTTCATTAGAAAGACGGAGGTTGAGGGGGGGACCTGATTGAGGTGTACAAAATCATGAGAGGTATAGACAGGGTGGATAGCAAGAAGCTTTTTCCCAGAGTGGGGGATTCAATTACTAGGGGTCACGAGTTCAAAGTGAGAGGGGAAAAGTTTAGGGGGGATATGCGTGGAAAGTTCTTTACACAGAGGGTGGTGGGTGCCTGGAACGCGTTGCCAGCGGAGGTGGTAGACGCGGGCACGATAGCGTCTTTTAAGATGTATCTAGACAGATACATGAATGGGCAGGAAGCAAAGAGATACAGACCCTTAGAAAATAGGCGACATGTTTAGATAGAGGATCTGGATCGGCGCAGGCTTGGAGGGCCGAAGGGCCTGTTCCTGTGCTGTAATTTTCTTTGTTCTTTGTCTCATGGACAAAATGAGCTTGGTGAGGGCATGAGGGGAGATAGGAGTGAAACTCGAGAAAGATACATGTTCAGGGCTAGGACAGGGAGGAGCCTTAGAATGAGTTTGATCTGGTGGGCTAGTGGAAGGAAAGGAAGCAGCAGAGGCAGTTGATTGGATGGTCTCAATTTTAGTGACAAAGAAGTCTATGAGCTCATTCCACTTGTTGGAGGTGAGGGTGGAGAAGACAGGGAAGAGGGGTTTAAGAATACCATTTTCAGTAGAGAAAGGGAGCTGGAGGTTCAGTTTGCATTCCAGGATGTTCCTGGAATAGTAAGCAGTATTGGCAAACGAGAGCAGGAGATTATGAGACATTATGCTTTATGCGGTGCAGCCAGATCTGGTGGTGAATGGCTAAACCATATCCTTTCAAGTCTGTGTCCCAGGATAATAATCCTGGGCTGTTCCAAGCTGCTTGGTAACACTGAATTTTTAAGCCTCTCTCAATAATATACATTTTTGCCATATTTTTCATAATTTTGAAAAATGCAGCTGATGTATAGAAACCTATTTTAAAACAATGTACATTTTTGCCATAATACCATGGGAATGCAGCCTGTTAATGAGTTGTGGCTAATGCATTGATGTGGCGCTAATTTAAAGAACATCTTCCCAATTGAACCAATTTACAGGAACTAGCATCAACAGAATCAGTAAAGAATCATTCATTTACATCCTCATTATGGATTACTTTATTGGAGCAGCACTTAGAAAACTTTCAACCTGTAGTGGGAATGTGAGCTGATAACTTTTTGATAATTTAAATGTCAAGTACACAATAAGTCAAAGTGAAGCCAAAATACAAGATACAATACAAAAGCTTCATTTGGTAACTTGAAAAAAATATTTTATGTTCAAATGTGCTTCTTCAATATTAATTGACATGTACCACCATGCTGTAATATATAAGAGCTATTTGAGGATATTAATGACGCAAGAAATATTTTGAGAATTTTTTAATCAGGCAGAGTAAATGAAACAATATCATAAAACTAATATCTGGTACAACATTTTTGAAAAATAATGAGGCTTTAAATGAGGCTTAACTAAGTGTAAGCAAATTCAAGCACAATGGCAGTGTCTCCATGAATCAATTTTAGAAGAAGTGGCTCTTGCAATTTGACTCAGGAAATACTAGTGTAGCTTTGGTGTGTGTAAAACATTCTATCCATGATTCTTGAAGTAAAATTAAGGCTTGGAGGAACTGAACTGACCTCTGTAAAGATCAATTGGACATAATATGATAATTGCAAAGAAATCCTTTGAGTTCTGCAAGTTTGTCCACTCAGGTTTTGACTGACTCCATTGAATAAATTATCTGATACAAAGGAAACTAAAAATTAGAACTTCTGTCTCTTCAAGCTCCTTAATAAAGAGAACCAGTAAAGATTTACAGTGTATTTATTTTTACCAATAAAGAATCCTGGTTTATACAATTTTTAAACAGCAGTTGTATGATGATTTTTTGAATCATACATTCCAGGGTTCCTCCACTGGACTATCTGAGTTAATATCTGAGCCACACAGACCAGTACAGTCATAGTTTCTGCTTCTTATTGCTGTTCAGCAGAAAATACACACGTGAGTATTGAACGTGGACAATACTGCAATTTGTGATGCCCTACAGTTAATAGCCTGCCATCACTCAGTTTTCACTTTTGTAAGTACTGGAAAGGAATTTTAAAAAAGTGAATGACAAAGAGAGAGAAGAAAAACAGTTAGCAGAAAAAAGTGTTTAAAAAATAACTGTGTATCCAATTTAAATGGAGGTTCCATCCAGTCCAATTTTCTCGCGATTGGTCAAATAGGGGCTTGTACATTTGAATCCCAATGACCATGTAAAGAAAAGTACAACAAAATTGCAGTATTCTTTTCTGCAATTTAGAAAAAAATACTGCTCTTTTATTCAACACTTGATAAATGATCTTGTCTTAAACTGTGTTAGGTTCTGGTTTGGAGTTAGACTGCTTCTTAGACAGTTCCTCGGGACTGAGGATGACTTGCTTCCACTACAGTTCAGTGAGTTCTAACACGGCTAACGAGTCCGATGCATGAACCGCAGACTCTACCACTTGTGGAGCAGGTGGTGTTTAAAGAGTTGGATAGGGGGGGTTGCTGCTGTGTGCTCCTTCCCTGCTGGACTTGGCTTCCGCATGCTCCTGTCAAAATCTCACAAAGTGCTTGGTACTTTCTCAAATGCACCTTCTTCATCCTGAGTGGCTGAGGGACAGCAACTCCCATGAGTCGGTGAGTATGTGGCTTTCTTCAGGAATGCCTTGAGAATGTCCCAAAAGCAATTCCTCTGTTCTCCAGGGAATCTTTTGCCACGACGAAGCTCAGAGTAGAGCAGTTGCTTCAGGAGCCGAGTGCCAGGCATGCAAGTGGTCTGACCTGCCCAGCAAAGCTGGTTTGAGGTGATTAGCACTTCGGTGCTGCGAATTTTGTCTTGGGAGAGGATGCTGACATTAGACCGCTTATCCTACCAATGAATGCGAAGACTTTTGCGGAGACAGCGTTGCTGGTGTTTCTCTGGTGTCTTGAAGTGCCTGCTGTAGATTGCCCAAATGTCCAAAGCATACAGAAGCACAGGGATCACTTCTGCCCAGTACCCAATAACCTTAGTCCGGGTTTTGAGATCTTAGCCCTTGAATACTCTCTTCCTCAGTCGGCCGAAGGTAGAGCTGGCACATTGAAACCGGCTTCGCCAAGAGCAGGATGTGAGGCCAGGATCATGTTGGTTCAGTGTGTTTGAGGGAGTGGAAGAGATTTAATAACATTTACTGTAGGGGCAGCCATGGGGGGCCCAGTGCCGGCAGCGAGTTTTGCGATCCTAGGGGCCCAGGCATGGTGGTGAGTTTTGTGGCCTCAGTGGGGATGCAGTGTAAGGAGGGGGTCAATCCCGGTTGTGAGAATAGAGACCCTCGTGGAGGATGGGGTACAGTTGCAGCAGTGAAAGTGCGGCCTTCCTTGTGTGAGGGAGGGATTGGAAGAGAGAAGGGAAGGAGGGAAGGGACTGTTAGAGAGAGCAGGAGGGAGGAAAGCATAGCATCGGAACATAAGAAATCGGAGCAGGAGTAGGCCATTCAGCCCTTTGAACCTGCTCTGCCAGCCAATAAGATCATGGAGTATCTGATTTTGCCTTAACTGTACTTTCCTGCCTGCCCCCCATAAGCCTTGACTCTCTTGTCAATCAAAAATCTGTCTAATACAGCCTTGAATATATTCAATAACTTAGCCTCCACTGCTCACTGGGCTAGAGAACTCCAAACACTAACAATCCTCTGAGAGAAGAAATTCCTTCTCATCTCCGTCTTAAATGGGAAATACCCTTATTTTGAAACTGTGCCCCCTGTTCTAGATTCCCCCACTAAGGGAAACATCCTCTCAGCATCTACCCTGCCAAGCCCCCTTAGAATCTTATGCATTTCAATAAGCTCACCTCTCAATCTTCTAAACTCCCAAGAGTATAGGCCCAACCTGCTCAACTTTTCCTCAAAGATAAACCCCTCATCCCAGGAATCAGCCTAGTGAACCTTCTTTAAACTGCTTCCAATGCAAGTATGTTCCTCCTCAAATCAGGTGACAAAAACTGTACACAATACTCTAGGTGCAGTCTCACAAATGCCCTGTCGAGTTGTAGCAAGACTTCCCTACTTTTATACTCCATCCTGCTTGCAATAAAGGCCAACATCCCATTTGCTTTCCTAATTCTTTGCTGTATCTGCATGCTGACTTTTTGTGGTTTATGTACAAGGACACCCAGTCCCTCTGTACTGCAGCATTCTGCAGTCTCTCTCCATTTAAATAATCTGCTTTTCATCCTGCCAAAGTGGACAACTTCACATTTCCTCAAATTATACTCCATCTGCCAGTTTTTTGTCCAGTCACATAAACTATCTATATCCCTTTGCAGACTCTTTGTATCCTCCTCACAACTTGCTTTTCTGCCCATTTTCGTATTGTCACCAAATTTGATTACAATACATCCAAGTCATGAATATAGATTGTAAATAGTTGAGGCCCCAGCACTGATCACTGTGGCACTCCACTTGTTACAGTTTGCCATCCTGAAAATGACCCATTTATCCCAACCCTCTGTTTCTTGTTTATTAGCCAATCCTCTTTCCATGCTTATATATCACCTCTAACATCACGAGTTCTTATCTTGTGTAGTATCCCTTTATGTGGCACCTTATTGAATGCCTTTTGGAAATCTAAATACACCACATCTACAGGTTCCCCTTTATTCACCCTGTTTGTTACATCCTCAAAGAACTCTAATAAATTTGTCAAACACGATTTCCTTTTCATAAAACCATGTAGACTCTGCCTGATAGTATTGTGATTTTGTTGATGCCCCGCTACTGCCTCTTTAATAATGGATTCTAGCATTTTCAATGACAGACCTTAAGCTAACTGGCTTATATTTCCTGCTTTCTGTCTCCCTCCTTTCTTGGACAGAGGTGTTACATTTACGATTTTCCAATCCGTTGGGACTTTTCCAGAATCTAGGGAAGTTTGGAAGATTACAACCAATGCATCCACTATCTCTGCAGCCACTTCTTTTAAGATTCAAGGATGCAGGCCATCAGGTCTAGGGTACTTGTCAGCCTTTAATTCCATTAGTATTCCCATTACTTTTTCTCGAGTGATAGTGATTGTTTTAAGTTTCTCCCTCCCTTTTGCCTCCTGATTTTCTACTATTCCTGGGATGCTTTCTGTGCCTTCTACTGTGAAGACAGATACAAAATACTTGTTCAAAACCTCTGTCATTTCCTCTTTTCCCATTATTAATTCCCCAGTTTCACCCTCTAAGGGACCAAGGCTCACTTTAGCTACTATTTTCCTTTTTATATATTTGGAGCAGCTTTAACTGTCCGTTTTTATATTTCTTGCTAGTTTTCCCTCATACTCCAATTTGCCTCACTTTATTTTTTTTTTGTTATCTTCTGCTGGTTTCTAAAATGTTCCCATCATCAAGCTTACCACTAATCTTTGCAGCATTGTATGCCTTTTCTTTCAATTTGATACCATCCTTAACTTCCTTAGTTAGCCTTGGATAGTGCATCCTTCTGGTAGAGTCTTTCTTCTTCAATGGAATATATATTTGTTGAGAGTTATGAAATATCTCCTTAAATGTCTGCCGCTGCTTCTCTACTGTCTAACCTTTTAACCTATTTTCTCAGTCCACTTTAGCCACCTCTGTCTTCATACCCTTGTAATTGCCTTTATTTAAGTTTAAGACACTAGTTATGGACCTATATTTCTCACTCTCTTGCCTAGAGGATCCTTTACTATGAGGTCTTTAATTAATCCTGTCTCATTACACATTACTATGTGCAAAATAGCAAGGTCCCTGGTAGGTTCTAAAATGCTTTGTTCTAAGAAACTGTCTCGAATACACTCTATGAACTCATCCTCCAGGCTACCTTTGTCAATTTGATTTGTCCAATCGATGTGAAGATTGAAATCACCCAGGATTATTGCGATACCTTTCTTGCAAGCCCCCAATATTTCTTGATGTATACTCAGTCCTACTTTGTAACTACTGTTAGAGGGTCTATAAACTACTCCACTGGTGACTTCTTTCCTTTGCTGTTTCTTATCTCCACCCAAACTGATTCTACATCTTGATCTTCTGAACCAAGATCATTTCCCACTATTGTACTGATCTCATCCTTTATTAATGTGGCTACCTCACCTTCTTTTCCTCCTGTCCTTCTGAAATGACAAATACCCTTGAATATTCAGATCCCAGCCTTGGTCACCTTACAATCATGTCTCTGTAATGACTATCATATCACACTCATTTATTTCTATTTGTACCAACAATTCATCCATCTTGTTATGAATCCTGTGAGCATTCAGATACAGAGCCTTTAATTCTATCTTCTGTCCAGTTTTGCCTACTCTGACCTTATTTTCTGGTGCACTCTTATGTTTGTGCGTTTGTCCCTTCCTGTCAAACTCTGGTTCTCATTATCAGGTGCGGTTCGAGGCAGAGGGAGACGGACTGCAGCCAGAGCAGGTAGCCAGGGATAGGGGAGGCTCCAGGGAGTGATCTGGGAGAGGGCAAGATAATCTGGGCAGGGAGAGGTAATCTGGGAGAGGAGGTGACTGAGAGTGAGGTAGGTTTAAGGGTGGGGGTATTTTGTGGAAGGAGCATGTGGCAGAGTGGGTGAGGGAGGTTTAGGGATCGATGGTAGTAGTGGAGGAGGGTAGTTATTCTGTTCATGTTCCTGTGTCTGTCCTGTGTAAGTCTATTGTCAAGAAAACACAATATGCCATATGAGAAATATTAATTCATCAGTTGGAAACTTACATTAAACTTTTAATGGAAAAAAAATCCTACAGTTAACTTTTTTAAAAAACTGACAACCAAGATGGCCACCACAATTTGCATCTGACATATCAGGAGATCAAATTGGAGACACGTCTAACAAGAAGCCCAGCCAGGACAATGCTTTGGCTAACTGAGTAGATTACCAGATCACCCTCATTAACAGGAGATTCAAAGCCATTTCGAGGCATTCATAAGTGGACACGTCCCTCCAGGGAGTAAACAGTGACAACACCACCTGAGAGAGGTTTTGGGTTTTAGACTTTAGACCTCATTAAAAACAAAGGGGATTGAGAGAACCATGTGACCGTCTCCTCAGGCTGTGCAACAGTGGGAGTTTTGTTGCACAAAAAAGAGACAAGCAGTAACTGAGACTGCAGCAGCAGAGAAGGCTTTGTGCCTCCCTTTCTCTCTCTCTCTCCCTCTCCAGAAAACATCAAGTTGGAAAACCGTCTGCAACAGTGGACCCTCCAAGCCTACAGATTTCTCTCGAGACCAGGGGAAGGGATCCACCTACAAGTCTGCCTCCAAGAAAACCCTGAGCCAAGCGGGCCAGCCACAAAGTGCACTTTGACCAGGCAAAGACTTCAAAAATACATGTCCAGCCGTAAGACCACCGAATCATCCAACCTCAGACTGTGTATTTAACTTTTATTTATTCTGGACTTTAATCCAACCAAAAAACCTACTTTCCACTCTGTAATCTATTTGTGCATGTGTGTGATCCATGTGTGAATGTGTGCATGATTGGTAGCTTATATTTTGATTATTTTAAATCGGGGTTAGGTTGTTAAGTATAACTCACCTCTTTCTAGTTTAACCTCAAGAAAACCTGCCTGATTGGTTGTTTCACGATCACATTAAAGGTAAAAGGTAAAACACTTACTAAGGCGGTAAGCACAACCACTGTTTTTCAAAAGGAATAAACAACGTTGTGGTCAAATAAGAGAAAGAACAAAAGGGGAGCCTGGGACCCCCTGCTCACCTGGCTGTAACATTATTTGTCAGTTGTGTTAGCATTGTGCAGCAGAATCTGGTCTCCATTTATCTGACCTCCTTGTCATTGGATCAAGAACTCGCTCTGTCTAGACTGTGTGGTAGCTGATGTGCTGTGGCCACCCAATGTTAAAAAAATCTCACGCACAGGTATCTCCCACCTTCAAAATGAAGTTCAGGACCTGGAATATCAGAACCCTCTGTAAAATTCCAGAAAACTTGTTCTGGAAGGGTAATGCTGGAGCCTATCTTTACTCAGTTTCACATTTGTTGTACAGAGTAAAAGGATTACAAACATGTAGCTCCTCACTCAAACCCTTCACCAGTCTCAGTAAGGGTCTCCTTATAATTGCTCAAGTAAGACCCCAGTTAATACCCTCCACCTGTATATAATTAAACAATTGATAAGCAATTAATATCCACATGGACAACCCCAAGAGTGACAGACCTGAACGTCGTACGGCTATCATAACTCGGGAACTCAGGCACTGTGACATTGATATCGCTCCCCAGAGTGAGATACTACCAATTCAAGGAACAAGGTGGCGGGTCGGCCTTTTACTGAAAGGGCTATCCAGAAGAGAAACGACGCCTTCATGGGGTGGGCTTTGCCATCAAGAATGAGCTTGTCTGGCATCTCAGTGACTCCCCCTGCGGGATGAGTGAGCGCCTCGTGACCCTCCAACTCTCCCTAATGAGGAACCAGTATGCCACTGGTATCAGTGCTTATGCTCCTACCATAGATGCAACAGTCAAAGCCAAAGAGGAATTCTACTCCAGTCTTGAGCAATCTCTCATCCAAGTCCCAGTGGGGGACAAGAGTACAGTATCACAAAGAATAACACAATAAAATGTTCCATACACGCATATTTGGATATTTCGATACTGGTCATCAAAACTTTATATATGCTTTTGTAATGTTCAATCTTGAATATACCAAAGGTCTCCTGGCTGGCCACTTACCTTCCATCCGACATAAATTTCAGCTCATCTTTGCTGCATATACTGTAACTCATGCCAAGTCATGTTAACCCATCGGACCTGTGCTGACTGAACTACATTGGCTTCCATTCTGTCAACTTAGAATTTAAAATTCTCATCCTAGTTTGCAAATCCCTCCATGACCTCGCCCCTCCTTGGGCTGGATTTTCTTCTCCCACCGCCGAGAGTGGTGACGGGCAAAAAACTGGTGGCCCGCATGTGCAGGATGTGTGCTGCCATGCCGCTGCGATCTTCCTCGCAGCGCCCAAGATAATGAGCCAGTTGGGCCATTCACCCCCTCCAATCACATGGATGGGGTGGGCTCTCCGACGTCGGCAATGGCATCAGCTGCCTGTCTGCAGGCGTGGCATCCTTTTTAAAGGGCAGCCAGCCCTGCCGAGTCATATAAAATTTGAAAGGGATACTCCCAACAATGTACCGTTGATAAATCTATCGCCCCTTCCCCACAATAACAATTCAGCATTTGCCCTCTCCCCCAAAAAAACACTTACCTTCAACACTTGACCTTCCCCCCACCAAACCGATCAAAGTTCAGAGGTCCTCCCTTCCCATCCTCCCCAACACTAGTAATTTGCATTAAAGCCCGTTCCCTCACCCCACTGCACTAAAAATCATAAGCTCCCCCCTTCCCCACCATGGTGGCACCTGCTTTTCCTGGACAGGAAAGTGAAAGCATGTGATTGCTGGCCACCGCTTGGAAGATCGCGGCCCGCAGGTAAGATCGCTGTTGATTTTATTTAAATGTATTTATTTCATTAATTTAAATATGTTAATCTGGGTCCCGTCGCCCAGCGGCAGGGGATGGGGCTGCCACGGAGCCTCGCCGCTGCTGAAAAGATCGGGCCTGGCATTTCCAGTGTTGGGCTCAGTGGCGTTCGGCTGCCAGAACAATCTTCTGCTCCCTCCCTCCTCCTCACCCCCACCCCGCCATGGAGCCCAATGTCAGGAGCTGAGAAAAATCCCAGCCTTATCTCTATAACCTCCCAGCCAAACAGTCCTCTGTGATCTCTGCATTCCTCCAATTCTGCACTCTTGTGCCTCCTTGATTTTCATTGCACCAACATTGGCGGCTATGCCATCAGTTGTCTAGGCCCTAAACTTTGGAATTTCCTCACTAAAGCTCTCCAGCTTTTGCTCCTCCTTTAAGATTCTCATTAAAATCTACCTTTTTGAGCAAGTTTTTAGTCACCTGTCCTAATATCTTGTATTTTTTGAACCCCATTGATGCTTGGGGAGACCTCAAACAGAGCAACTGTAGCTGCTCCACCTTACAAGGGCAGATTGAGCCAGACCAGGGCAACACCACAAGATGTCATTACAGGCACCAGTAGCCCATACTGACCCTGACCCTCTCCCCAGGATTTGGGACAGGGTCTCTAGCCTGGGGCTAGGATGTGCAGAGGTTTCAGTCTGCCATATATGTGTCAGTAGTGGACTCCCTGTATTTTCCTTCTTCTCCCCAATCCCCCCAGTTCATTTTTGCTTTCATCTCCTCCCCGTCAATTCAATCTGGAATTTTGCTTCCACCCATGATTAAGCTTACATTATTCTTCCTCTACTCCTGATTCAAGTTGCACTCTCCACCCACCACCCCCCAAAATAGTTCAAGATGGTACTCTTCTATTTCATGTCAATACAACTCTTTCGCCATCCCTTAGTTCAAAGTCGCAGTCTGCCTCTCTTCCTCAGTTGATGCTGGCACTCTCCATCCTTTCTCATCCAAGATATGCTCCCAGTTTTGATCCTTTCCTTCTCCCTTTCACTGCCATCCATTGTCCCCACCAAGCACACTCCTACATGAGTCGTGCGCAAGATGATGCCAACCACCATGTGCTGTGGCCAACAGCTTGTGGTCTTGCAGTATTCCTGTTCACATTCTGCAGCAGCAGGAGTCATTTTGCAGCTGGCAGTGAAGACAGGCGCCCAGGCTAAGCTGACTTTTGTCACCTGACCATGCCCCCAAATTGCTGTCAGTGGCAAATGCTGACTCTTGACATGCATGCCGATTTGAATTTAAGGCTGAGGTTGAATATATTACAATATGCAAAAATCTAACTGTAGAGAAAGAACAGACTTCGTAAAATATCAGTGAATCACAAACCCACCTGGGAGCGGTGGCCACTGCTGGGACTACACCCAGCCATCGGTGGCAAGAGGAAGGACGGCCCCTAACAAAGGTAAGTTTTTAGGGCCTCGCTGGGGACAATCAGCCAGGCCCTAGCAGGGCAAGGGGGGGTGGTGGTGGGGGAGTCAGTTGGGGGTGCGAGGAATGGAGCGCTGTGCGGTGTGGGCAGTTGGGGCTTCAGGGGCAGCCCTCTGTGAGGCACAGGGTGCCCGACCAGGAGGTTCCCCCCACGCCAAGCCCCGCAAGAAGGTTGCCTGGCTTTACCAGGCGGGGTTCTTGGGGCCTTTGCCATCTGTCGGCAGTGGTGGGGAGGAGGCCCTTAATTGGCAGTTACTTGGCCACTTAAGGGCCTTGATTGGCCTGGGGCGGGCGGGCCGGTTCTCACCACTGCCATTTCCCCACGTAAAATTGCAGCGGGGATGGGAGGGGGCCGGGAACTGTCCTCCTACCACCGCCTAAAACTCAAATTTATGCGCCCCACCCTACCCTCCACCACTGACCCGCACATTGTGGGGCCGTAAAATTTCAGCCTATATAAAGGATGATCTGCCAGGGCTTACTGTTATGTACGGAGCTGGGTGTATCAAACCTGTCAAAGGAAATATATACTTTCACCATCTAACTTGCACCAGGAGCCCTAGCAAAACTGGAATCAAAGGGAATCAGGGGATAAACTCTCCACTGGTTGGAGTCATACCTAGCGCAATGGAAGATGGTTGTGTTTGTTGGAGATCAATCATCTCAACTCCAGGACATCACTGCAGGAGTACCTCAGGGTAGTGTCTTGGCTCAACCATCTTCACTTATTTCATCAATGACCTTCCTTCAATCATAAGGTCAGAAGTGGGGATGTTCGCTGATGATTGCACAATGTTCAGCACCATTTGCAACTCCTCAGATACTGAAGCAGTCCATATAGAAATGCAGCAAGACCTGGATAATATCCAAGTTTTGGCTTATAAGTGGCAAGTAACATTCATGCCACACAAGTGCCAGGCAATGACTATCTCAAACAAGAGAGAATCAAACTATCTCCCCTTGACATTCAATGGCATTACCATCGCTGAATCCCCCAATACCAACATCCTGGGGATTACCATTGACCAGAAACTGAACTGGACCAGCCATATAAATACCATGGCTACAAGAGCAGGTCAGAAGCTAGGAATCTTGTAGCGAGTAACTCACCTAGGCACAAGTCAGGAGTGTGATGGAATACTCTCCACTTGCCTGGATAGGTGCAGTTTATCAACACTTAAGAAGCTCGACACCATCCAGGACAAAGCAGCCCACTTGATTGGCACCCCATCCACAATCATTTTCTCCCTTCACCACCGACACACAGTGGCAGTAGTGTGTACCATGTACCATGCACTGCATCAATGCACCAAGGCTCCTTCGACAGCACCTTCCAACCCTGTGACCGCTACCACTTAGAAGGACAAGGGCAGCAGTTGCATGGGAACACCACCACCTGCAAGTTCCCCTCCAAGCCACACACCATCCTGACTTGGAACTATATTGCCGTTCCTTCACTGTTGCTGGGTCAAAATCCTGGAACTCCTTTCCTAACAGCACGGTTGGTGTACCTAGCCCACATGGACTGCAGTGGTTCAAGAAGTCGGCTCACCACCACCTTCTCAAGGGCAATTAGGGATGGGCAATAAATGCTGTCCTAGCCAGCGATGCCCATATCCCATGAACGAATAAATAAAATGACATTTCCCCAATTTGAGATTGGGATTTTATTATGCGCCACCTATTGTACAAGTAGAAAAGAAACCCCGAGATGGTATAAATTGAAGAAACAATGCACAGTGATTAGAATATGCCCAATCTGCAAGCCAACCTGGTTGTTGTAATGACTTGAGGTGTGGTGCCCTTAGAAGATGTGAATGACACAAAACTTTCAGTTGCATAGGTAGCCATGGGATGTATGGATGCACCTATTGGTTTGTGTGAGGGCTCAGCATGGGCAAGCACTAAATGTGGAATAAGTTGATGGGCAATAATATGTGCCATGGAATCTTGGGCTATCTGTCAAATACACAGTGTTCTCGGGTAGTCTTACTTTGCTGGATTCCTTAAAGGATGTTGATATCTTCTGTAATTAATTCTTTATGCTGTCTGATGCAACATAAATGAGATGCGCGCAGTCCAGTTCGTTGAAGATCTCACAAAGGTTTATGACAGCTAAGCTATTATATACAGTACAGAACCTTCCTCTAGTTGTTACAGTTGCAGAGTGACTCTGGGTTCAAGTCACATGACTGTGTCCTGGTACTTAGTCATTAGCATACTAAGATCTTAAAGGGACATCACATCACTCTTAAAGGCAATCATACAACATCCCCTTTCTTTCCAAAAATTAGATAACATCAAAACTAGTTACAGAGGATATAGAGTATAAAATCTACAAGTATAGAAGCTTAAAAGTCCATATATCATTTCAGTGGTTTGACAACTCTTCCAGATCGAGTTATGGGATAACCTTCTGGGGATGTGGATTTCACCCTTGGTTGTTTTTGGTTTGCAGGCATGTTGTCGATGTGTTATTTGTTGTCCTGTTGTTCCATCACACCCTCATCGTTGGAACATGTTTTTTCGAGTCTGCCCTGCGCAATTGTAGTATTGCACACTTCTCTTAGCTGGCTTTGGTTCCTTCTCAACACCGCTCTGCTATCTCGTAGAACCTAGGCTCACTACATACTTTGGATACCTCTGTGGGTAACCATGTTCTCAATGTGGGGTGTATGACCCTGACCTTTTGTCCTACCTGTAGCTGAGGTAGTTCCTCTCCTGCGCGTCAGTGCATACACCATCTTCATTCTCCCCTGTTTTTTGAGCAGTGTCTCCTGCATCTTGGAGAATTTGGACAGATGATGGCTTGGCAGAGTCATCCGCACTTGTCTGCCAAACATGATCTCTGCTGGTGATGGTAAGCCCATATCTATAGGTGTAGCTCTGAGGTGGATCATGGCAACACGAAAATCTTGTTTTGTTGTCCTACACTTCAGGATAAGTAATTTGACTGTGTAAACCATTTGCTCGGTAAGATCATTGGATATAGGGTAATGTGGTGACTTCTTGAGATTCCCTAGCTCAGTGTACCAACCAATATCCATCTGTAGCATCCAAATCGGGGAAGAATTTGGCTCCTGTGAACTTGGGATTCAATTCATCTTATGTCGGAATCTTGTGGGGGGCATCTCTTCAGGGAAGGGTTTAGGCGCCTCAGATCCAGACATATCCTGATTGCTCCATCCTTTTTCAGTACAGAGCAAACTACTTACAGAACCGTTCTCTAGGTGTTACAGCTATGGAACGACTCTGGCTTCAAGTCACATGATTACATTCTGGTATTTAGCTCATTAGCATACCAAGATCTTAAAGGGACATCACTCTTAAAGGCAATCATACAACATACAACAGTCTATTCCCAGGTTCTGCAAGTAAAGTACAGTGTGCCATCCATGGTGCACTGAAATAGTCTGTGAACGGTTGCATAGATACTGTTCATCACATCCACCTCATGAAACACACCTCCATTTTGCCAGTTTTGAAATATGGGATCAGGTGCTGTGCCACCATTACTTGCCTGAAATCTGTTTCATGCTTCCACAACAGTCTTCTTTCCTCTGTACACTGTCATCCTTGGCAATTCTTGTCAAAGGGTTGAAATGTCCTTCGAGTCTTTGGTTATAGCCTTTAAATATTAGCTAAAATGTGATTATTGCAGTTTGTCCAATCAGACTAATGTCTTGTTTAAAGCCAATGTTGGTCAGACAGCTATGAATAATTATGCAAACTTATAGCCATTCAGTTCACTGCCCTAATAGCTAGCTTTGTACCAGCGGCTAGGCATTCAGATCTAAATTCAGCCTGGACCACCAAATCAATTTTATATTGATATGTTGTGGAGTGACACCAAAGGAGATGCAAAACAATGGCAAAACAGTCTAAATATTCAAGTGCCCTGAAATTATGCTGTGTGATACTGCCATCCTGGCACTGATAATAAATGAACTAACTCCCTGACTAAAATAGCATAAAAAGAATTTTAGACAAGTGCAATAATACCTTAATACACACTTATAATTTCAAGCCATTTAAATCAACACAATATTTGCAGATAGTTCAACTGTGAGGGGCATCACAAGCCAAGCCCAATCTTGTCCTTAACCAAATTCCAAACAAGCACAATCCAGGAGAATTCACTGGACAACAATCAGCTGAGCAAACCTTAGCCAGGTGATTGCTGTCATTGCAAAACATAGTCAAGCCAATTAATAGCAATTAATTTCACCCTCATCCCCCATCCAATAAAATAAATCGTTGAGCTCCAGTTTATGACATCAGCAGCCCACAGGATGCCATTTTAAAACTGGTGAATGCAACTCAGCCAATTTACTGTAGCATAAATTTGTAACTCTGACATTGATTCTAATACAGAATAATTGTAATTAGCTGAGATAAAGTCCTTTAATGTTCTTAAAAATATATGTTTATTAGGTTTGCTCAGCTGATTGTTGTCCAGTGATTTCTCCTGGATAGTGCTTGTTTGGAATTTGGTTAAGGACAAGATTGGGCTTGGCTTGTGATGCCCCTCACAGTTGAACTATCTGCAAATATTGTGTGGATTTAAATGGCTTTAAATTATAAGGGTGTATTAGGAAAAAGCAATCTTCTGTGCAGTGCGTCAATTCTCATGGAAATATGCTATAGTACTAGTTAAATTTTACATAAAAGCTTAATTTCTTCCCAAATCATTTAAACATTTGGCACTGGGAATTGTGAGTCTTTCCAAAACAGCACAGTGCTGTATTTACAGTATTGAAGCTAATCTGTGTTGAGGTTTCGGTCCCTTTTGGTTGATGAGCCTTACTTTTCTCTGTACTGACTAACACAGCTGTGAACTAGGTAAATCCAGTTGTTCCCTTTAATTAGAAGCTGCACTAGGAGATATGCAGACCTCCTGAAATTCTATTTGCCAATTGGCTTTATATGTTTGTGGCTGTATGCCAGCTATAATGTTTGCACTCATTTATTTTGCTGTAATCTATTTTAGTTCCTGGAGGCCCAGACATCACGGATGCTATCACTTAGGGTCAGTTCAGATTGAGCAATGCAATTATCCCAGCCTTTTTAATAAATGTTAGCCAAGTCTGCTTTCAGCCCCAGTCATCTCTGCTCACAGAAGCATGTTCCAGCAGACTAAAAATTAAAAAGTTGCACCAGCAACTTGCAGTAAATATTTTACATAAGTAGCATAGCTAATTATGAAAACAGTAAGACCCTTTTGAACTATTTGTAATACTACCAGCTCTTGTGTATCTCTAACAAGTTGTTTATTATTCATAGTCTTTGAGGAAGCAACATTAAAAAATAGCTCCTTACCATCTCAGACCCGCTTTCTTTAACTTGCATAAATATTCTCTGCTTTAAGACATGACATTTGAAGTAATTCTTCCAAGTTGTTTCTGCAGAAAAAATGGTCAAAATAACCCAAAACATTCTTTTTATTGTGAGACTGACCCAAATTAGATTTAACATTACATTAATCGTTAGCTTTACTTCTAAGAAAAGGATGATTTATGATCTTAGTTACTGTTTTAAATCATTTCTCCATTCAGCAGAGTAAAGTCTGGTTACAAGAATTTCTCAAAAGAGGGTGTTGTTCATCAATGTCCTGCTTTGTTTTTACCTTTTTCGATAAGGCCCATTCAGAAATTAAATGAGTTGTTGACTTAGTTACTGAGCTAATTGCTGCAGCAAAGGTGGGTGTGATTGTTTGCTTCTATGTACATGTACACAAAAAGGCAGGGATGGAAATCTGGTGCAATCTTGCCACAACTAAAAGGTTCTGAATAAAGCTCATAAATGTCAAAAGTGAATGCTTTCACAGATGCATTTTGTCAGGCTAAAATTCCTTGGCCCCTCTATTGCCTTTAACACCGTCAACTCCTTCACAGCTTACTTATGTGGTATTGCTGCCTCACACTTCCACTTCCAGCTGTCACAAGATAGGAGCTGATTTTCCTCCTGCAACGGTGTTTTTTTTTTGGTGTGAACAGGGTGATATTGGGGTGAGAGTTGTTTTTAAAAAAAAAATGTATAATTTCTTCAGAAACTTGCCCATTGTAGTTTGTTTTTATTCATTCTAGAGATGTGGATGTTGCTAGCAAAGCTGGCATCCTAAATTCCCCTTGAGAAGGTAGTGGTAGGCCTTCTTGAACATCTGTGTTGTTAAGTAGGGAGATCCAAAGTTTTGACCCAGTAACAATAATGGCCAGGTGATGTATGTCCAAGTGAGTTGGAGGTAATGGTGTTCCCGTGTACCTGCTGCTTTTGTTCTTCTGGTGATGGAGATCACCGGTCTGGGCAGTTCTGCAAAGAAGCAAGGCTATTAAAATGGCCCACTCACATCACTGGCACTGGTTCATCTCTGGCAGAGTCTTGGGCAAAGAATCAGGGCCAAAAAGAGGAGTACACCTGCCGATTGGCCTCTGGGCCTCTGGCTACAATTCTCAGGGATCAACAGTTTACCTGTAATTTCAATAAAGAGGTCCATTTGTCTTTGGGTCTGTCTTCAGCTTGCTGTTAGGCTCCCTCTAAGTCTCCAGAGTCCTGGTGCAATTTCCCAATACCAGCTTCATAGAGTTCCTCTAGACCTAGACACACTCGGCCACTTAAACAGAAAATTGAGACATGAGTTACTGGAAAAACCCCCACTTGCCCCGCCCCTGCCTTATTTGTATGAAAACATATAACATCCTGGTGGTGTGGGATGATGTCTACTTGCACCTTGTTTGCAGGGTTGACGTCTGCTTTGAAGCTTCTGAAACCAGATGCCGTGGTGGTGCCAAATTCCTGCCCACAGCTGGTGTGGCCATTTGCATTGATCGTTGTTGTGTGATTGCCTTTAAGAGTGATGTCCCTTTAAGATCTTAGTATGCTAATGAGCTAAGTACCAGGATGCAGTCATGTGACTACAAGCCTGAGTCACTCGCAACCGTAACATGAGAGGCAAGCTCTGTAAATAGTTAACTCCGTACTGTACATATTAGTTAGCTGTAATAAACATGTTTGAGATCTTCAACCAACTGGACTCCATGCATCTCATTTATGTTGCATCAGACAACATAAAAAGAACTCATTATATGGTGGCAGTTCCTCATTACAATAGCCAGCTAGAAGTTTCCCACTTGTGATTGATGTTGAGGGCTTTCATGTCTCTCTTGACAGCGTCCTTGAATTGGAGCTTTGGGCACTCTGCTGGACTCTTGGCACGGGCTACCACCTGGTATAGCATATTCTTGGAGATGCTGCCATCTTCCATCCTGTGCAGATGCCCAAGCCACTGAAGCCTTCTTTGTTTGATTACTGCTAGCATGCTTGGCATATCTGCCCTAGAAACAACTGCTTCATTTGTGAATTCACCTTTCCACGTGATGCTGAGGATGCATTGTAGACACCGAGATGGAAGTTATTGAGCCTTTTTTCTTGGTAGGTGTAAGTTATCCAGGCTTCACTGCCATACTGCAATGTGCTGAAGTTACAGGCCTTGTAGATAAGCATCTTGGTCCTGTGTGTCAGTTTGCAGTTTTTCCATACCCGTTTTGTTAGTCGGCCAAGGTAGCTGGCTGCCTTTCCAATGCGTGTGCTGAGCTCTTCATCAAAATACAGGTTATCTGTTACCGTAGATCCAAGTTAGCAGAATTTGCTGACTGTTTCCAGTGGTATGTTGTTGAGTCTGATCACAGGCAGAGACACAACACCCTGTCTCATAACTACAATTTTCTTGACACTGGTGGTGAGGGAGAATATGACACAGGCATGGGACAAATAATCCATGAGCCTTTGGAGCCGGTCTTCATCTAGGCAACTAGTGCAGCACCATCATCATACAGAAGCTCTCTGATCAGAACATTGTCTTGGCTTTCAGTCTTGTTAGGTTGACGAGTTTCCCGTTTGATCGTGTGTGTAGGTACACTCCTTCCATATCAGCAGGGAAAGCATAGGTCATGTGGACAGAGAAAAAGATAGAAAACAGGGTAGGAGCTAAGATGCAACCTTGTTTCTTGATCTCAAAACTGTTAGAGGTGGACCCATCGAACTGAATGGTGCCATGCATGCTCTCATGGAAAGACAGTATGAGACTGTGAAGCTTGGGAGAACAGCCAATTTTCTCTAATATCTGGTAGAGGCCTGTCCTGCTCACAGTGTCAAATGTTTTTGAGATTCACAAAAGCAAGGTAGAGTGGTGTTTGCTGCTCTCTGCACTTCTCTTGAAGCTGATGTCGGGAGAAGATCAGGTCTAATGTGGATCTACCTGCTCTGAAGGCACTTTGTGCCTCTGAGTATATTGTGTTGTCTCATCAATGGTGCCTCATTAGAATGACTCTGGCAAAGACCTTCCCAGTGATGCGGAAGAGTGTGATGCCCCAGTAGTTGTTGCAATCCCCTCGATTGCCTTTGTTATTGTATAACGTGATGTGTACGTGCTTTGTAACAGCTACATGTCTAATGTCCCACTTGACAGTTTTGAATTCCAATCATGCAACTGCTGATGCAAGGAGGTGCTAAGTGAGATAACAAGTCTTCACTAAACTGCTCTTGCACACTTTCTGATGAATTTCTGCAATTGTAGTATTGTGCAATATGTTAATGACTACAACAACAGCAACTTGTGGTGCCTTTTAATCTAGTAAAACATCCCAAGACACTTCAAAGAGCGTTATCAAACAAAATTTGTCTCATAAGGAGATATTGGGGGTATGGTAGCATTGTGGTTATGTTATGGGACAATCCAGAGACAGGCACTAAAGATCTGGAAACATGAGTGCAAATGCAACCACAGCAGCTGGAAACTTAAATTTAAGTAATCAGTTAAATAAAAGTCTGAAATTTAAAAAACCTGATCTCAGTAATGGTAACCATGAAACTACTGGGTTGTCAAAAAACCCCACCTGCTTCACTAATGTCCTGTAAGGAAAGAAATAGAAAATAGAAAATCTGCTGTCCTTACCTGCTCAGGCCTATATGTGACTCCAAACCCATAGCAATGTGGTTGACTTTTAACTGCCCTCTGAAATGGCTTAACAAGCCACTCAGTTGTATCAAAACTGCAACAGAAAACTATAATAAGAATAAAACAAGACTGACCACCTGGCATCGAACCAGGCACTGGGTTCAGACACAGCAAAGGCACATACACAACACAGCTGGCCCTGCAAAGTCCTCCTCACTAACATCTGGGGACTTGTGTCAAAATTGGAAGAGCAGTCCCACAAGCTAGTTAAGCAACAGTTTGACATTGTCACACTCACAGAATCACAACTTTCACTAACACTCCAGACTCTTACATTCTGTCCTGTCCCACTAGCAGGATAGACCCACCAGAGTTGGTGGCACAGTGATGCACAGTCAGGAGGGAGTGGCCCTGGCAATCGTCAACATTGACTCTAGACCCCATGAAGCCTCATAGCATTATGTCAAACACAGGCAAGGAAACCTCCTGCTGACTAGCACTTACCACCCTCCCTCAGCAGATGATTCAGTACTCCTCCATGTTAAACACTCCTTGAAAGAAGTACTGAGGGTAGCAAAGGCACAGGATGTACTCTGGGTGGGGGACATCAACGTCCATCACCAATAGTTGCTTGGTAGCACCACTACAGACCAAACTGACTGTGTCCTGATGGTCATGGTTGTGTTCCAATACAGTTACAACACTGACATCTATCCAACAAGGTGGAAAATTGCCCAGGTATGTCCTGTCCACAAACAGCAGGACAAATCCAGTGCGGCCAATTACCGCCGCATCAGTCTATTCTCAATTATCAGCAAAGTGATGGAAGGTGTCGTTGACAGTTCTATCAAGCGGCACTTACTCAGCAATAACCAGCTCACCAATGCTCAGTTTGGGTTATGCCAGAGTTCTTGGCTTCAGACCGCATTACAGCTTTGGTCCAAGCATGGACAAAAGAGCTAAATTCCTGAGGTGAGGTAAGAGTGACTGCCCTTGACATCAAGGCAGCATTTGACTGAGTGTGGCATCAAGGAGTCCTAGCAAAATTGAAGTCAATGGGAATCAGAGGGAAAACTCTCCACTGGTTGGAGTCACATATAGCACAAAGGAAGATAGTTGTGGTTGTTGGAGGCCAATCATCTCAGTCCCAGGGCATCACTGCAGGAGTTCCTCAGGGTAGTGTCCTAGACCCAACCATCTTCAGCTGTTTCATCAATGGCCTTCCCTCCATCACTAAGTTAGAAGTGGGGATGTTTGCTGATGATTGCACAGTTCTCAGTACCATTCATGACTTCTCAGATACTGAAGCAGCCTGTGCCCACATGCAACAAGTCCTGGACAACATTCAGGCTTAGGCTGATAAGTGGCAAGTAACATTCATACCATACAAGTGCCCGGCAATGACCATCTCCAATAAGAGAGAATTTAACCATCTTGATGTTCAACAACATTACCATCGCTGAATCCCCCACCAGCAACAACCTGGGGGTTATCATTGACCAGAAACTTAACTGGACCAGCCATATAAATACTGTGCCTACATGGGCAGGTCAGAGACGGCGAATTCTGCAGCAAGTAACTCACCTCCTATCTCCCCAATGCCTGTCCACCATCTACAAGGCACAAGTCAGGAGTGTAATGGAATACACTCCACTGGCTGGATGAGCGCAGCCCCAGCAACACTCAACAAGCTTGACGCCATCCAGGACAAAGCAACCCATTTGATCAGCATCCCATCGACCACCTTAAACATCCACTCCCTCCACCACCAGCTCACAGTAGCATCAGTGTGTACCATCGACAAGACGCCCTGCAGCAACTCACCAAAGCTCTTCAACAGCACCTACCAAACCTGCGACCTCTACCACCTCAAAGGAAGGGTAACAGACACATGGGAACACTACCACCTGCAAGTTCCCCTCCAAGGCATACACTATCCTGAACTGGAACTATATCGCCATTCCTTCATTGTCGCTGGGTCAAGATTCTGGAACTCCCTTCCTACCAGCACTGTAGGTGTACTTACAGTACATGGACTGCAGCAGTCGAGAAGGCGGTTCACCACCATCATCTTGGGGCAATTAGGAAGGGCAATAAATACTGGCCTTGCCAGTGACGCTCATATCCCATGAATGAATAATAGAAAGAAATTGCCATCCCCATCCACAATGATGGCAGAGCCAGTACATGAGCCTGGCCAACACCATGTAAGATAACTAAAAGTGTATTTATCCTAAAAATGTGAGTAATTAATGATGCACAAAGAATGTTTTTATAAATAGTGCATAGTTTACTTTTTTGTAGTGCTTTATTTATGTTATATGTTCAAGCTTTACTATTTTTTATGTACCCACCCTACACGTATCCTAAAACATTCCAGAACTGAATGACCTCTTCTGAAACAAAGGTGTGAAGTAGCCACATCCTGGGCCATTGTGCAATCACCATGGGGAAGAGACCAAAGTGTCTCCTACCAGGAGGTGAAAAGTGACACAGCTTTACTTTAAAAAGGCAGCCTAGAGAGAGACCCCCCCAGAAAGAGAAAGAGAAGAAAAGCAACATCCAGTAGATTGCTTCCAGCAAACCAGAAGGCACGTGCCCTGCTGTAGAATTCTGCATCTACACTATACAAGCAGTGAACTAGAAGTGATCCACTGACTTCCCCAACTGAACTTTCAACCAAAAGAGAAATCTACAATTACCTCAGGCCTGCAACCAATGAGAACTCGATTTCCAAGAGAATTCAACAGGTTTACTGTGACCTCTCCTGAAATTTACCTCCCACTTATAAATCACTTACCCCTTTATACCTCTCTATCTGTCTCGTGTGTGTGTGTGTGTGTGTGTGTGTGTGTGTGTGTGTGTGTGTGTGTGTGTGTGTGTGTGTGTGTGTACGAGCGAATGCATGAGTGGATGCGACAATTTCGGGATGAGGCATATTGATCATTAAATAATTGATTTTCTGTTTTAAAACAACAAGAAAACCTGTTGCTGTCTGTTTATTTGACAAATAAAACACCAAGGGGTTAAATCCTAATAACAAAATACACTTGCAGTGGTCAGGTAGGGAGCTGAACAGTGGGAACCATACACATCGCACCACGTGGCCGTAACAAATGTAAAGAAGTCCTGAGTTCAGAAGGCAGCAATCACCGCCACAGCCATCTCCCTTCTCAAAATTCAGTCCTCCCTCTTGACAGGGTTCTAGTCTCAAACCTCAAACAGTCGTTCCTCCTCTCTATCTTTATCACAAAGACATACAGGTCTTCCTCCCTAGAGTTTGCCGCTTGTTTGTTTGTTCTGGCTGCCATCTTTGTCACTCAAATTGCTTGCTTCCTCTAGTGCTGCCATTGTCCGTTTAAGCAGTAGCAAGTTATATATATATATATATATATATACTTGCTGTACCAGGTATCCCTTCCTTCTCCAGCTATCTTCCAGCCGCCACACCGCACAACAGTTCTGTCAGAAATTTAAGCTCACCATTTACTGTCAACATGAGTGGTGCTTAACATGGATGGGAAAATAAAATTTCAGCTTCAAATCGCCTTCTCTAATGTTTTATAACCATTCATTTCATCTAATAGGAGCTCCTGTGGCTCGCCTTGGGATAGGATCTTAATGATTTCATTTTAATGGGCATTTAAGCTGTATTGTGAAAAGTAGGGTTAGCATAGCAATCCTAAACTCAGTGCTCAACATACCTGACTGCTCTGACGGAGCAGAACTCTAGCAATGATTTTCAATGATTCATTTTGAAACCATTATATCACTGCAATAATTGTACAGTTAGTATGTACATGACAAAGTGCAAAAAATGTTGGTTACCGCTTAAGGTCTCGTTTTGTGACTCACAGGATAAGTATACAGAAATTGCGGTAACTCTGTTAGTCATAAAAATGAGGTGAAAGTGATACATTGGGGTAGAGTTTCCATTTTGGACACAATCTGTAAATTGCACCCAAAATGCTCTTGAAATTGCCTTAGTTTTCTGAAGTGAAATTATGATTCAAGTTTCCGCCCAAAAGCATTTGCATAATCACAAACAAAGAGGCCGGAATTTTACTGAGCTCTCGACTTCAGGCTCCGTGGTGGTGGTGGTGGGTGGGGGTCCGGAAGAAAGTTCCGGCAGTGGCCCGACACGGAGTCCAACACCAGGCCCAATCTTCCTGTCAGTGGTGAGGCTCCATGGTGGGCCTGCAGGCACTGAAATGTCGGGAGAATTCCGCTGCAGTGGAAGCTGAGACAGTGACCACCAGACAATCCATCATGGAGTAATCTACCAGTGCTGCTCTGGAGTGGGTCACCACTTCCATGCTGGAAAGGATGGGCCCCAAGCTCTACATGATGCCCTATGCCTCATTGGAGCTGGACACTTCCATGTTCCTTGACAGTGACAGAAGCCAAAGTAATCTTGGTGTGCATGGTCATCAATGTTTATTTTATTTATTTATTATTTAGAGATACAGCACTGAAACAGGCCCTTCGGCCCACCGAGTCTGTGCCGACCATCAACCACCTATTTATACTAATCCTACACTAATCCCATATTCCTAACACATCCCCACCTTCCCTATATCCCCCTACCATCTACCTATACTAGGGGCAATTTATAATGTCCAATTTACCTATCAATCTGCAAGTATTTGGCTGTGGGAGGAAACCGGAGCACCCGGCGAAAACCCACACGGTTCACAGGGAGAACTTGCAAACTCCGCACAGGCAGTACCCAGAATTGAACCCGGGTCACTGGAGCTGTGAGGCTGCGGTGCTAGACATATGCCACTCCATCAAAATACACATCACAGTCCTCTGCAGCGGAACTCACCTGGTCCTCCAGGACACTGGCACATGAGCTATCCTTGCCTCCTGGCCTGTCTGCAGGCCACTTGTGCCTGGTGACTCATCATGTGTTGATCCAACTCTATACTAGCCTCTTTAATTCGCAGAGTGCCAATGTCTGGGCAGGTGGCTGGGAATCTAAGATCAAATGATGGTGAATCTTCCTCTTCTTCCTGTGTGTGCTGAGACTGTGCAGGCAGCAGTTCTTTGGTATCTAAAAGCATAAAAGAAAAAGGGGAGGGCTGAATTGAAAGGGCAGAGGTGGCGAGGTGGGGAAGGGAACGAAAGCAAAAGGTCCGTGGTCACACCATCTGTAGCTCCCACTTCATGTCAAACCACAGGATGAAGGTGAGGAGGGAGTTGAGAAGAGGCATAAGGCCTTCAATTATCGTCATCCTGGATGGCGTCAATAGCGTCAGATGTTGCAGGCTCTGTTGCTTCTGGACTTATGATGCAAACAAACATTTCCTCGAGGGGGCTCAGGGGATGGAGTCATGGAGGTCCCCCCTCTGGTTTTGTGCCACTCCCTGGTGTATGTGTGGCCTTCTTAAGTCAGAGTGTCAATGATTATGTGGCACTGTGCTTGAGCGATGTGCCAGCCATAGTTGAATAGCTGGAGTCTGCGGAGGAAATGAGAGGTGGGTGTGATGCTGGCAGCATTGAAAGTTGTGTGTGTGTGTGTTGCGGTATGTGAATGTAAGGCACAATTCTTGAGTGCCAGGGAGTGCTGCTCAGTGAGTGATAGGGGTGTGGTGCATTGAGCAGAATGAGAGGTTGGTGTAGTGGGTGAGATGTAATGTGAGGATGCATTGTCCTTGCGGTCAGACTCTGGGCACTGACCTCCCTGAGAATGTGCTCCCACTCTCTACTGAAGCTGGTATGCGAGAGCCTCCTGCCTCTGTGCTCTCTCTTGGGGAAACATTGCCTCCCTACTGGACTTCACCTGGGTCACCAGAGCTGCCAATGTGGTGTCACTAAATCTGGTCGCCCTCTCCCTTGTCTGCAGTGCCATTCTCCTTCACCTTCAATCTTCCTAAATTATTTAACAGCTGTCTACAGTTCTGGCATACAACCTCCCTTTAAAAGGGAGTGGGCCTTTAAGAAGAGCAGGCTGGCTGCACCATATGGTTTCTGAACAATGCTACTGGGCTCCCCTGCTAAGCGTAGAGGCAGCCAGCAGCATTAAGGAGAAGGAGGCAACATGGGACCTCTTTGGCCAGCCACTACAATTATGCTGTTGAGGTGGGTGCAGCAAGTTTGCATGCTGCCAACTTTGATCTAGACAGGGGTGGGCAGGTCACAAATCGCAACCACTGTGCCCAAAAAAAATCAGGCAACTGAATTTCTAGTCCAATATTTTCATGAACCAACAAAATCAGTCAGAGCTACACAACATAATCATGTTTTCTTTTTTGCATTAACAAAATATTCATTGATTTATTTAAGGATGGTAACCTGGTGCATTTTTATTAATACAACTGAAGATGGGTTTAATCATCAAAAATAAGCATTTTTATAAAAATGGCCAATTCTCTACCTGTAACTTGATTTTAAATCACTGAACATGACTTTAAAAATCAATACTGAACCATTTACAAGTTTTGTTAGTGTACATTAATCAGTTTCTCAGTAAATTAAATATTTTTTAATATGTAAAATCTTTTAAAAATGTGTCTACTAGTGCCTGTGAGTCAAATAAAATGAGTTCATTTTCAGAGCCTCTTTGAACAGTTGCAGATGGGCGCAATGAGCAGAAACTTGCCATCTTCATTATTTCGATCTGAGGGCCTGGCCACTTTGTGGGAGGGGCTTGCTTCAGGTAAAAAGATTTTAGACCAATGTTGAAGATTGCGAAAAATTGATTTACACTTGACGTAACTTAAGTTTAAAATTCTCCAATCTTTTGCACTGGTTCAGCCGATTTTATCTATTGGCACTAATAATGCGCTGCTTCACAAACCACTGACCACCTCCAGGCGCGTATCCATTGTCTCTCGAGATAAGGAGGCCCAAAAGAAAAGGAAAGAAACTAATAATACGAATACAAACTAGCAGAAACTCAACCCCATTATCTTTAGAGTATGCATAAGCCTTTAATACACTGAAATACAAAACAGATATTTGATCATGTGGCTAAGAAGGGTTTAGATTTCAAAGTCTCTCAAGTTAAGAATATTGTAAGTCACCCTGAAGTGTATAACCAGCAGTTTTTCAAGAAATCAGCCATTTTCAGGGTTAAGGCAAATGTGTGTTTTATGTGATAATCAGTTTTCTGAGTCGTATCTGGTTTTGCACATACTAGGTAAAACAATGCCCTGATAGTTAGTGTGGTCATTTGTCCTGATGATGTGCTGTAGGGGTGGAACTTCCACCAGTCAATTCACACCAGTGCAGGGCTCACGGTAGAATGCAGGGTCAACTCATTTGTATGATCCATTGGTGATGGCCGTGTGCAGTATTGGCTGTTGGATAAGGTGCCACATCAAAAGTTATTGCGGAAAATAAAAGCTCATGGTGTAGGGGGTAACATTGGTACGGATACTTAGAAGATTGGCGAGCTAACAGGAAACAGAGAGTAGGCATAAAAGGGTCATTTTCTGGTTGGTAAGATGTAACGAGTGGTGTGCCACAGGGATCAGTGCTGAGGCCTCAACTTTTTACAATTTATATAAATGACTTGGATGAAGGGACCGAAGGTATGGTTGCTAAATTTGCTGATGACACAAAGATAGGTAGGAAAGTAAGTTGTGAAGAGGACATAAGGAGGCTACAAAGGGATATAGATAAAGTGCTTGGGCAAAGATCTGGTAAATGTATATTGTGGGAAAACATGAAATTGCCCATTTTGGCAGGAAGAATAAAAAAAAAGCATATTAGCTAAATGTGAGAGATTGCAGAGCTCTGAGATGCAGAGGGATCTGGGTGTTCTGGTGCATGAATCGCAAAAGGTTAGTATGCAGGTACAGCAAGTAATTAGGAAAGCTAATAGAATGTTATTGTTATAAAATAAAAGAAAATACTGCAGATGCTGGAAATCTGAAATAAAAACAAAAAGTGCTTGAAATACTCAGGTCCTGCAGCATCTGCGGAGAAAGAAGCAGAGTTAACATTTCAGGTCAGTGACCTTTTATCAGAACTCACCGAAGGTATGGCTGCTAAATTTACTGATGACACAAAGATAGGTAGGAAAGTAAGTTGTGAAGAGGACATAAGGAGACTACAAAGGGAGATAGATAGGTTAAGTGATTGGGCAAAGTTCTGGTAAATGGTGAATATTGTAGGAAAATATGAAATTGTCCATTTTGGTGAAAATGTTATTGTTTATTGCGAGGGGAATTGAGTCATAGAGTCATAGAGTTATACAGCACAGAAACAAGCCCTTCAGCCCATCGTGTATGTGCTGGCCATCAAGCACCTAACTATTCTAATCCCATTTTCCAGCTCTTGGCCCGTAGCCTTGTATGCTATGGCATTTCAAGTGCTCATCTAAATACTTCTTAAATGTTGTGAGGGTTCCTGCCTCTACCACCTCTTCAGGCAGTGCGTTCCAGATTCCAACCACCCGCTGAGTGAAAAAAAATTTAAACCTCCTGCCCCTTCCTTACCTTAAATCTATGCCCCCTGGTTATTGACCCCTCTGCTAAGGGAAAAAGTTTCTTCCTATCTAACCTATCAATGCCCCTCAATTTTGTATACCTCAATCATGTCCCCCCTCCGCCTTCTCTGCTCGAAGGAAAACAACCCTAGCTTTTTCAGTCTCTCTTCATAGCTGAAATGCTCCAGTCCAGGCAACATCCTGGTGAATCTCCTCTGCACCCTCTCCAGTGCAATCACATCCTTCCTATAGTGTGATGCCCAGAACTGTACACAGTACTCCAGCTGTGGCCTAACTAGCATTTTATACAGCTCCATCATAACCTTCCTGTTCTTATATTCTATGCCTTGGCTCATAAAGGCAAGCAGACTCAGAGGGCGGAGTTCCGGAGCGGTGAGTATATAAAAAAACTTACCTCGGGGATTCTCGGAGCAGACTCGGAGGGCGGACTTCCAGAGCGGTGAGTATATAAAAAAACTTACCTCGGGGATTCTGGGAGCAGACTCGGAGGGCGGAGTTCCGGAGCAGTGAGTATATAAAAAAACTTACCTCGGGGATTCTGGGAGCAGACCCGGAGGGCGGAGTTCCAGAGCGGTGAGTATATAAAAAAACTTACCTCGGGGATTCTCGGAGCAGACTCGGAGGGCGGAGTTCCGGAGCGGTGAGTTTACAGAGTAAGTTAGCTCGGGTGGGAAAAAAAACCTGAAAAAGTGACGTCACAGGAAAGCTGTGACCTGATTGGCTGGTAGGGAATCTGTATCGAATTTGAAAATAAAACTGATAAAAATTGATTAAAACACTAATTAACTAATTAATAAGCAGAGTAACTAAACCAGAGGGAGGAGATTACTGTATTTAGACAGCATTTAATATTTATTGTAGAAATCTAGTACTAGGGACCACATAGTGAAGTGTATCATAATTTAGTAAGGATTTAATAAGTGTTTATTTATTTTATATCAATTAACTAATTAGTGCTAGAAATGACAGTTAGAGGGGTGAAATGCTTCACCTGTGAGATGTGGGAAGTCCGTGACGCTTCTAGCGTTCCGGGCGACTACATCTGCAGGAAGTGTACCCAGTTGCAGCTCCTCACAGACCGCATGGATCGGTTGGAGCGGCAACTGGATGCACTTAGGAGCATGCAGGTGGCGGAAAGCGTCATAGACAGGAGTTTTAGAGAAGTGGTTACACCCAAGGTGCAGGCAGATAGATGGGTGACCGCTAGAAGGGGCAGGCAGTCAGTGCAGGAATCCCCTGTGGCTATCCACCTCTCTAACAAGTATACCGTTTTGGATACTGTTGGGGGGGATGGCCTATCAGGGGAAAACAGCAGCAGCCAGAGCAGTGGCACCACGGCTGGCACTGTTGTTCAGCAGGGAGGGACAAAGCACAGAAGAGCAATAGTTATTGGGGACTCTATAGTCAGGGGCACAGATAGGCGCTTCTGTGGACGTGAAAGAGACTCCAGGAAGGTATGTTGCCTCCCTGGTGCCAGGGTCAAGAATGTGTCTGAACGGACAGAGGGCATTCTGAAGGGGGAAGGTGAACAGCCAGAGGTTGTGGTACACATCGGTACCAATGACATAGGCAGGAAGAGTGATGAGGTCCTGCAGGGGGAGTTTAGGGAGTTAGGTAGTAAGTTTAAAAAACAGGACCTCTAGGGTTGTAATCTCTGGATTACTCCCTGTGCCACGTGCCACGTGCCAGTGAGGCTAGAAATAGGAAGATAGTGCAGCTAAACATGTGGCTGAGCAGCTGGTGTAGAAGGGAGGGTTTCAGATATCTGGACCATTGGGCTATCTTCAGGGACAGATGGGACCTGTACAACAAGGACGGGTTGCATCTAAACTGGAAGGGCACTAATATCCTGGCTGCAAGGTTTGCTAGCGTCACTCGGGAGGGTTTAAACTAGTGTGGCAAGGGGGTGGGAACTAGAGCAGTAGGACAGCTAATGAAGTAAATGAGGATGCCATAGTAAATAAGGCCAGTAGGACTAAGAGGAAGAGCAGGCAGGGAGATGTTGCTGAGCACAGCGGGACTGGTGGTCTGAAGTGCATTTGTTTCAATGCGAGAAGTATAACAGGTAAGGCAGATGAACTTAGAGCTTGGATTAGTACTTGAAAATATGATGTTGTTGCTATTACAGAGACTTGGTTGAGGGAAGGGCAGGATTGGCAGCTAAATGTTCCAGGCTTTAGAAGCTTCAGGCGGGATAGAGGGGGATGTAAAAGGGGTGGGGGAGTTGCATTACTGGTTAAGGAGAATATCACAGCTGTACTGCGGGAGGACACATCAGAGAGGTCATGCAGCGAGGCAATATGGGTGGAGCTCAGGAATAGGAAGGGGCTTAGATGGGGCAGAATTTGTGAGGAGCATCCAGGAGGGCTTCTTGAAACAGTATGTAGATAGTCCAACTAGGGATGGGGCCATTCTGGACCTGGTATTGGGGAATGAGCCCAGCCAGGTGGTCGAAGTTTCAGTGGGGGAGCATTTCGGGAGCAGTGACCATAATTCCATAAGTTTTAAGGTACTTGTGGATAAGGATAAGAGTAGTCCTCGGGTGAAGGTGCTAAATTGGGGGAAGGCTAATTATAACAATATTAGGCAGGAACTGAAGAATTTAGATTGGGGGCGGCTGTTTGAGGGTAAATCAACATCTGACATGTGGGAGTCTTTCAAACGTCAGCTGATTAGAATCCAGGACCAGCATGTTCATGTGAGGAAGAAGGACAAGTTTGGCAAGTTTCGGGAAGCTTGGATAACACGGGATATTGTGAGCCTAGTCAAAAAGAAAAAGGAAGCATTTGTAAGGGCTGGAAGGCGAGGAACAGATGAAGCACTTGAGGAATATAAGGACAGTAGGAAGGAACTTAAGCAAGGAGTTAGGAGGGCTAAAAGGGGTCATGAAAAGTCATTGGCAAACAGGATTAAGGAAAATCCCAAGGCTTTTTATACATATATAAAGAGCAAGAGGGTAATCAGGGAAAGGGTTGGCCCGCTCAAGGACGGAGATGGGAATCTATGCGTGGAGCCAGAGGAAATGGCTGAGGTGCTAAATGAGTACTTTGCATCAGTATTCACCAAGGAGAAGGACTTGGTGGATGATGAGCCAAGGGAAGGGAGTGCAGATAGTCTCAGTCATCTCATTATCAAAAAGGAGGAGGTGTTGGGTGTCTTGCAAAGCATTAAAGTAGATAAGTCCCCAGGGCCTGATGGGATCTACCCCAGAATACTGAGGGAGGCAAGGGAAGAAATTGCTGGGGCCTTGACAGAAATCTTTGCATCCTCAATGGCTACAGGTGAGGCCCCAGAGGACTGGAGAATAGCCAATGTTGTTCCTTTGTTTAAGAAGGGTGGTAAGGATAATCCAGGAAATTATAGGCCGGTGAGCCTTACGTCAGTGGTAGGGAAACTATTAGAGAAGATTCTTCGGGACAGGATTTACTCCCATTTGGAAACAAACGAACTTATTAGCGAGATACAGCATGGTTTTGTGAAGGGGAGGTCGTGTCTTACTAATTTGATTGAGATTTTTGAGGAACTAACGAAGATGATTGATGAGGGAAGGGCGGTGGATGTAGTCTATATGGACTTTAGTAAAGCCTTTGACAAGGTCCCGCATGGCAGACTGGTGCAAAAGGTGAAGTCACACGGGATCAGAGGTGAGCTGGCAAGATGGATACAGAACTGGCTCAGTCACAGAAGACAGAGGGTAACAGTGGATGGGTGTTTTTCTGAATGGAGGGATGTGACTAGTGGTGTTCCGCAGGGATCAGTGCTGGGACCTTTGCTGTTTGTAGTATATATAAATGATTTGGAGGAAAATGTAGCTGGTGTGATTAGTAAGTTTGCGGACGACACAAAGGTTGGTGGAGTTGCGGATAATGATGAGGATTGTCAGAGGATACAGCAGGATATAGATCGGTTGGAGACTTGGGCGGAGAAATGGCAGATGGAGTTTAATCCGGACAAATGTGAGGTAATGCATTTTGGAAGGTCTAATGCAGGTGGGAAGTATACAGTAAATGGCAGAACCCTTAGGAGTATTGACAGGCAGAGAGATCTGGACGTACAGGTCCACGGGTCACTGAAAGTGGCAACGCAGGTGGATAAGGTAGTCAAGAAGGCATACGGCATGCTTGCCTTCATCGGTCGGGGCATAGAGTATAAAAATTGGCAAGTCATGTTGCAGCTGTACAGAATTTTCATTTGGCCACACTTAGAATATTGCGTGCAATTCTGGTCGCCACACTACCAGAAGGACGTGGAGGCTTTGGAGAGGGTACAGAGGAGGTTTACCAGGATGTTGCCTGGTCTGGAGGGCATTAGCTATGAGGAGAGGTTGGAAAAACTCGGATTGTTTTCACTGGAACGACGGAGATGGAGGGGCGACATGATAGAGGTTTACAAAGTTATGAGCGGCATGGACAGAGTGGATAGTCAGAAGCTTTTTCCCAGGGTGGAAGAGTCAGTTACTAGGGGACATAGGTTTAAGGTGCGAGGGGCAAAGTTTAGAGGGGATGTGCTGGGCAAGTTTTTTATGCAGAGGTTGGTGAGTGCCTGGAACTTGCTGCCAGGGGAGGTGGTGGAAGCAGATACGATAGCAACGTTTAAGAGACATCTTGACAAATATATGAATAGGAAGGGAATAGAGGGATATGGGCCCTGGAAGTGCAGAAGGTGTTAGTTTAGGCAGGCATCAAGATCGGCGTAGGCTTGGAGGGCCGAATGGCCTGTTCCTGTGCTGTACTGTTCTTTGTTCTTTTGTTTGTTGTTCCATATGCCTTCCTAACCACCTTATCTACCTGTGCTGCTGCCTTCAGTGATCTATGGACAAGTACACAAAGGCCCCTCTGACCTTCTGTACTTCCTAGGGTCCTTCCATCCATTGTATCTTCCCTTGCCTTGTTAGTCCTCCCAAAGTGCATCACCTCACACTTCTCAGGATTAAATTCAATAGAAAAGTAGGGCGGTTATCCGACAGTTATGCAGGACATTGGTGAGACCATACCTGGAGCACTGTGTACAGTATTGGTCTCCTTATTTAAGGAAGGATGTAAATGCATTGGAAGCAGTCAGAGAAGGTTTACTAGACAAATACCTGGAATGGGTAGCTTGTTTTATGAGGAAAGATTGGACAGGCTAGACTCGTATCTGCTGGAGTTTAGAACAGTAAGAGGCAACTTCATTGAAACATATAAGATCTTGAGGGGTCTTGACAGGGTGGATGTGGAAAGAATGTTTCCCCTTGTGGGAGAATCTCAAACTAGGGGTCACTATTTAAAAATAAGGGGTTCCCCATTTAAGGTAGAGATGAGGAGAAATGTTGTTCTCTCAGAGGGTCATGAATCTTTGGAACTTCTTTTCTCAAAAGGCAGTGGAAGCAGAGTCTTTGAATATTTTGAAGGCAGAGATAGATAGATTCTTGATAAGCAAGGGGGTGAAAGGTTCTGGGGGTAGGCGGAATGTGGAGTTGAGGTTACAATCAGTTCAGCGTGATCTTGTTGAATGTCTGAGCAGGCTTGAGGGGCCGAGTGGCCTATTCCTGCTCCTAATTCGTATACTCGTATGTTCGTATGACTGCTGGAACGCAGTGGAAGGAAACCTAAAAAAAAGTGTTGTCATCCCATTTGGAAGGAGGTGGCTCTGGCACTGATGCCATGCCTCTCACACTCAGAATTAGGAACATAGGATATGGGAACAGGAGTCGGCCATTGAATCTCTCGAGCCGGTTCTGCCATTCAAATAGATTGTGTATGATCTGTACCTCAGCTCCATTTACCCACCTTTGATTCATATCCCTTAATACCCTTATCTAATAATCTCAATCCATCTCATTCTTAAAAAATTTAATTGATCTAACATACACAGAGTTTTGAGGGAGAGGATTCTGGATTTCCACTCACCATTGTATGAAATAGTGCTTCCTGACTACACTCCTAATTGGCCTGGCTCTAATAATTTTAAAAATGTTGCCCCTTGTTCTGGATTTCTCCACCAGAAGAAATAATTCCTCTGCATCAATGCTATCAAATTCTTTATCATTTTAATTCCTCCATTAGATCACCCCTCAACTTTCTAAACTCAATCAAGTTTATGCAACCTATTCCTTTAATTTAACCATTTAAGTCCTGATGTTTGAAATAAAAACAGAAAATGCTGGAAAACATTCAGCAGGATCAGGCAGCAAGTCAACTTGGAACATTAGCTCTGTTTCTCTCTCCATAGATGCTGCCTGACCTGCTAAGTGTTTCCAGCAGTTTATGCTTTTATTTCAGATCACCAGCATCTGCAGCATTTTGTCTAAGTCCTCATATACCTCTGGTGAATCTGCACTTCACTCCCTCCAAGCCCAATATATTGGGCTGGATTCTATAGAGCCCTCAATGTCGGGATCTATAGTAGGTGGGGGGGCCGGAAGATGGCCCCGGTTGAGGCTCGCTTCAGACTTCGACACAGGCAAGGCCGAGCCCAATATTGCCGGCGGTGGCGAGGACTTATGGTGGCCCCCCCACACTGCTCGGCGATGGGACTGCAACTTAAATATTTAAATCAATTAAAATTCCTGAATTAATTACTCTCCCGCCGCCTCCTAATACCCCGTCACGATCCTCACCCAGTTGGCCGGCACTGCCGCGCCTTCAGAACCCCATCTGGGAAAACGAGGCGCAACACTGGTGGGGTCGGGGGAGGAGGTAATTTTCTCTGTGCGGAAGGTGGGGGGTGGGGGATGCGTTCTAATTCGCGTCATGGGTGGAGGGGATGGTGGGAAGGGTTATAGTTCAAGGTTTATTCTGTTGAAGGGGGGAAGGTCAGATGGTAAAGGTAAGTGTTTTGGGGGGAAAGGGCAAATAATTCATTTAATTGCTTTTGGGGGTTGGGAGAGGGGCAAAAGAGATGTATTTATTGAATTTCTTTAAATACTTATATTTGCCGGTAGTGCTAACAGTCCTTTATAAATGGCATCAGGGCCTGTGCACAGACAGCTGACGCCATTGCTGGGAATGGACAGCCTGCCCCCTCCAAGTGATCGGGGTGGGGGCAGCTTCTCCCGGCAATTTAAATGAGCCGCTGTGCTTGGAATCGTGGTGGCTCTTTGGCCTGTGGCCCGTATGAGCGGGCCACCATTTTTTCGCCTGCCGCCAATTTCAGTGGTGGGATTATAGAATTCAGCCAATTGTTCCTGAGGTGCTGTACCCAAAACTAAACGTAGAACTCCAGATGTGGTTTGACCAAGGCTCATTACAACTGAAGCATCATTTTCTTACTTTGTATTTCAACCCCTTGGGATAAAGGCCAACATCCCATTTGCCTTTTTGATTACTTCTTTGCACTAGCTTTAATGAGTTGTATACATGGACAATCTAAATCCTTTTGCTCCTCAACATTTTCTAGTCTTTCATCATTAAGAAAATGTTCCTATTTGTCTTTCTTGAGTACAAAGTGGATGCCCTCATGTTTCCCCACATTGAACTCCATCTGCCACAGTTCTGCTCACTCAATGGGTTAATTTTTCGGGCCCTGTTGAGGTTGGTAACGGAGGCGGATGAAGCCCCAAAGTACCGGCGCCAGCTGGCATATCAGTTTTAACGATGATGTTCCTGGTGCCAGTAATGTTCACCAGGGTGAGGGGAGGGTGGTATTGTGATCCCACCTGCTCCCTGTTTAAGACAATTAAATTTGTTAAAGAGCTCATTATGACTTTGTTAAAAGGGGGTGCTGAGATTTTCATGGGGGCGCACAGATTACATGTGTTGTCTGGGACAGACTAGCTGAAGGAAGATGGTACACAGTGGGGAGGTAATCATGGCCATTCCAGGGAATTACCTTGGCCCCATAAAAGGGTCAACAGCGCAGAAGGGGACTTGGCCTTTGGGAAACAGATGCCCTTGGTGCTGCGTAGGTTGGGGGGAGAGGGAGCAATCAGCATTCCGATAGTGCTGGGGGTTGTCACCCTCCTGGCATTGCAGGGGCTGAAGAGCAGGAGGCAAGGCTGCCAATCACAATAGGATGGCCACCTGTCCAGAAGGAAGGCTGCAACTGGCAATGGGGGCATGACTCTCAGATTTTGGGCCTAGTGGCGATGAGCAGCAACACCCTTTGGAGGAAGGGTAGAACCTCGAGCAGCAGGAGACCATGGGAGAGGAAAGAGGGGCAGGAAGGACACGGAGGCCAAGCCTGCAACATAGGATCTACCGCCGAAGACAGAGCTACCTGGATAGCCAGTGCTGTAGGAGACTGTAACTCTCCAGGCAGGTGGTCACAGACATCTGTGCCCTCATCGCCAAAAACCTTGCACATCACAGCACTGGCTCGCCATGCCCTGCCAGTAGCGATCAAAGTCACTGCGGCTTTGAGCTTCTTCGCTTCTGGCACCTTCCAAGGGTCAGCTGCGGATCTTAGTGACATCTCGCAAATGGCAGCACACCACTGCATCTCGCTGATGCCCTCTTTGCCTGAGCTAGAGAGTACATTCACTTCACAACAAAGGCAGCCTCGCAGGCACAAAGGGCAGTATGTTTCATCGCCATTGTTGGATTCTCCCAGGTGCAGGAGATCATTAATTGCACCCATGTGGCCATCAAGGCATCCAGCGGCCATCTAATCAGATTGATCTACCAGAAGGATTCCACTTCCTCAACTTTCAATTCGTCTGCTACCACAACAAGAGCTTCCTCCAACTGTGTGTTACTTTCCTGGCAGTTGTCATGACTCCTTCATCCTCTGTCAGTCTGAGCTGCTGCAGCTGATCACTCCGACCCCCAAAGTCCGTGCATGGATTCTAGGGGAAAAGGGATGAGATGGCCACTGACCCCTCTGCATGAGCCCCAGACTAAAACACAGGTACAACCAAAAACACCTGCTCACTAGGACAACCATTGATCAGGCCATCGGGCTTCTGAAGTTGCCTTTCTGGTGCTTGGACTGGTTGAGTGGCGCCCTCCTACAAATGTCTCACTCATTGTGGTCATCTGCAGCGCTCTCCATAACATGGCCCTCCTGATAGATGTGGACCTTGAGGACAGTGATGCTCTGAAAACAAATAGTTAATCGGAGGAAGAGGAGGTGAGAGAGGAGGAGGAAGAGGAGCCGGAGGGGGAGGCTGCTGAACAGAGAGGTGCCCGGTTGCACAAAGGCATAGCCGGGCAGAGCATAGGCATGAAGGTTTCATCAGGATGTCATAAATGTCAGGGATCATTTGATTCAGGAACGTTTCACCTGAGTTCCTCTGCCCAGGATGATGGGCATGACATGGAAGTCAGTCTGAGATACCTGTGCTAGCACATCCTGAGGCCATAGCCTGAAACATCTAAGTTCTTACTGTCAATGAAGGATGCACATCTGCCCAGAGGCTTTGTCCTCATCGTAGAGGAACCCATAATCTCCACCACTTCATATCACTTTTCCTGTCATGCCAGCAATAAAAGGAGTCCCATACATGTGGCGTGTTATTTGTACAGTGCAAAGAAAGGAAAACAAGAAACGGAAAGAAGACACCCCAGTGCCCACAGTGCTCCACGTGACATGGTGGCCTCTGTGCTCGGTCACTCCCACATGGTGCTCTCCTTGTAGCATCTGAGGGGGTGGAGGCAGCCTGCTCATTTGTCTCAGCTTGCGGCTGAGATGCAAGTGCCAGTCGTCCTGGTCGTGGAGGACTATTTAAAGGGCCAGTCATCCAACTGCATATCCAGAGGCTGCTGCACCTGCATCCTTGCAGGGACAGCCTCCATCACTTGGCCCTGCTGTACAGATGGTCCTTCAGTCAGAGGGGCCAAGGAGGCTGAGGATGACAAGGGCACCCCATGAGGGGTGACACCCTCATCTTCCTCTGTGACATCTGCAGCCCTTGCCGGCACTCCAGATGCTTGGAGGAGGGCACCAGCTGGCATCCACTCCAAAGATCTCTACGCCACCAACACCACTGACTGATTCATGCAACACAGCGCGTCATGCATCCTGTGGACGTCAGTGTGCAGTTCCTGCAAGTACTGTGAGTGATGCCGCATATGGCTCTCCAAGAGATTGGCTACTCCCTCTATAAAGGAGCTCATGTGCTCATAGCCCTGAGCCATTGTGATGCACATGAGCTGGATGGACTCTTCCATCCTCTGCCCAAGATCCCGCACTGCCTCAGAGAACTCCAACATGCAGAAGCACATCTCCTGCTGCTGTTCTAGGTAAAGCCTCTCTTCCAGTGACTCCTGAGGCCCTGCACTTGTGCCCAGCTGTGCAGGCTATGTCCGTCCTCCCTCTTCTGAAGGGAACTGACCGCAGCTCCCTCTGCCTCTGGCACCTCCTCCTGCACACCAGTGCCATGATCCTCACCCAGTGCCACCCTATCTACACGCGTGCGAGGACGCACCAAGGTGAGAGTATCTATGCTTGTAAGGTGTGACAGTGCTTCTTCATCAGCTTCTTGCTTCTCTAGGCCTGCAGAGGTAGGGAGAGAGGCTGTCTTGGTTTGGACGCCTGCACCTGTGGGAGACACAAGAAGAGATAATGAGAGCTAACCTAGGGGAGTACAAGTCTCTATAGTGCTGAGGCTACCCAATGTTACTCAGTGTGCGACAAGCTATTGGACGGGATGGAGAGCACAGCACCCCTATAATGACCACATTGCCCAGATCCAGCTCCACCATGTGCTCCCATCTCTCCAAGGCCAACTTCCTTACCATCCACTCTTCTGGCTGTCTTCATTGCTGCCTCCTCCATTGGGGTAGTGTAGTGGAAAAGCGGCATCCCTCCTCCTGTCTGGTTCCTTTCCTGGGCGTTATGACCTCATTTCTCTTGCAAGTACAAAACAGATGAGGCACTGCTGTCCTTTATATCCACTGTCATATGCCTCTATTCATTAGAAGAAGCCTGTCTCATGGTGACAGGTCCTCAGCAGCACTTTGACTCTCAGCCATTCTGAGGGGTGAGTAAGTGCCCTGGGCACACACCCCTCCCATGTTCAGGAGTAGCATGTATCATGAGCCTCCTCAGCTTGTGTGTCTGCTGGAGGGTGAATACCCAGAGACCTGCCTTGAGAGTTGGGGGCTGCACTCACCTTGCCAGAGTGTATGAGTATCTTCTGATACTGAATTCAAGTCCTTCGCACCATGCTCCAGCTGCTCACTGTGGCTGCCACCTCCACCCACATCTCCTTAGTCTGGATGGGTGGCCTCCTCCTCTCCCTCACGGCCTCGAACATGACATCCAGGTCCGCATGCAAGAACCAAGGGGCATCTCTGCCCTGGGTGCTAAGCCTCCTGGTTTCCTATGAAATCTGGATTGACTCCAGTGCTGTCCAGGGCTGTGAGAAACTCTGCAGCTTTCTTCATGCAGTCAAGCAGCAGCCTCAGTAATGGCTACCATGATGAGTTAAATTGGGCCCGCACTTTCTCTGACCTGCCTCCAATCCCAGCCCTGTGGCCTCCAATCTTACAGCATATCTGTCTCCAGATCAATTAAGGGGTCACACCCATGAAAATCCTAATGAGTGACTGTTTCCCCCCAGGAGCAGGTTCAGGACCCAGAAACAATCCCGACTTCTGTTTCCCAGCCCCGTAGTGAAAATCCAGCCCTTTATTGTCTCTTTGTAACTTTCTGCTCCCAACTTAGAGTGCCTCCTTACTTAGTGTCATGTGCAAACTTGAACATACAACTCTCTATTCCCTCATCCAAGTTATTAATAAGTATGGTAAAAAGCTGAGATTCCAGTACTGGTCCAAGGCAAACACCACTTGTCATATTTCACCAATCAGAGTACATGTCCTTTATCCCTACTCTGTGTCAACTACCTCCCAACAAATTACCAACCCATGACACAGGATTATCTCTAATCCCATGTGTTTTTATTCTTCTAATAATCTGTTGTGTGGAACCTTATCAAATGCCTTCTGGAAACCCAAACAGACAACAACTATAAACACTGCCTTATCCACCATGCTGGTGACCTCCTCAAAAAGTTCAACTAGATTAGTCAGACACAACCTACTCTTCACAAATCCATGAAGTCAATAGAAAAGAAAATTGGACAGAGTACAGAACTGGCTGCCGATTTGTCATTGTCCATATTGTGCAATCGCACAAGACGATTTTATGCACTACAGTTCTATCCAAACAGCTCTATATTTAAACATATAGAAGCCTACACGTTCCATGTGCCAAGTCAAAGGGTGAGAAGTGCAACAGGGCAGGACTTCCACCCACCACTGGGTATTTTGTATTTTTGAAAACATCTCATTTGAACTGCTAAATAAATCAGAAATCCTTTAGAATAATGTGTAATAGCTGTGTTGATGTGCAGAACGGTATTTTCAAATTACCCTCATAATTGCTTTGACTTCATTCCAATCATGGCTTTGCCTGGCAGATTAGCTTCTGCTATAATTGGCAGAAGGTCTGGCATCTAAATTGCACAAAGGTTCTGTGCAACACATGTTCTAGAACTTTGAATGTGATTGGGGAAATAAAGTGTAACTTGAATCTGGCAGTATATTCATCACAGCCCAGATATTTGCAGCTTGATCTTTCCAATGTTATCCAGGTTTTTCTTGTTCTGTTATGTGTATATATGTGAAAGTATATATGTTTAATGCTATGTCAGGAAAACACGATAGGTCAAATGCGAAATATTAATTCATCAGTTGGAAACTTACATTAGACTTTTAATGGAAAAATTCCAACAGGTAACTTTTTAAAAATTGGTAACCAAGATGGCCACCACAATTTACATCGAAAAAAAAGGAGATCGATCTGGAGACAAAAGTGTAAAATGAAGCCCAGCCAGGACAATACTTTGGTTAACTGAGTAGATTATCCAGTACAACCTCATTAGAGGGACATTCAAAGCTATCTTGAGGCATTCATAAGTGGAGACATCCCTCCAAGGGGTAAACACTGACAACACCACCCTGAGAGAGGTTTTGGGTTTTAGACTTTGGACAAAGGGGATTGAGAGAACCATGAGACCACCTGTCCCTCTATGAAAAAGCTGGGAGTTTAGTTACACAGACGAGAGACTAACAGTAACTGAGACTGCAGTAGCAGAGAAGACCGTGTGCCTCTCTCTTTCTTTCTTTCTTTCTTTCCTTCTTTCTCCCCAGAAAACATCAAGTTTGAAAACCGTCTATGACTGTGGACACTCGAAGCCTACAGATTGCTACAGCCAGAGACCAGGGGAAGATAGCCACCTACCCGTCTGCCTTCAAGAAAACCCTGAGCAAAGCAGGCCAGCACAAAGTGCACTTCGACCAATCAAGGACTTCAAGAACACAACTTCAGCCGGAAGACCACCGAATCATCTAACCCCACCAATGGTGTATTTAACTTGTATTTATTCTGTACTTTAATCCAACCAAAAAACCTACTTCTGATGAAAGGTCACAGACCTGAAACGTTAACTCTACAAATCTCTCCACAGATGCTGCCTGACCTGCTGAGTATTTCCAGCACTTTCTGTTTTCATTTCAAAAACTTAATTTCCACCTTGTAACCTATTTGGCTCTGTGTGATTCTCGTGTGAATGTGAACGTGAAGCGTATTTTTTATTATTTTTAAATCGGGCTTAGATTGTTAACTGTATGAAACTCACCTCTTTCTTGTTTAAACTCAGAAAACCTGTCTGATTTATTCTTTCACGATCACAGTAAAGGAAAAAGGTAAAACACTCACTGAGGTGGTAAGCATAACCACTGTTTGAAAGGAATAAACCCTATTGCGGTCAAGTAAGAGGAAGGGCAAGAGAGGCGACTGTGGCCCCCTCCTCACTTGGCTGTAGCAGAAATTTGGGGGCTAGAGTCTGGGATCGTAAGCTAACGACAAACGAAAAATTGGAAGCGGGAAACCAAATTGATCCCTAGTAATAACTTTTAAAACGTCAATACAGGTTTTCTTGTGGTTTTCACTGCTAGAATATTAACATGTCCATATTCGAGGCCAGTACCTTCCTAGGCCAGGATGAAGTAACTTGGGACAGGTTAAAGGCCCCATCTATTGAAGAGTTGAGGAATATAGCTGGGCAGTTAGGGATTTCCTTCCGTTCAAATGCGAAGAAATCCAAAATCCTAACATTGTGGCCAACCATTTTTCATTTGAACTGAAGATTCAGAGACAGGGTTAGAGTCAGAAAGAGACAGGGTAATGTTAGCAAAAATACAATTAGAACAGAGGAGACTAGAATTAGAATTCTAGAGAGAGAAAGAGCAGAGAGACTGTCAAGAAAGGAAAAAGGAAAGGGAAGAACGGGGAAAAGAGAGAGCTTTCCAGAAGGAGAAGGAGGAAAGAGAGCTATGGCGGCTTGAATTAACTAGGGGGTGACCCAGTACACCCAGTGAAGGCATAGCTAGTCAGGAAGCTAACCCTAGCTCAGGACCATGTGCTGAGCTCTTAAAGTTCTCCCAGTTGATTCCAAAGTTTAATGAGGAGGATGTGGAAGAATTTTTGTCACTTTTGAAAAGCTTGCAAGACAGCTGAAATGGCCAGCCGAGAGTTGGACACTATTGTTACAAAGCAAGCTAACAGGAAATACCCATAAGGTTTATTCACTTCTGACCGATGAAAATTCATCAGATTATGAGATGACTGAAAATGCTATCCCGGGGGCATATGAGATAGTACCGGAAGCATACCGCCAGAAATTCTGAACCCTCCAGAAGCAGCCTGACCGAACTTGCCTCGCATTTGAAAGAGTTAAGTAGCTTGCTTTTGACCAGTGGATAAGAGCACTTAAGGTACAGCCCACATATGAAAACCTCAGAGAGGTGATCCTTCTCGAGGCATTTAAAAACTTACTTCCCCTTTCCATTAAAACCCACGTAGAGGAACAAAAGGTTCAAAGAGCCAGGCAGGCTGCAATCCTGGCTGATGAATTTACCCTTGCACACAAGTCTTCCCTTGTACCCCAAGGGAAACCCTTCCTTAGTCACCCCCACAAACCTGAAAAGGATAAAAGCTGGAAGGGTGACAGGAGCCTGAATAGCTACGGGTGAGAAGGGAAAGTTGGGCACATGGGGGCCTCCTCAAGCCAAAAAAGATGGTACTGAGAGCAGGAGTGAGACCCGAAGGCCTGTGTATTTCCACTGTAACAAGGCAGGTTATTTTCGAGCTGATTGGTGGAAATCATGGAGAAAACCTGTAGGATTAATCAGGGCACACCAGACCAGTGCAGGAGAAGGAGCCTGATGGAAAGCACAACAGATCAGGCTGTGGCTTCAACTGCAGCAGTAAGACCCAATAAAAAATAACCGTTGTGAGTTTGGGAAAGTTAACAAAATCCCTGAAAGTTACCAGGATTTTTTGTCCCAAGGAAAAGTGACTCCATACCCCTTGAGTGGGGCAAGCAAGCCCATAGTCATACTCAGGAATACAGAGGCCAGCTAATCCCTTCTGTTGGGAAACCTTTCCTCCAGAGAGTGCAGTGAATGCTAGAGTGTGAATGAATGGTATTGGAGGGCGGTATATACACTTGGAGTGTAACCTAGTTTCAGGACTGCTAACCGTGAGGATTGTCCCTGATGAACTTACTCTTGTACACAAGTCTCCTCACAGACCTGTGGACAAAGACTGGACAGTGGTTCACCAGATAGTGGTGCTGCCGATGTACAGTAAAGAAATACTAAGAATGGCTCATGAACTTCCAATGGCTGAACATGTCAGTGTACAAAAAACCCAAGCCCGCATAAGATAGCATTTTGATTGGCCAAACTCCACAAAGATGTGGTGGAGTTCTGTAAAACTTCCCACACATGCCAGGTTGTGGGAAAGCCCCAACCTGCAGTAAAACCTACACCCCTAATTCCCATACCAGCTTTTGGGGAACCCCTCAGTAGAGTGCTGTTAATTGTGTGGGACACCTGTCAAAAACAAAAGGGGACAGGCAAGCACAGGTCTGTCAGACAGTCAGGCAGGAAGGGATGAAAAGGACAGTGAAGGCAGGTTAGAGGAGGGCAGGGAGGATTCCCAACTGTCCGGTTAGCCAACCCTGAAATGTTGGAAAAATTAGACCCCACACTCTCCTACGTAAATGTAGGCCAAAGAGACACCCTACCAAGGTTGCTAACAGCATTTACAGAAACCTGCAGGGAAGGAATATTTCCAAAAAGGTAAACCAACTGTGAGGGCGATGCCTCGCTTAGTTGAAGTGCCGCAAGGGAGTGCAGTAAAAGCTGGACAGACACCTGTGAGCAGGAATGTCCCAGAGGACATGGGGTAGATTAGCAAAGACACCCTCCCCACAGTAAAGGGAAAAGGGAATTAAAAATGTCTTAAAGTAAACAGCACTTGTGTGACTCACCAGAAAACCAAAAGTGAGCTCAGTGTGGATCTACCCACTGAAGAACACAATGATCAGGTCCCAAACCCAGTCAAACCCAGTAATTTCAATTCGGAATTCAGCAAGGAATTCACAAGGCCCAGAGGAAATCTCAGACTCCTCACAGGGGCTAAAAACCTATTTATTACCTACCACCACTACAGGAGAAAGGTTAGCTCAGTTGGTTAGATGGCTAGAATGTGATGCAGAAAGACACCAACAGCCTGTATTTAATCCCCATACTGGCTGTGGTAGTTCATGGAGGCCTACCTCCTCGCCTTACACCCACACTTGAGGAGCGGTGACTCTCAAGCTATACATCAACAACTATCTCTAATGGAGAGAGATGTCTATGGTCCTCTGGGACGATTGCTACAACAACAACAGCAACCACCATAGGGAGAAAAATTATCAAGGTACTGGAACCTGAATAGTTAAAGCCACATGTTGCAAAAACAGCAGTTGAGAGGTTAAAGCTTGTACATACAGAAGAACTTGCCTTAAGCAATAATGGAAATTTGCAGATCCAAAGCTACACCAACAACCACATGATTATTGAGATGCACATCCCCAGCATATTACAAATTGATACGAGACAAACTTTAACTCCATTTGACAACACATGACCATCCCAGACAAAACTCCAAAAATTATTAAATTGGCATAGCTGTTGCAGACAAAGCCAGCTGCAGCCAATCTAAGATTAATGAGTGAATTTGAGGAGTGTGTGAAAATGAATCTGTGTTTATTTCTTTTTCTTTTTCCACAACTTTAATGAAATGTTCCTATTGTCATATTTCATTCTGCATGGTGCGGAGGTGTCAGGAAAATGCAATATGCCAAATGAGAAATATTAATTAATCGGTTGGAAACTTACATTCGACTTTTAATGGAAAATATCCTACAGTTAACTTCTAATAAAATGGCAGCCAAGATGGTCACCACAATTTGCATCTGAAATACCCAGAGATCGAACTGGAGACAAAAGTCAAATAAGAAGCCCAACCCAGGACAATACTTTGGTTAACTGAGTAGATTATCCAGATCACCCTCGTTAGAGGGTCATTCAAAGCTATCTTGGGGCATTCATAAGTGGAGACATCCCTCCAAGGGGTAAACACTGACAATACCACCTGAGAGAGATTTGGGGTTTTAGACTTTGGAACTCATTAAAAACAAAGGGGATTGAGAGAACCATGTGACCATCTGTCCATCTCTGAAAAGGCTGGGAGTTTAGTTACACAGACGAGAGACTAGCAGTAATTGAGACTGCAGTAGCAGAGAAGACTGTGTGCCTCCCTTTCTTTCTTTCTTTCTCCCCTGAAAACATCAAGTTTGAAAACCGTCTGCATCTATGGATCCTCCAAGCCCATAGATTGCTACAGCCAGAGACCAGGGGAGGAAAGCTGGTCGACCTTCAAGAAAACCCTGAGCAAAGCAAGCCTGCCATAAAGTGCACTTTGACCAGCCAAGGGCTTCAAGAATACAACTTCAGCCGAAGACCACCGAATCATCTAACCCCACCGACGGTGTATTTAAGTTTTATATATTCTGCACTTTAATCCAGCCAAAATATGTACTTTCCACCTTGTAATCTATTTGTGTGTATGTGATTCTCGTGTGAATATATGCGTGAATGCGTAGCTTATTTTTTATTATTTTTAAATTGGGCTTAGATTGTTAAGGACAATAAACTTATAGTCATTTGGTAGTACAGAACTTGGGTATTGCTGGAAATAGAGACATGTTGTCGAAGCTTTCCGTCTTGCACTCATCAAGACAATCTGAAAGAATACCAGTGTAAGGGAAAACGACGACATTATACTGTATGAGAAGAGAGTGCTGATTGGTTGGCAAGTGAATTCTGATTGGTAGAGGCGTTGTCATGGAGAATGCACCCATTTACTGTGACTGACAGTTAACTGCCAAGCTTTGTTTGAAATTTAAACCATGCAGCTTGACTCTGATTGGTTAAGGCATTGCCCTGGGAATGAACCAGTGCTTCAACAATAAATTTACCTCTTTTGTGTCCAAACTGAAGAAAACCTGTCCGATTGGTTCTGTCACAATCACATTAAAGGAAAAAGGTAAAACACTCACTGAGGTGGTAAGCAGAACCACGGGTTTAACAGGAATTATCCCTGTTGCAGTCAAATAAGAGGAAGGGCAAAAGGAAGGGGTGACTGTGACTCCAACTCCTCACTTGGCCGTAGCTTTTAGAACAACCATTATCACTCTCCTGGTCAGGCTGGAATAACGCATGTATTCAATATATATGTATATATTATATTCAACACAGATTTTAGGATAAAATTGTCAGATTTATCCTCCCTACTATAAAATCTTGGTCGCAAAAGTAGACTCCATAGCACCTGCACTACGGAAAGCAACGATCCGCAAAATGATGCACGCATTTCTTCCAACCTTTTGTGTGCTGGAAGCCTTCACAGTGGGCAGGTCATAATGTCAAACAGCCTCTCAGGCTGATTTGATGCACATTCTGCCAACTTGGAGTGCACAGGTCCACTGAATGCCCTGTGCTAACCATTCACTGCACTCGGGGCCCCCCACTAGGGCTATCTAAAGGGCCAGTCATCCAACTTTCAGGTCAGGTGCTCTTAACTGACTGGGCTGAATTTTACTGTCCCCCGTCCCCCTGGCAAAAAAGGAGGGGGAAGTGGGCTGATAAAACAGCTGGCAGTTTTGTCAGGATGGCTCCTGGTTGCTGTGTTGGAATGGCTCCCAGTCGCTGTGTCAGGACGGCTCCCTGTCACTGTCCCACCACCGGAGCAGTTTCCCAGTAGTGGGCTGCGAGGCAGATCGGCTGCTCATTCCATAGAGGCGGGCAACCAATTTTCATAATTAAGGCCCCAATTACACGCCATGTTATGGTGCCTACGGTGAAGCAGACCGACACCACATGGGGAGGCCACCAGCTTCATGGAGGTGGCCTCTCTGCATCACCCTGGGGGCCATTAGAACCAGAGGCTCCCATAGCCCAAAGATGGGGCTGTGGGCATGAAAGGCAGCCCTGTGGCCCCAGCGTTCCGCCCCCCCGGTGGGTTTTCCCATTCATCTCATGATGACAAACCCCTCTGCCCACTACATTTTAATTTTTACATACCTATCTGAGAGTGCCTCCACGTTCAGATGCCTTTGTAGCCTGCTGCCTGCCTAAGCAACATCCACCTCTCCTGGTGGGCCTGCTGAGGCTTCAGAGTGCCAGCCCTCTGACTAGGCCCACCAGCCATCTTTAATTGGATGGCAAGCCGCGGTGGTCAATTAGGAGGCAGTCTGTGGTAAAATCGCTGAACCGTTCCCACTGCCAGCAAGTATGGGCTGGGGACACAGATTTTGGGCTGACATTGGGGTCCTAAAGCCCACAGTAAAATTCTGTCTGCTGTTGCTCTGACAAAGTAAGTGGGAGTGCTGTGGTGTGTTTTGGAGGAGTTCTACAAATCTGGCGATTTGCTTGATTTGGAAGGGAGTATTGCTGCATCCTGACAGGGAGGTCAGACGAGTTTTATGACCTTTCCACGAAAAATGTTGTTACTTTAAAGTGTACCTATGTTTATTGCTGACATGAAGGCGAGATAAAATCCAATTAATAACCACTTAAAGGCAGTCTCCCATCTCCGCTCTGATTTTATTGAAGGCAGAGGGACCTGTCACCCTGTGGAGGCACCACCAGATGAGACCTGGCGGCCAGCAGGCTTGGGGGGAGGTTGTTCCCTCCTCTGGGGGCAATCCATGGCCCTGGAAGGCCTCCTGGCAGCAATGGCTGGCCGTACTGCAAGACCAACCCCCACTCCCCCACACCCTCACCAAATAGCACCCCCATACCCTTGCAAGGATCTGCTTGACTGGCCCCGGTGACCCTGACCCCACTTACCTGTGTCCTGGGGTCTCTGACCTCTTGTCCTCTGGAAGCCTCCTGCAATACCAGCAGTGGCCACTGCCCCCGGTGGCACTGCTGGTACTGCAGAGCTGCCAGGCCTCTCATTGGCCGGCAGCTCTGGAGGCCAGAGCTCATCCCTTAAAGGGACAGGTCCCCGACGGCGGGCAGTTAATTGGCTGCCTACCGTAAATTGCAACAGGAGTACAAAACAGGCCCCAGGCAGGGTTTCCCCCCAAACCGCCCCCTCCCCCAGCTTTGTGGCCTGCTGCCGGGACCCCCATTGCCTAGGGGGGATTAAGTACCAGTTTATACTAGAGGACAGGAGCTTTAGAAATGAAGTGTTCATCAAAGTATTCATAACTCTATAGGGAATTAACAAAATCAACATTAATATGTTTAACATAGTTATAGATTCTACAACAAGAAGGCATCGTTTAAAACTTAGAAGAGAGAAAGTGAAAAGACAGTTTAGATTTAATGGCTTTATACAAAGTGGTGAATTCATTGTGGGAATTGGATTGGCAAGGGAAGGTTGGTTGGCATCCTTCCATCTACGAAAGATGACGGACATGCAGCAAACAATCCATTTAGGTGGGGGTCTTCTCTTGGTGCACCTTTGCTGACAGCTGTGAAGGCCAATCCTTGACAGGCAGGTTCTGCCACAAGTGCTGTACGTGAAGCTGCCAAGTGATGCTGTGAGTTGTTGTTTTTGATGTTCTGACCTGTTGCCAAGCTGCTGTAGCAACTGGTCGTTGTGGTAGCGCACACCAGTCCACAGGACATGTCACCATTTCCCTCTTTTCGCCAGCTAATGTCTCCCAAGTGCGATAGTCAAGATTTAGGACCTTGATGTCATGCTTGCAAGCATCCTTGAAGCAGAACTTTGGGTGCCCCACTGGTCATCTGGCCCTGGATACCTGACCATACAGAAGGTCCTAGGGTATGCAACCATCTTCCATTCTGCAGATGTGCCCAATCCACCAAAGCCACATCTGTTTGATTAGTGCCAACACACTTGGGAGCTCTGCCTTTGCGAGGACTGCCGCGCCTTGATTTTGTCTTGCCAGGATATACCCATAATACGCTGCAGACAGCGAAGACGGAAACTATTGAGCTTTTTTTCCTGATAGCTGTAAGTTGTCCATGTTTCACAGCCATACAGCAAGGTGCTGTAAACCATCAGTTTGGTCCTAAGGGTTAGCTTGGTGTTATTCCATGCGCAATTTGCGAGTTGACCAAAGGTGGTAGCTGCTTTCCCTATGCGTGTATTGAGTTCTGCAAAAAGGGACAGATTGTCTGTCAACATGGACTCAAGGTAACAGAATTTGCGAGCCACTTCCAGTGGGGTGTTATTTAGTGTGATCAGGGCAGAGATGCAACACCTTGTCCCATGATCACAGTTTTCTTGGCACTTATAGTCAATGATAACAAGTTTCAGGCATGGGGGAGACATTCCGTAGCTTTGTAGCTGAGTTTCCATTTGAGCAACGAGTGGAGCATCATCAATATAAAGGAGTTCTCTGATCATGACATGATGTGTTTTTGTCTTTGCTTTCAGCCTTGGTAGATTGTAGAGCTTGCCATCTGACCTAGTGTGCAAGTAGACACCTTCCATATCTGCAGGAAAGGCAAAGGTAAGGAGCATGGAGAAGATGATGCCAAACAGAATGGGGGCTAGGACACAACGCTGTTTCACTCCATTCTCCACTCCGAGACTTTCGGAAATGGAGCCATCAAAACTGTACAGTACAGCATGTTGTCATGGAAGGAATCCCTTATCAGCAGCAGAGTGAATGTGCACCCTTGAAAGTTCCATAGCTCCGAACATGATGTCCCACCACACATCCACATCCCTTGTATAAGCAATGATGCCAAATATCAACACTTCACACTGTCACTAGAATGCTTGCTACCCACCAAAGCCTTAATGGGAAGCACCAATGCTGACATCCATGCAGCTTGGAAGCTACTAAGCTCAGTCATCTGTCAAGTAGCAGAAGCATCATTTGGTAAAGGCAAAACGTACAACAATGACTGGTTTGAGACCTCCTCAGCTGAGATGATATCTGTCATTGATGCAAAAAACAAAGCCTCCATGATACACAACATAAACCCAACAGCTAAGACACTGCATGGACTGAAGGTAGCCAAGACAGCCATGCAAAGAACAGGGAGATACTACACAAACAAACACTGGATCAGCTTATATCAAGAAATCCAAACTGCATGTGACAAAGGAAATCTATGAGCTATGTACGAAGGGATCAGGAAGGCGCTTGGCCCTGCCATTACCAAAGTTGCTCCCCTGAAGCCAGATGGTGAAGTACTCACTGACAAAAGTAAACAGATGTCTCGCTGGGCTGAAAACTTTTGTGAGCTTGACGCTATACAAAACCAAAGGCAACAGAGGAGACTGAAACAACTACAGGGGCATCTCACTCCTTAGCGTCACAGGAAGGCCTTTGCTAGGGTCATACGTAAAAGACTCCATTTACTTGCAGACCTAGTGTCCCCGGAAGCTCAGTCGGTTTTCATGCCAGCAGATCTACTTTCATAGGTCTCACTAAGGCATTCAACACCATCAGCAGAGCAGGTCCCTACAAGACATTGGGAAAAGTTGGCTGTCCACCACAACATGCACCACTGTACAGTTTGATGGCTCCAGTTCCCAGGGAAGCAGTGAGGGAATAATTGGATCAGCAAATTCTAGAGATACTTGGATAAGTAGCCGGCAAAAAAATTGATATAAGGTAATGAGACATAGCAGCAGCAGCCAAATGGACTTTTCCCCTTCTGTACATTCCTATATTCCTATATTTACTGCTTCCCTATCGCCAGCATATTGATTTCAGAATAAAAGCAAAATACTGCGGATGCTGGAAATGTGAAATAAAAATAAGAAATGCTGGAACCACTCAGCAGGTCTGGCAGCATCTGTGGAAAGAGAAGCAGAGTTAACGTTTCGGGTCAGTGACCCTTCTTCGGAACTGACAAATATTAGAAATGTCACAGGTTATAAGCAAGTGAGGTGGGGGTGGGGCAAGAGATAACAAAGGAGAAGGTGTAGATTGGACAAGGCCACATAGCTGACCAAAAGGTCATGGAGCAAAGGCAAAAATATGTTAATGGTGTGTTGAAAGACAAAGCATTAGTACTGATAAGGTGTTAACGGACTGAAGATTGAACAGCAGCAAGTGCAAAAATGAAAAAAAACAGTGGGTAAGCAAACTGAACAAACTAAGATGAAAAGAAATAAATGCAAAAAAAAAAATTGTAAAAAATGTAAAAAAGAAAAAAAGAAAAAATAACAGTAAAATGGGGGGCTGTCATGTTCTGAAATTATTGAACTCAATGTTCAGTGCGGCAGGCTGTAGTATGCCTAATCGGTAGATGAGATGCTGTTCCTCGAGCTTGCGTTGATGTTCACTGGAACACTGCAGCAATCCCAGGACAGAGATGTGAGCATGAGAGCAGGGGGGAGTATTGAAATGGCAAGCAACCGGAAGCTCAGGGTCCTGCTTGCGGACTGAGCAGAGGTGTTCCGCAAAGCGGTCACCCAGTCTGCGCTTGGTCTCCCCAATGTAGAGGAGACCACATTGTGAGCAGCGAATACAGTTTACTACATTGAAAGAAGTACGTAAATCGCTGCTTCACCTGAAAGGAGTGTTTGGGGCCTGGGATAGTGAGGAGAGAGGAGGCAAATGGGCAGGTATTACACCTCCTGCGATTGCAGGGGAAGGTGCCATGGGACGGGGACGAGGTGGTGGGGATAATGGAGGAGTGGACCAGAGTGTCGCGGAGGGAACGATCCCTTCGGAATGCTGACAGGGGAAGGGAGGGGAAGATTCATTTGGTAGTGGCATCACGCTGGAGGTGGCGGAAATGGCGGAGGATGATCCTTTGGATATGGAGGCTGATGGGGTGGAAAGTGAGGACAAGGGGAACCCTGTTACGGTTCTGGGAGGGAGGGGAAGGGTTGAGGGCAGAGGTGCGGGAAATGGGCCAGACACGGTTGAGGGCCCTGTCAACAACAGTGGGGGGGAATCCTCAGTTAAGGAAAAAAGGGGTCATATCAGAAGCACCGTCATGGAAGGTAGCATCATCAGAGAAGATGCGTCGGAGACGGAGAAACTGGGAGAATGGAATGGAGTCCTTATAGGAGGTAGGGTGTGAAGAAGTGTAGTCGAGGTAGCTGTGGGAGTCGGTGGGCTTATAATGGATATTAGTAGACAAGCTATCCCCAGAGATGGAGACAGAGAAGTCGAGGAAGGGAAGGGAAGTGTCAGAGATGGACCATGTAAAGGTGAGAGAAGGGTGGAAATTGGAAGCAAAGTTGATAACGTTTTCCAGTTCAGGGCGGGAGCAGGAAACGGCACCGATACAGTCATCAATGTACCAGAAAAAGAGTTGGGGGAGGGGGCCTGAGTAGGACTGGAACAAAGAATGCTCGACATATCCTACAAAAAGACAGGCATAACTAGGACCCATGCGGGTACCCATAATGACACCTTTTACTTGAAGGAAGTGCGTGGAGTTGAAGGAGAAGTTGTTCAATGTGAGAACAAATTCAGCGAGGCGGAGGAGGGTGGTGGTGGATGGGGACTGGTTGGGCCTCTGTTCCAGGAAGAAGCGGAGAGCCCTCAAACCATCCTGGTGAGGGATGGAGTGTAGAGAGATTGGACGTCCATGGTGAAGAGGAGGCGGTTGGGACCAGGAAACTGGAAGTTGTCAAAATGACGTAGGGCGTCAGAAGAGTCACGGATGTAGGTGGGAAGACACCTTATCTGTACTAATGCTTTGCCTTTCAACACACCATTAACATATTGTTTGCCTTTGCTCCATGACCTTTTGGTCAGCTATGTGGCCTTGTCCTTTGTTATCTCTTGCCCCACCCCCACCTCACTTGCTTATAACCTGTGACATTTCTAATATTTGTCAGTTCCGAAGAAGGGTCACTGACCCGAAACGTTAACTCTGCTTCTCTTTCCACAGATGCTGCCAGACCTGCTGAGTGGTTCCAGCATTTCTTGTTTTTAATGATTTCAGAATCCTGGTCCTGATCTCGAAATCCCTCTATGGTCTTGTGCCAGCTTACCTCTGCAACCTCCCCCAGTTCACACCCTCCATTCTTCTGATTCTGTTCAATTTGCACCTTCTCCTTTCCTCTGCTCTCCTATTGTTGACAAAGCACACGCATATACATTCGAATTTCCCTCCTAAATCTATTTATCTTGTTTTATCTATCCCATCTTCAAAATCCCTTCAAAACATCTCTTCGACCACTCTTTCAATCACAAAGCCCCTCGGGATGTTTTGCTACATTAATGGTGCTGTTTAAGTGAAAGTTGCTTTTATTGTTTCTGCTGTGACTGTAAATGCAGAGGCATTGTATGGATTATCACATTGATATACATAAGCATTGACACAAGTTTAATAATTAACTACTGTAAGCCAAATGAACTTTGTTCTTTCAGCTTACGGTTCCATCAAGACCCGTGACTTGCATTAAGGTTCTTGCAAACCCTCTCAATCATCCAATATTCTACATTATGTTCTCTCAGGTTATGCAACATTGATCACTTTTCATTTGCATATAAAAATGGGCATTTGAGATACAAATTTCATGGCAGAGCAATTACAGTACAGATTGAACTTTACCTTCCAATTGTATGCTGGCTGTGGCATAGTAAATCTAGTGTTCTGTGATCTCAGGGTATGCAGTGAGATTGTTTGGCAGCTCCCAAAGTCAGAAAAAGAAACTCAGAATTTCTTTTGGTTTATGTTTACAAAAGAGATTCCATAGAAAATGTTAACAGCTGTTTCATCATCTTCACTTCACTGTTTGAACAGCGTTCTTATACTCTCTCATTCTTTGAATTAAACGCATTCACATCTGCTATATGTGAAGCCTATCCAAAATCAGCTGTATAAAACAATGATATGGAAAAATTATATTGTGGTGTTAGCTACTTGAGAACCGCAGCACAACTGTGAATCCAAGTACAAGGTCTCAATTTTAGTTGGTTCAGATTTAATCAGAGTAAGCCACTGTAAAATGATTCTGCACCTTTCTACTTGCAATTGAGGTGAATATTATTAACTTTCAAATGTTACATGAATGAAAATAAAATTGTATTATAAGCTACATTTTAAAAAATTCTCAAAGCTCCCCTGAGTTTATCCATGAGTAGCAGAGCCATAAAGATCAGATAGTTCTTGGGTTCAACTCCTGTTCTGTGGTGAGTTAGCTAACCTCAGGTAGGGTGGTGGCACGTACGTCATAAATTGGCTTCAATACCCACATATTAAGGCTGTGAAAATTGGCAATGGTTTTACTCATGATTCGCTATGCAGTGATTCATGCTGATAGTGCACACGAAGGGATGTTGGGGCGAGGTCAGTTTTGGACACAGCTCTGATGTCACCTCCATCAGATATTGATTTTGCAAATGCATTTTGAGCTCTGAAATAGTCCTTGTAGCGCCTGCTGCTAAATGTTGAGTAAAGACTTCTGCTAACTGGAAGTCCAAACATGCAATTGGAAGAATTGCATAATTAGAGAACAGAAATCAATGTCTCGACAGTGGAAACAAAGTGTGAAATCAAATAATTTTGTGACAGTATACATACCTGGTTTGATCTTGTGTATCAGGATTGTTGGAACTGTCTTGAGGATGTATTAACATTTTCTACAAGTGCAAAATCTCTACTTCCCCTAGCCCCATTGTAATATGCTTTTAGTTGCATGTTAGTAAAAGTCCCTGCAGTGATTCACTATTTGCATATGACTCACTAAACTTTGAAACCCTTATTAATGTGTTGTACTCTGATATTCAATGTGCCTGCTCTATCAAAACCCTGTAAAAGAATTTCAAACCTGGTGCTGAAATTCTGCATACAGCATGTCGTAAATGGAGCCTTTTATCTAACACTCAATTTATATGAAAATATAATAAACCTACAGTAAATGTTGCTACAAATGAAAAGACAACTTTGCAAAAAAATTTATTTTATGTCAGTTAAGTTAATGTACACTTCATCTGATGCTAAAAGGTAAAACATTTAATAAAAATAAATGCACGATTTATCTCCGGTTTCATTTAAGCCTATTTGATTAGCTTCTCTCGCAGTATGTGGCAGCTATAGCCATCTGCCTCCCTTGATTTTCAGAAGCCATAGAGATGTATAAGTGTTTGGGACAATTATATATACGACTTGTTAATGATTTTATTACCACTGAAATGAAATGTTTCAAATAAAACGGCAGGAAACACACTTTACCCAGGTTCACCCTGTTACAGAGTTGTAAATATGTATTAACTAGCTGTAATTGTGGTACAGTTTAGCAGCATTTAGGAAGACAAAGACAGCTATTACAATTGGAAATGAGGCCAACACTTAAAGGAATTTATACCTCATAGCTGATGACCCTAGTTAATGAGAAGGCACATAGATATGGAGATGGGTTCTTTTTGTCTGGAATTGGTTTATTACTTTCATAGGGAACACAAAAACACATCTGCATTAAGCTGAGACATTAGAAGCCACATTATTCTATTGTGTTGATGCAAATAAAGAGTGGTTGTGGTTTACTGACTTTATTGGTGAGAAGCTTCAATGAGCTGAAGGAGTAACTTTTCAATTAGTGTGAATGGAATGCCTAAATGCCCTTTAATTTGCAGGATTTGGTTTCAAGGGGATTAAAATGTTCTCAAGGTGAAAAGTGCAAGAACCAGAATGATTACATTGAAGAACCATGTCTGTTAAAACTTCCCAGATAATGGCTAGACTGTGAAATTATATTGTAATATTATCCAAGTTTGCAGTCACACTTCGGACTTCTTCCTAATCCTACATCACCAGTAAATTTTATTGAAGAAAAAATTGCAATTAGAACAGCACAGAAGGAGGCCTTTCGGTCCATCGTGCCTGTGCTGGTTCTTTGGAAAAGCAGTCATGCTTAGTCCCACATCTCCTCTTTTTGGCCGTGACCATCTAAGTCCCTCAAGGACAAGTACCTGTGCAATTCCCTTCTAAAATTGTTTATGGAATCAGATACCACCACATTTTCAGGTACAGTATTCCAGATCCTGACAACTCTGAGTGAAAAGAATTTCTCCACATCTCCCCTCTAGATATTTTTCCAATGATTCTGAATCTATGACCTCTCACCACCAAGACAATATATACAATCGACTTTTCATTCAAAATCATTTAATTCGTATTATCTGAGTAGCAAATTCTCATTTTTTTATGCCATTTATGTTGGTTAATTCAAACCTTGAGTGCAAAAATAGCCTTAAATTAATGGGAGTAGGCTAAATTATAAGAAGTAACTGGATACAGCATTTATAACTCAATTATTGTTAAATCGTCAGAAGGAATATTTTTCCCCTATTTACTCCATTAAAACCTTGCATCGTCATGAAAACTTTTATTAGTTCTTCTAATAATTAATAATAATTGAGTTATAAATGCTATATCCAGTTACTTCTTATAGTTTAGTCTACTCCTGATAATTCAAAGCCATTTTTGCACTAAAGATTTGCATTAACCAGCATAAATGACATAACAAATTGTGAATTTGGTGCTAAAAATGATTTAGCAGATAACACGAATTAAATGATTTTGAATGAAAACTCGATTGTATATGTTGGGCTGAATTCTAAAAGCCCGCCACCGAAATAGACAGTGGGAGAAAAAAATGGCGAGCCACACACATGGGGCACACATCACAGAGCCACCGTGATTCCAAACATGGTGGCTCATTCGCATAGTTGGGGCAGCTGCACCCCCCCCCCCACCCCGCTAAATGGCGTGGAGGGAGCGGACGAGCCTTCCCCGGCAACACTGCGCAGGCGCCGGCGCCATTTTTAAAGCCCTAAATGACAAGTGAAATTTTTAAGGAGACTGGTAATTTAAATTAAATAAAAATGAATAAAAAAATCTTTCCAGGCCCCCAATATCAATACATGTCATTCCTACCCTTCCCTCCCGAAATACTTACCTTGATTATATGACCTTCCACCACACCCCACCCCCCCACCCCACAAAGTTCAAAACCTTTGTCCTTTACCCCTTCCCATTAACCCCCCCCCCTTAACCAATCAGGTAAGTTTGACCCCGCTCCTCCCCCCACACTGAGAAAAGTACTCCTCCCCCCTCCCCACAGGCCTTGTTTCCCCAGACAGGGATTCAAAGGCACAGCAGTGCCAACCGTCAGGATGAAGATTGGTGCGGCAAATCAGGAGGTGACAGGAGCACAATTTCCATATGTAAATAAATTAACCTACCTGAATTAATGAAGGTCCCATCGCCAAGCGGAGTGGGGGGGAGGAGGGGAGTGGGGGGGCCGCCACAAGGCCCCTCATCGTCCGTTGAGATCAAGCCGGGCCCTGCCGGCATTGGGGTCGGTGGCTGGCCTCGTCCGTAGTGATCTTCATGCCCCCCTGCCACCGTTCCCGGTGTCGGGGACCCTATAAAATCCAGCCCATTGTCTTGCTGATAATATTGAGAATAACTGGCCTCTAATCCACATCATGTGTATACTGATTTCAAAGAAGGATATCATTTCTGAATTCCAAATCGTTTCCAACATTGTCAATACCAGATTGTTTTACCCAAGTCTACTTTCAAGTAGCTTATTAACTGTCCTGTTAAATCTTAAGAATTTCACTGCTTCAAAACACTGAAATAATCTGCAACAATCACCTCCGTAGAAAAAAAACTATATTAATTGTACAAGAATAATTGTTGATGAAAGATCTTTTTTGGAGGGAAATGTTTGGCTTCAATACACAAACATACAAATATAAAAAGGATTTTCATCTGCTCTTTCTGAGGTTCTGATGCAGGTTCTATTTGAGATGGAAGAAAAATATTGGGTTGTATTTTGTTGCCCCCCAGAATCAGGTTCCGTGGCAGGGCGGGGGCACCTGAAGATAGGTCCAGATGAGGCCTGCCACAGACTTCGATGCCAGGAGGGCCCAGCCTGAGCTGCCCAGCAGCGGCGAGGCTCCATGGTGGCCGCCCCCCAAACCCCCACCCCCCGCCACTGGGCAATGGGACCTCAATTAAAATATTCAAATCAATAAAATGAATGAAGTAACATGAGAGATCGCGGCAGCCGGCACTCCTGCACCTTCAAATCCCCGTCCGTGGAAAGGCAGCACCACACTTGTGGGGAAGGGGGAGCAGGTAGGATTTTCAGTATGGGGGTGGAGGGAACGGGATCAAATAAACGTAAGGGGTGCAGGGGATGGTGGGAAGGGTTGAATTTTAAATGTGTAGTTTCAGGGGGATGGTCAGATGTAAAAGGGAAGTGTTTTGAAGGGGGGAAAGGGCAAATAGTTAATGTAATTGTTATTGGGGAGAGTGGGAAAGGGGCATTAGAAATGTATTTATTAATTTTGGCTGGTTACTTCTTTAAAAATGTAAATGTGCCAGCTGGGCTGGCTGCTCCTTAAAATGGTGCCAGGGCCTGCGCACAGGCAGCTGACACCATTGCCGGGGATGGACAGCCCGCCCCCTCTACATGATTGGGGGTGGGCCGCCCCGGCTACTTAAATGAGCTGCCACGCGGGAGATTGCAGCAGCTCATTGGCGTGCGGGCCGCCATTTTTTGAGCTCGCCGCCAAGATCACTGGCGGGCTTTTAAAATACAACCCAATGTGTTTAAAGTACAGATTTGAAAGAAATGTTCTATATTTTGTATACTGATTCTTAAATCTTCAAAATGATAACTGTATATGTTAACCTTCTGGAAAAAGTCCTTTGAAACCACTACAAGCTTTGAAAGAGACTTGTGAGAGGGGATGTAAGAAAGATCTGATTGTAATGCTATTGGCATACTGCCTGAACACAAAAGTTTCTTAAGCTTAAAGGCTTGAACATACAGCTAAGTAATATTTCGAGAAATAATGTTTTAATTCAACGGAATCTATCGCTCAGTTTAATCCTAAAATCATTGCTCTGTTTGTTTCCTATGGACTAGCTGAGATTTTTCACTCTAATTCTATTGTTCTCTCTGGTGTTAACAGCTGTATGACTTGGATAGTGACAAATGAAAATCTGGTTTGTCAGGTCAGCTTGTAATCAGTGTCTGAGGTTTTCCCAACACAGCTTTCCTCTGGTGTTCTACATGTTCAACACAATCACTTATTCCATTGTCAGTGTGTTGTATTGCTGGTCTTTTGTCTTTCTTTGTCCCACCAGGGGCTTCCTGATCGCACTATGTCAAACTCCAAATCTACAACCTCCTTTGTTTCAGTTTTTATCACATCCAGTAGACTATTTGGGTTTATTACCATTTTAATAGATGTCTTTAGAATTGGAATGGTGGGTTCAGTTGGAATTTAGCATAATTGGAGGGCATAGGCTATTATTCTGTCACTTTGTTTTTAGGCTTAACCTTGTGTGGTACAGAATAAAACTAGGATTGCTGCTTCACCCTTGGTTACTAGTGTTTCTAATCTCAGTCCAATCCTAGGGAAAACAGTGCAGGTCACATGAGTGTTTATTTAATTTTATACCACTTGCAGCTTCAAACACTCTGTGAAGCTTTAAATTCTGAAAAATCTCCAGAATAAATACCAATCCATTTCATTTATATGTCCTGTGTACTTTAGTCTAGCTTTGCTTCTTGCAAGCCTGTTTCTTCAGTTGTGGCCAAACAAGCACAAGCAAGATTCTAAAAGGTTTAAAACCTACTTTAGAAGTGTTGGACTCAATGTAATTTGCAAGAGTTCCTACTAATCTTCTAAGCAAAGCAATTAGTATATGTGACACAAAATAATTTCAGATTGGGTAAAAATTCAACACGCACTGGAACAAAGTCCTATCCACGTCTCTTTCCTTTGTTTTGTGAATTATATTATATGATTTCTGATGTCTCCACAGTCAGAGGTCTACTCAGACACAAATTTAGAGACAAGAAATTAAAATGTTTCCTCATTTTTGTAACTTAGGTGGTTCTTTGTAATGCTATGGTTGTACACTTACACAATATATATGCATAATAAATGCAATCACCACATCTGAACATCAGCATGGACATCTTGTCTGGATGTTGAGATTAAATTGGCAGTAAATACGTGCATTTACTGAAATAAAATAGCAAGTCAGTAGCATCTGAGAGAAACAGAGTTAGTGTTTCAGGTTAATGACCTTTTATCAGAACAGGAGAAATTTAGAAATATAACAGCTTTTAAGCAAGTACAGAGGAAGGGAAAAGGATAAGGGGGAAGAACAAAGGGGAAGGTCTATGATTAGCCATTTGACTCATCTTAATTTATCCATCCAGAGAAATCTTAGCCTCCAGTTGTTTATTGAATGATTCTTGGGTTTTTATCTTTATTATTCTACTTGAAAGTTTATTCCACATGCAATGACCATCTCCAACAAGAGAGAATCTAACCATCTCCCCTTGACATTCAATGGCATTACCATCGCTGAATCCCCCACTATCAACATCCTAGGGGCTACAATTGACCAGAAACTGAACTGGAGTAGCCATATAAATACTGTGGCTACAAGAGCAGGTTAGAGGCTAGGAATCCTGTGGTGAGTAACTCACCTCCTGACACCCCAAAGCCTGTCCACCATCTACAAGGCACAAGTCAGGAGTGTGATGGAATACTCTCCACTTGCCTGGATGGTGCAGCTCCAACAACACTCAAGAAGCTCGACACTATCCAGGACAAAGCAGCCCGCTTGATTGGCACCCCATTCACAAGCATTCACTCCCTCCACCACCAACGCATAGTGGCAGCAGTGTGTACCATCTACAAGATGCACAGCAGCAACGCGCCAAGGCTCCTTAGACAGCATCTTCCAAACCCGCAACCTCTACCAAATAGAAGGACAAGGGAAGCAAATACATGGGAACACCACCATCTGCAAGTTCCCCTCCAAGTCACACACCATCCTGACTTGGAACTATATCGCCGTTCCTTCACTGTCGCTGGGTCAAAATCCTGGAACTCCCTTTGGGTGTACCTACCTCACATGGACTGCAGCGGTTCAAGAAGGCAGCTCACCACCACCTTCTCAAGGGCAATTAGGGATGGGCAATAAATTCTGGCCTAGCCAGCGATGCCCACATCCCACAAATGAATTTTTAAAAATCACCTTTTGTGTGAGGAAGAATTTCCTGGTCAGACAGGATCTTTCACACTGAATCCATGCTGACTGCTATTAATTTGTTGTACAGATGATCCTCAAGCTTCCTCCTGCTAATCAGTTCTACTATTTTACATGAAGTAGAAGTGAGATTAACAGGTCAGCAGTTGCCAATGTTTGCGAAATCACACTGTTTGAACATATGCATCATATTAGTTTGTTTCCAATTTACTGGTACCCAGTGACTCCCTTATAATGACTTTCAATGTCTCACATTTCACCTCCATAGTATCTCTCAGCACTCTAGGATAAATATCATCTTTCCCTCAAGGTTTATTTGTTTTGTGCACATTTTGCCTATCTAGAACATCTAGCTCTTATATGGTGGAGGTTAATGCGGCAGAATTTGCTTTTTCTTGCATCCTTCGCCTCAAAATCTTTTGTCCTGTAAATTGTTGAAAGTGCAAGCTGATAATGGTGCAGCAAGGGCAAAACAGGGCACCTGGGACTTTGGTGAATTATCTTGTGAACAATGTATCTCCTTGACAAAGGATTGACAAATAAACAGAGAAGGAGGCTGAATTAGAGTGAGTGAATTCAATGTCAAATCAGGTACAGAAAGAATAATAAAGAGAGGGAAAGAGAGATTGGATTAAGAGAGAGAGAGAGAAAGAGGAAAATTTCAATACCTGAAGGAATGAGACTGCACACTTTCAATTGTTCACTTTCTGGGCAAGTCGGGGCTTTGATTGGCAATCGTTATCACATCATTAGAAGGGTACTTACTCAACACTGCTTTCTGTGGTGAGTTTAATGGACAATGAATACGCAAATAGAGCAAATTCAGGAACCTCGTGGCAGGGGGGAGGGGGTGTGGGTGGTGGGGGTGGTTTAAAAACGTGTATTATTGAAACTTTTTTTTTAGCAAATTACATCCCATTGGTTTTCTTTGGGATATCTTTGTTTGAAGTGCATGTCTTTCCTTCTGAATACTCAGAGAAAGTAGTAATTCAAAGGAGGTAAAATTGGTCTTGGACAGTAATGCAAAATGATTGATCTCGAATTGGCAGTCTCTTTTACAGCACATCTGAATTTCTTTTCAGAAACTAAGACAGATTTTAAATATGCCAATTCACTATTCCCCATTTTGTGTTACCAGCCTAGACCAATTTCCCTCTCAGAATATTTACAACTTTGTGCTCATCCTCAGTTTCAACCCCAAGCCTCAGAACCAAGGTTGAACCAAGGTCCACCAAGTCCACAGATTCCAGTAAATTGCACATTATTTTACACTGTGAACTGTGCAAAAATATAAGACAAATATAATGTGGGTAAATAAATGGTAAAAACACATTGCATAACATAGAACGAAAGGTAACATACAAAAAATATATAAAATATACACATTATTGATTATCCATTACCTTTGGCTTTGACAAAGTTTTGCAAGAAAAACCTTGCATTTAAATAACATCACATGAAATAAAAAAGTAAGTGCTCTGCCTGTTGTTTTGATAGCTTCAAGATAGTTATGGAAAAGGATAGGACTGGTCCTCAGGTTGAAGTCCTAAATTGGGGGAAGGCTACTTTCGATGGCATCAGACAGGAACTCTCAAAAGTTGAATGGGAGAGGCTGTTTACAGGTAAAGGGACGTCTGGCAAGTGGGAGGCTTTTAAAAGTGAGATAGGAAGAGTTCAGGGCTGGCATGTTCCTGTTAGATGGAAGGGCAAGGCTGGCAAGTTTAGGGAACCTTGGTTGACGAGGGATATTGCAGGTCTGGTCAGGACAAAGGAGGAGGCATATGTCAGGTATAGGCAGCTGGGATCGAGCGAGTCCCTCGAGGAGTATAGTGGATGTAGGACTACACTTAAGCAGGAAATTAGGAGGGCAAAAAGGGGCCATGAGATTTCCTTGGCAGATAAGATAAAGGAGAATCCTAAAATATTCTATCAGTATATTAAGAGTAAAAGGGTAGCTAGGGAGAGAGTAGGTCCCCTTGAGGATCAGTGTGGCAATCTATGTGTGGAGCCACGGGAAATGGGCGAGGTCTTAAATGAATATTTCTCGTCCGTATTTACCGTGGAGAAGGTCATGGAAGCTAATGAGTTCAAGGGAGGGAACAGCGATATCCTGGAGCATATCAACATTGCAGAGGAGGAGGTGTTGGAGCTTTTGAAGCGCATTAAGGTGGATAAATCCCCAGGGCCTGACCAGGTGTATCCTAGGATGCTATGGGAAGCAAAGGAAGAGATTGCTGGGGCCCTGGCAGAGATTTTTGTACCATCGTTAGCCACAGGTGAGGTACCGGAAGACTGGAGGATAGCTAATGTTGTGCCTTTATTTAAGAAAGGCAGCAGGGATAACTTAGGGAACTACAGGCCGGTGAGCCTTACATCAGTGGTGGGAAAGTTATTGGAAGGGATTCTGAGAGACAGGGATTTATATGCATCTGGAAAGGCATGGTCTGATTAGGGATAGTCAGCATGGCTTTGTGCGTGGGAAATCATGTCTCACGAATTTGATTGAGTTTTTCAAGGAGGTGACCAAGAGGATTGACGAGGGCAGGGTGATGGACGTTGTCTACATGGACTTTAGCAAGGCCTTTGTCAAGGTCCCGCATGGTAGGCTGGTCCAGAAGGTTCGAACACATGGGATCCAGGATGAGCTAGCAAATTGGATACAAAATTGGCTTGTTGATGGGAGGCAGAGGGTGGTAGTGGAGGGTTGTTTTGCAGATTGGAGGCCGGTGACCAGTGGTGTGCCGCAGGGATCGGTGCTGGGTTCTCTGTTGTTTGTCATATATATTAATGACTTGGATGTGAATGTACGGGGCATGATTAGTAATTTTGCAGATGACACCAAAATTGGTGGTGTAGTGGACAGTGAAGAAGGTTGTCTAAGGTTACAACAGGATATAGATCAACTGGGAAAGTGGGCAAGGGATTGGCAAATGGAATTTAATGCAGACAAGTATGAAGTAATGCATTTTGGGAAGTTAAACCAGGGCAGGACATATGCAGTCAATGGCAAGGCCCTGGGAAGTGTTGTTGAGCAGAGAGACCTTGGGGTGCAAGTACATAGTTCCTTGAAAGTGGCAACACAGGTAGACAGGGTGGTGAAGAAGGCGTATGGCATGCTTGCCATCATCGGCCGAGGCATTGAGTACAAGAGTTGGGACATCATGTTACAATTGTACATAACGTTGGTTAGGCCGCATTTGGAGTACTGTTTGCAATTCTGGTCGCCACACTACAGGAAAGATGTGATTAAGCTAGAGAGGGTGCAGAAAAGATTCACAAGGATGTTGCCTGGTTTGGAGGGCTTGAGTTATAAAGAGAGATTGGATAGGCTGGGTCTGTTTTCCCTGGAGCGAAGGAGGCTGAGAGGGGACATGATAGAGGTATATAAAATTATGAGAGGCATTGATAGGGTAGATAGCCAGAGACTGTTTCCCATGGTAGGGGTGACTAAAACTGGAGGGCATAAATTTCAGGTGAGAAGAAGGAGGTTTAAAGGGGATCAAAGGGGTAAATATTTCACACAAAGAATAGTGGGTTTCTGGAATGAGCTGCCTGAAGAGGTAGTGGAGGCAGGAACAGTGGCGACATTTAAGAGGCATCTGGACAGGTACTTGAATGAGCAAGGCATAGAGGGATATGGAATTAATACAGGCAGGTGGGATTAGTATAGATAGGCATTATGGTCGGCACGGACGCGGTGGGCCGAAGGGCCTGTTTCTATGCTGTCCGACTCTATGACTCTATAAACATAGCAGTTAATTTTGCACATAGCAAGGTCCCACAAACATAAGATTCTTTTTGGGAAAGATTGTTAACCAAGCCAATTTCCTGCTCTTTAAATAATGCAATGGAATCTTCAACATCCACTTGAATCAGCAGATGGGGCTTTGGTTTAACATCTCATCTGAACAATGAAGCATCTTCAGCGATGGAACATTCCCTTAGTACTGCACTGAAGTGTCAACCTAGCCCATGTGCTTACTTTCTACAATGGAGCTTGGACCTACAACTTTTTGATGCTGAGCACACAAAACCCCAAAAATGTAAAAAATAATTTGAACTTTGTATGATATGGAAAATATTCCTGTTGACTGAGGATACAGGACTTCTTGTGATTGACATTCTGCATTTTCTTTGGCAAATATTTTTCTGGAAAGATCCACGGTATTACAAACATAATGACCGGTAGCCCTGCAGGAGGAATTTGACCCTTTGCAGGGTGAAGGTGTCAGATTCATGGTGGTCTACTGATGGAGTGTCTATTCTTTTTCTTTTATGATCTACTAGCGATGGAGCTGTGTTCATTTCCTCACGCGATGTTGGCCAACTGATCGATCCATGGGGAGTGTCTGTGTCTGCTTCCTTCCAGTGCCTGTTTTTATCTATCCATATTGCCCCCATGGAATGTGAGTGACAGGGGAGGAGAGGAACAAGGAACTTAGTAATGTTTGCAAACACTCTAAGTAGCCTTGTATGCTGAGCCCTATATGCTAGCCTGCAGGAGCAGGAGTGGATATTTAGTCTTGGGAGGTGTTTACATTTTATGTGCTCTGAAGTAGAAGCTGAAGCCAAAACCCATTCCTGATAAGTAGAAGATTGTAATACATGCATTTTGCCATATGGTTCATATTTTCTATTTCTAATCCTGCTGCTCCATTTCCTACTATTTAATGCATCTGGGATAAATTATATAATTTGGTATTAAAATATAACTTCAAGGAGAAATATGCAACAAAGTTTGGATGAGAGTATGCTTTTATCTAACCTCAATTTTCATAATTCTCATGTTGTCAAAAACAGGCTAATTATTATTCACAATTGAAGAGTTTTTCAAATTTGAAGAGTTTGGAACCCCCTCCTGCAAATGGCAATTGATGCTGGGTCAATTGTTAATTTTAAATCTGAGACTGATAGATTTTTGTTATCCAATGGTATTAACACATATGGGGTAAAGGCGGATGTATGGTATTAGGTCACCAATCAGCGATGATCTCATTAAATGGCGGAACAGGCTCAAGGGGCTAAATGGCCAACTCCTGTTCTTACATTCCTACAAGATGTGGGAAGGTAAATTATCTGCTGCACACTGATCTATCCAATTTCTAAAAATGTCTAACTGAACCTTATACTTGTAATAGAGTGCATGAAGTACACAAAAGATATGACTCTTAATTGCTAATATGCAGTTGCAGCACTGTGTCATTCATAGATGTCCAACAAACTGAAGTGCATTGTGTTCATGTAAACTTCGTAAGTGAAAACTGAATACAGTATGAAAGGAATTCAACAAGTCTGTATTTACTGTACACTCTATTGAAAATTGTACTCCAGTATTATTTTTGGACACAGTACAAGCTTCCGTGACCCTCAAAGAATCAATTGTTGATATTGAAAAGATAAAAATAAACAAAAGCTTATTATCAACATTTATTCATTTATATGCTCGACAAAACAAGGCAATCAGATGAAAAGGACAAATATCTATTGCGCTGATACAAATAATTTTGCAAAGTATTAAAATATGTTTACTTACTAAAAAAAATCAGTTAAGTAGCAAATCTTCTGTGACGTTGCCCACATTGGGCTGAATTTTATTCGGGCACCGCGCTGCGTGGCGCCATTTCAACTCAGCTCAGCACCTGCATTTAGTGGCCGCCACAAAGTCCCGCAATATTACGCGTGGGGGCTCATTAGCATCACTGCACCGAGCCTCCCCCGCCTCCAGTATTACGTGGGGAGAGGCAGGACATTTAGCGCAATGAGGAACCCTTTGACAGCTGTGCAGCAGGTGCTGGGGCCCTATTTTAAGCTCCCCAGCATCTACTTCCTGACAGCTGTCAAAAAAATACTTACATGACTGCTGAAGAGTGAGGCTGTTGTCAATCTGCAGGCAAAGCAGAAGGTCGCAGAAATCCAGCAGGTCAGGCTGCATCTGTGGAGACAGAAGCAGATTTCTTCTCAGGCTATCAAGCATCAAGGAGCCCTAGCAAAACTGAGGTCAATGGGAATCAGGGGGAAAACCCTCCGCTGGATGGAGTCATACCTAACGCAAAGGAAGATGGTTGTGGTTGTTGGAGGTCAATCATCTCAGCTCCAGGACATCACTGCAGTAGTTCCTCAGGCTAGTGTCCTAGGCCCAACCATCTTCAGCTGCTTCATCAATGACCTTCCTTCAATCATAAGGTCAGAAGTGGGGATGTTTGCTGATGATTGCACAATGTTCAGCACCATTCATGACTCCTCAGATACTGAAGCAGTCCGTGTAGAAATGCAGCAAGACCTGGACAATATCCAGGCTTTGGCAGATAAGTGGCATGTAACATTCGCGCCACACAAGTGCCAGGCAATGACCATCTCCAACAAGAGAGAATCTAACCATCTCCCCTTGACATTCAACGGCATTACCATCGCTGAATCCCCCACTATCAACATCCTAGGGGCTACAATTGACCAGAAACTGAACTGGAGTAGCCATATAAATACCATGGCTACAACAGCAGGTCAGAGGCTAGGAATCCTGGGGTGAGTAACTCACCTCCTGACTCCCCAAAGCCTATCCACCATCGACAAGGCACAAGTCAGGAGTGTGATGGAATACTCTCCACTTGCCTGGATGGGTGCAGCTCCAACAACACTCAAGAGGCTCGACTCTATCCAGGACAAAGCAACCGCTTGATTGGCACACCGTCCACAAACATTCACTCCCTCCACCACCGACGCACAGTGGCAGCAGTGTGTACCATCTACAAGATGCACTGCAGCAATGCACCAAGGCTCCTTAGACAGCAACTTCCAAACCCACGACCTTTATCAACTAGAAGGACAAGGGCAGCAAATACATGGGAACACCACCACCTGCAAGTTCCCCTCCAAGTCACACACTATCCTGACTTGGAACTATATTGCCGTTCCTTCACTGTCGCTGGGTCAAAATCCTGGAACTCCCTTCCAAACAGCACTGTGGTTATACCTACCCCAAATGGACTGCAGAGGTTCAAGAAGGCAGCTCACCACCACCTTCTCAAGGGCAAGTAGGAATGGGCAATAAATGCTGGCATAGCCAGTGACGCCCACATCCCATGAATGAAGTAAAAAAAAAGTTAACTTGTCCAAGTTCACAGACTTGAAAGTTAACTCTGCTTCGCTCTCCATGGATGCCACCTGACCTGCTGAGTGACCCCAGCACTTTCCGCTATGCTGCCACATACTTACCCTGCTGTGTCCCAGTGTCCAGTGAAGTTGTGATCCTCTTCTCCCACTCAAGTGTAACAGTCCTTCTTGTAGGCGTGCTGCACCTGGTTGAATAATCTTAAATTTGCACATTCCAGGATGTCACACTTAAATAGACCATAAAAGGTATGACAGAGGCTTACAGAAAACACACTACCATAAATAGGAATGCATGGGTGTCTTTCACTAAATGTTCCTCACCAACATGTGTGTCCTTTTCTCTGTGCGAAAGATGTGTGCGAGCATGTAGCGCCAATGTCACATCCCTTTGCACCATTGGCCCTTCCGGAGAGCCAACGTATGCAATAACATCATTGCTATGCCACCATTACACGAGTGTCTCCACGGATGCAGTGACATGGAAGCTGGCTCAGTCAGCTGCTGCCTCTAATGGTTTATACGGGGATGCTGCAGACGTAGACTGGTGCACAGCAGGTGAGCGAGGGTGATGTGTGTCTTGCAGAGCTCATGTCGGTTCCAATGGTGCAGCAAGCCTTTGTCTGATAAGACACTTCCGTATATCCCTCGCTCACTGCTAGCCCTGCGTACAGAGCCTGGGTGCCATCTGCCCTCCCTTGCGTCTTTCATGTAGTAGGTCCTCAGCGTCCTCATAGTCCGAGGAGGAATCCTGTTGATGTCTCTCCTCATCATGCCAGGCCTGGCCCCTATTGGGTGCGTAGTTATGCAGAGCAGCAAAGAAAGGAGCTGGCCTTTTCGGCCCATAGTACAGGGCATCACCCTATCCGTACAGGCATTGGAGGCGCTCTTTCAGCATGCCGATCTCCTGCTCAATGGTAGCTCATGTAGCTCAGTGGCTGGCGTTGTATCTCTCCTCTGCAGCAGTGGTGAGGTCTCTTACCGGTGTCGGGAACCATGTCTGCAAAGGATAGCCCTTATCTCCAAGAAGCCACCCCTCCATCTGAGCCAGTTCAGTGAACAGCTGTGGCAGCCAGGACTGATGCATGACCCAGGTGTCATGGCAGCTGCCTGTGAAGAGGTCACACATTCACTGCAAGCATCTGTGGGGTACACATACCAGCTTCAGCTAAATTGAGAGGGCTCCTTTAATGGTAACATCTGGAGGTGGTAGCCTGGCAGTAGACCTGATGTCCACATGAGTGCAGTCTATGAACATTACAACCTATGGCTCTCCAGCAATGGTGCCAGAACCAATGGCCCTCTGGGCCTGGCTGTGAGAGTCCGTCCTGAAGCACGCCGGAGTTTTGAAAAAAAAAAGCCAACAGTGATGTCACAGGAAAGCTGCAAGGTGATTGGTTGGTGAGTCACTGCTGTCAGGCTATAGCTCTAAATAGCTGGGTAAGTATCTAAGGTAAGAAAGGTTTACAGTTTATTTTCATACATAGTAAGTAGTGTTTTTTAGGGAGTTCTGTAATAACGAGGGCCAGGGAAGAAGGGCCTGACAGTAATTGATAATATTTGATATTAAAATCTTCCAAAAAGTTTAATTTAAAGGGTTAAGTCATTGGCAGGTGAGCTCAAAGCCGTGGTGTGCTCCTCGTGCTCTATGTGGGAAGCCGGGAACAATTCCAGTGCCCGGGACCAGCATGTGTGCAGCCCGGGTTTCGGAGCTGGAGCGGCGGCTGGTGACACTGTGGAGCATCCACGAGGCAGAGAGTATCGTGGATAGCACGTATGGAGAGGTGGTCACACCGCAGGTTCAGACCCCACAGGCAGGAGGAGAATGGGTGACCACCAGGCAGAACAAGAGGACTAGGCAGGCAGTTCAGGAATCTCCTGTGACTATTCCCCTGCAAAACAGATATACTGCTTTGGGTACTGTTGGGGGGAATGGCCTCTCAAGGGAAAGCATCAACAGCCCAATTCGTTGCACCATGGTTGGCTCTGCTGCACAGATGAGGAGTATAAAGTGTGGGAATGCAATAGTTATCGGGGATTCAATTGTAAGGGGAATAGATAGGCATTTCTGTGGCTGCAAAAGCGACTCCAGGATGGTATGTTGCCTCCCTGGTGCTAGGCTCAGAGCAGTTACAGGACATTCTGAAGGGGCAGGGTGAATAGCTAATGGTCGTGGTACACATTGGTACAAACGACGTGGTAAAAAAAAGAGGTCCTAAAAGCAGAATATAGGGAGTTAGGAAGTAAGTTGAAAAGTAGGACCTCAAAGGCAGTGATCTCAGGATTACCACCAGTGCCACGTGCTAGTCAGAGTAGAAATAGCAGGTTATATCGGATGAATACATGGCTGAAGAGATGGTGTGTGGGGAGGGTTTTAGATTCCTGGGACATTGGGACCAGTTCTGGGGGAGGTGGGACCAGTACAAACTGGACGGGTTACACTTGGGCAGGACCGGGACTGAGTGGTTGGGGAAGGTTTAAACTAAAATGGCAGAGGGATGGGAACCTTTGCAAGGAGTCAGAGAAGGGGGGGGGATCAAAGACAAGAACAAAAGACAGTAAGGGGAATAAGAAAAGTGATAGGCAGAGAAATCAAGGGCCAGAATCAAACAGAGCCACAATGATAAATAGTAGGAAGAGGCCAAGTAATGTTAAAAAGACAAGCCTTAAGGCTTTGTGCCTTAACGCGCAGAGCATTTGCAATAAAATGGATGAATTAATCGTGCAAATAGATGTAAACAGGTATGATATAGTCGGGATTACAGAGACATGGCTGCAAGGTGACCAGGGATGGGAAATGAACATCCAGGGGTATTCAGTATTTAGGAAGGACAGACAAAAAGCAAAAGGCGGTGGAGTTGCGTTGCTGGTTAAAGAGGACATTAAAGCAATAGTGAGGAAAGATATTAGCTCTGACGATGTGGAATCTGTATGGGTAGAGCTGAGAAACACTAAGGGCCAAAAAAGCGTTAGTGGGGGTTGTATATAGAACCCCAAACTGTAGTGGTGATGTTGGGAATGGCATTAAACAGGAAATTAGAGACGCATGCGATAAAGGAACATCTGTAATTATGCATGACTTTAATCAGCATATAGATTGGGCAAATCAAATTAGTCACAATACCGTAGAGGGGGAATTCTTGGAGTGTATACGGGATGGTTTTCTGGACTAATACGTTGAGGAACCAACTAGAGAACAGGCCATCCTGGACAGGGTATTGTGTAATGAGAGAGGAATAATTGACAATCCCCTTGGGGATGACCAACCATAATATGATAGAATTCTTCATCATGATGGAGAGTGACATAGTTGACTCTGAGACTAGGGTCCTGGCTCTTAATCAAGGAAACTATGAAGCTATGATGCGCGAGTTGGCTATGATGGATTGGGAAAAGTTGCTTAAAGGGACGACAGTGGAAAGGCAATGGCAAACATTTAAAGAGCGCTTGGATGAACTGCAACAATTGTTTATTCCTGTCTGGCGCAAAAGTAAAATGGGAAAGGTAGCCAAACCATGGCTTACAAGGGAAATTAGAGATAGCATTAGATCCAAGGAAGAGGCATATAAATTCGCCAGAAAAAACAACAGACCTGAGGATTGGAAGCATTTAGAATTCAGCAAAGGAGGATCAAGGGATTGATTAAGAAGGGGAAAATAGAGTACGAGAGAAAGCTTGCGGGGAACATGAAAACTGACTGTAAAAGTTTCTATAGGTATGTGAAGAGAAAAAGATTGGTGAAGACAAATGTAGGTCCCTTACAGTCAGAAACAGGGGAATTTATTATGGGGAACAAAGAAATGGCTGACCAACTAAATGCATACTTTGGTTCTGCCTTCACAAATGAGGACACAAATATCGTACCAGAAATGTTGGGGAACACAGGGTTTCGTGAGAGAGAAGAACTGAAGGAAATCAGTATTAGTAGAGAAATAGTGTTGGGGAAATTGATGGGATTGAAGGCCGATAAATCCCCAGGGCCTGATGGTCTGCATCCCAGAGTACTTAAAGAAGTGACCCTAGAAATAATGGATGCATTGGTGGTCATCTTCCAAGATTCAATAGACTCTGGAACAGTTCCTACAGATTGGAGGGTAGCTAATGTAACCCCACTATTTAAAAAGGAAGGTAGAGAGAAAGCAGGGAATTATAGACCAGTCAGCCCGATGTTGGTAGTGGGGAAAATTCTGGAGTCCATTATCAAAAATTTTATAACAGAGCACTTGGAGAACAGTGGTAGAATCGGGCAGAGTCAGCATGGATTTACGAAAGGGAAATCATGCTTGACAAATCTACTAGAATTCTTCGTGGATGTAACTAGTAGAGTTGTTGAGGGGGAGCCAGTGGGTGTGGTTTATTTGGACTTCCAGAAGACTTTCAACGAAGTCCCAAATAAGAGATTAGCGTGTAAAATTAAAGCGCATGGATTGGGGGTAGTGTATTGCGATGGATAGAAAACTGGTTGGCAGACAGGAAACAAAGAGTAGGGATAAATGGGTCTTTTTCCGAATGGCGGGAAGTGACAAGTGGGGTACCGCAGGGATCGGTGCTAGGACCCCAGCTATTCAAAATATATATTTAATGATTTAGAAGAGGGAACTAAATGTAATATCTCCAAATTTGCAGATGACACAAAACTGGGTGGGAGGGTGAGTTGTGAGGAGGATGCAGAGAGGCTTCAGGGTGATTTGGAGATGTTGAGTGAGTGGGCTAATGCCTGGCAGATGCAGTATAATGTGGATAAATCCATTTTGGTAGCAAAAACAGGAAGGCAGATTATTATCTGAATACCTATAAACTGAGAGAGGGGAATATGCAGTGAGACCTGGGTGTTCTCGTAAAAAAGTCACTGAAGGTAAGCATGCAGGTGCAACAGGCGGTAAAAAAGGCAAATGATATGTTGGCCTTCGTAGCGAGAGGATTCGAGTACAGAAGCAGGAAGATCTTGATGCAATTATACAGGGCCTTGGTGAGGCCACACCTGGAATATTGTGTGCAGTTTTGGTCTCCTTATCTGAGGAAGAATGTTCCTGCATTAGAGGGAGTGCAGCGAAGGTTTACCAGACTGATTCCTGGGATGAGGGAACTGACATATGAGGAGAGATTTAGTCGGTTAGGATTATATTCGCTGGAGTTCAGAAGAGTGAGGGGGGGATCTCATAGAAACCTATAAAATTCGAACAGGACTTGACAGGGTAGATGCAGGAAGGATGTTCCCGATGGTGTGGGAGTCCAGAACCAGCGGTCTAAGGATATGGGGTAAATCATTCAGGACTGAGATGAGGAGAAACTTCTTCACCCAGAGAGTGGTGAACCTGTGGAATTCGCTACCACAGAAAGCAGTTGAGGCCAAAACATTATACATTTTCAAGAAGGAGTTAGATATCGCTCTTGGGTTTAAAGGGATCAAAGGATACGGGGGGAAAACGGAAACAGGTTACTGAGTTGGATGATCAGCCAAGATCATATTGAATGGCGGAGCAGGCTCGAAGGGCCGAATGGCCTACTTCTGCTCTTATTTTCAATATTTCTATGTTTCTATGGACATCCTCACTGGCCCACCGCTGCAGGGCATTGATGACCTCCCTGATGCAGCGGTGCACTGCTGACTGTGTGACCCCACAAAGGTCTCTGATGGGCCCCTAAAAGGCTGCAGAGGCGTCAGGCTTGAGAACCGCTGCCACTATGAGGAACAAAGGCATGAAATGTCCACTGGAGCCCAAGGACTGCAGGTCACCCTTGAACAGGGCACAGAGATGTGTCACCACCCTCTCTATATGCGCAATCTCCTCTGACACTGGTGCTCTGACATCCGATGGCATGTCATGTGAGGCCTGTAGATGCATGGCAACCATAATGGCGGGCTCCCCTTGGGGCCTGCTACTCACGACCGGGGGCCTCTAAGTGGATAGTACCTGCCTGTTGGTATTGCCTCTGGCGCATACCGATCCTCACGTGCAGAGGATCACACAACGTAGGATGTGCCATACTTATTTCCATGTGATAAATAAAGTTGAATCCTGCATGTATTCAAAGGTTCCTAACAGGGCAGGGATTGGTGTTGACGGGTACATCAGCTGCTTTCCTGGATCAAGTATGTGGCGTGCCATGGCATTGATCATCCTGGCCAACACTGAAAGTGGCGCAGCATTACCACATCAAGATCCTACCAGATGAATTGATTGCCCCCACCATCCATAAAACCTTAATGCTCCTGCTCTTTCTGGCACCTTCCCCACACACAGGTTGCCTAGTGTACAATTCTCCCTCACAAACACAAAGCGTACACTGTTAACAGAGGGATGGGATACATGGTACCTCCCTTCAAGCCAGCAGAGCTTTCCCTCCAGTAATCCCAGACCCCCTCCCTTTTAGAAAGCGGAATGAGACCCCTGCATATCCCCCACCCTTACAGAATGCAGTGTTAGACTCCTGTGTATCCCCCCTCCCTTCCAGAATGCAGAGTTAGACCCCTGTGTATTTTTCCCCCTCCCTTCCAGAATGCAGAGTTAGACCCCTGTGTATTTTTCCCCCTCCCTTCCAGAATGCAGAGTTAGACCCCTGTGTATTTTTCCCCCTCCCTTCCAGAATGCAGAGTTAGACCCCTGTGTATTTTTCCCCCTCCCTTCCAGAATGCAGAGTTAGACCCCTGTGTATTTTTCCCCCTCCCTTCCAGAATGCAGAGTTAGACCCCTGTGTATTTTTCCCCCTCCCTTCCAGAATGCAGAGTTAGACCCCTGTGTATTTTTCCCCCTCCCTTCCAGAATGCAGTGTTAGACTCCTGTGTATCCCCCCTCCCTTCCAGAATGCAGAGTTAGACCCCTGTGTATTTTTCCCCCTCCCTTCCAGAATGCAGAGTTAGACCCCTGTGTATTTTCCCCCTCCCTTCCAGAATGCAGAGTTAGACCCCTGTGTATTTTTCCCCCTCCCTTCCAGAATGCAGTGTTAGACTCCTGTGTATCCCCCCTCCCTTCCAGAATGCAGAGTTAGACCCCTGTGTATTTTTCCCCCTCCCTTCCAGAATGCAGAGTTAGACCCCTGTGTATTTTTCCCCCTCCCTTCCAGAATGCAGAGTTAGACCCCTGTGTATTTTTCCCCCTCCCTTCCAGAATGCAGTTAGACTCCTGTGTATCCCCCCTCCCTTCCAGAATGCAGAGTTAGACCCCTGTGTATTTTTCCCCCTCCCTTCCAGAATGCAGAGTTAGACCCCTGTGTATTTTTCCCCCTCCCTTTAAGAATGCAGAGTTAGACCCCTGTGTATCCCCCTCCCTCCCCCCTTCCGTAATGCAGAGTGTGGACACGTCGGTTTTTCAGATCGTGAACGGGACGGCACGTGATGGCCGCCTGTTCAACGAAAAATCCAGCTGTGTCGGTGAAGAGGCGCCGGGCTGCACAATCAGCATAGGTAAGTAATCATTACCATATGTTGATTGTGGTGCCTCTGCCATGCGGTGGAGGGGCCGCAGCAAGATCCCGCCATCGGCGTTAATATACGTCAGGCCCTTCTCGATGTTGCGGGTTGAGGCAGGCCTCTCCCCACATTTTACCAGCCCCCGCGCTGCGACCCACAGCATCGAGGGACCAGTAAAATTCAGCCCATTATGTCAGCAGACATGGTGTTTTATCATAATGGGGGTGTTATCCCATGTACTGTACAATGTAGTATCATCCTCACTGATTTACGGTGACTGAATAAAGCAAATTTTATTTTTGTTACATGGTATTCTTTGATTTTTAGCAATATTTTAGGGATTAAATTCTTTGACTCTCCTTTATTCTGGAAAATCTATAAATGGCCTATATGTACATTGTTAAGTTTCAATACGCAGAAAAACGGTATCCAAAATGTATCAGATTGGAGATAATAGTTTGAGGAAGAGTACTGAGAGGATTTTGAGCTTTAACAGCACTGGTGTGATAGTTTTAAGCTTTGGTAGCGCAGAGGGGATTGTCTGGAGTTTGGCATGACCTGGTTAGGGGTCTTGGAATTTGGCAGCGCCGAGATGGGGATGCTGGGGCTTTTCTAGGTAAATTGTTAGTTCTGACTCTTTAATTAGTGATGAATTAGTTGCTTTCATTATTGTTGTGTCAGTGCAACCAGCTTCTGACGCTTGGGCGTCACTCAGCCAGCAACAAACCCAAAATAAATTTAATGGATACAATATGACTAAAATCATTTTAAACAGACTGATTTTCTGCACCTTTTTCACTGTATAACTGGGAATTCACTCACAGAATGCAAAATAATCTTCATATAATCTGGAAATTTGTTTTCACGTACTAGAAAATACATAATAAAGACATTGAATTGCAATTTCCTGATGAGAAAGAACTGTTGTGTTCTCAGTGGCCTGATTCAGCTTTAAAACAATACTCACATCATACTATGATGCTTAAATACTCACTCCTAATTGAATGTACCAATGACTGTCAGTCAGGCACATCTAACTAATGAGTAATTAATACTCATTACATTATCTCATTTAAAATCCTCTTTGTGTGTGGTATACTTTATGTCACAATCCATATCTTTACTTGTACTGAACCAATTAAATGAAACATATCGAGAGAACTATATAAAATGAATCCCATAGTTTGACATTGAGAATGACAGAGCACCAGTCGATAATGACCTACCTCCAATAATTCCAAAGCAACTAATGAACCACTTGAGCAATGTAAACTGTTCATCCATCTGTAGAACGCAAAATTGCTCCATGAAAATCAAGAAAATTGTGATTATTCCACGATGTACTCTAATTCCTGTTTAGTTTTCTCATTAGTCTATCATAATGCAAAATTGGCAAAGTGGATTTGAACCGTTACTGAAATCAGTCAGTTTTTTTAATGAAATGTAATGCAAGCAGAAAAAAATAGATTTTTTTGAATAAAACCTGAATAGTCATTTGGTAGTACAGAACTTGAGTATTGCAGAAAATAGAGACATGGGGCTGAATTTTACCAGCCCCTAGCGCCGTGGTACTTATCTTTGCTGATTATGCAGCCCGCCGCCTCTCCATTGACACTTCCGAATTTTTCGATGAACGGGTGGCCGTCACATGCCATCCCATTCACAATTGGAAAAGCTGCTGGGTCCACAGAGGCAGAAGGTTTCACGGCAGAAGGTAAGTTTCTTTTCAGGAATCTCACTCTGCATTCTTAAAGGGAGGAGGGAGGGGGGATACACAGGGGTCTCATTCTGCATTCTTAAAGGGAAAGGGTCTGGGATGACTGGTGGGAAAGCTCTGCTGGCATCAAGGGAGGTACTGTGTGCCATCTCTCTGTTAACAGTGTACGCTCTGTGTTTGTTCGTCTTTGTGAGGGAGCAATGGCACACTAGGCACCCTGTGTGTGGGGAGAGTGCCAGAAAGGGCAGGAGCATTAAGGCTGTATGGATGGTGGGGGCAATCGATTCAGCTGGTAGGATCTTGATGTGATCATGCTGTACCACTCTGAGTGTTGGCCAAGATGGGCAATGTCATGGCACGCCACATACTTGATCCAGGAAAGCAGCTGATGTACCCGTCAACACTAATCCCTGCCCTGTTAGGAACCTTCGAATACATGCAGGGTTCAACTTTATTTATCACATGGAAATATGAATGGCTCATCCTACATTGTATAATCCTCTGCATGTGAGGATCTGCATGCGCCAGAGGCAATATTAACAGGCAGGTGCGATCCACTTAGAGGCCCCCGGTCGTGAGCAGCAGCCCCCCAAGAGGAGTCTGCCATTACGTTTGCCGTGCATCTACAGACCCCACATGACATGCCATCGGATGTCAGAGCACCAGTGTCAGATGTGCTTGTGCATTTAAAGAGGGTGGTGAAACGTCTCTGTGCCCTGCTCAAGGATGACCTGTAGTCCATGGGCTCCGGTGGACATCCCATGCCTTTGTTCCTCATAGTGGCAGCGGTTCTCAAGCCTGATGCCTCTGCACCATTTTAGGGGCCCACCAGAGACCTTTGTGGGGTCACACAGTCAGCAGTGCACCGCTGCATCAATGCCCTGCACCGGAGGGCCAGTGAGTATGTCCGCTTCAGGACGGATTCACACAGCCAGGCCCAGAGGGCCATTGGTTCTGGCACCATTGCTGGAGAACCCTAGGTTGCAATGTTCATAGACTGCACTCACGTGGACATCAGCCCTCCCACCAGGCTACCACCTGCAGACGTCACATTAAAGGAGATGAAGCTGGTATGTGATCACCGTCGATGTTTATTGCGAATGTGTGACTGCTTCTCAGGCAGCTTCCATGACATGTGGGTCTTGTGCCAGTCCTGGCTGCCACAGCTGTTCACTGAACTGGCTCAGATGGAGGGGTGGCTTCTTGGAGATAAGGTCTATCCTTTGCAGACATGGCTCCCGACACCTGTGAGAGACTCCACCACTGCTGCAAAGCAGAGATACAATGCCAGCCACTGAGCTACATGAGCCACCATTGAGCAGGAGATCGGCATGCTGAAAGAGCACCTCCAATGCCTGTATGGGTAGGGTGATGTCCTGTACTACAGGCCGAAAAGGCCAGCTGCTTTCTTTGATACTCTACACAACTAAGCACCCAATAGGGGCCAGGCCTGGCATGATGAGGAGAGACATCAACAGGATTCCTCCTCGGACTATGAGGACGCTGAGGACCTGCAACATGAAAGACACTTGGGAGGGCAGATGGCACCCAAGCTCTGCACGTAGGGCTAGGGATATAGGGCAGTGGCTTATCAGACAAAGGCTGTCTGCACCAGAGGAACTGGCAAGAGCTCTGCAAGCCACACATCACCCTCGCTCACCTGCTGTACACCAGTCCACATCTGCAGTATCCCTGTGTAAACCATTAGAGGCAGCAGCTGACTGAACATATGTCCATGTCACTGCATCCGTGGAGACACTCATGAGTAACGATGACATGGCAATGATGTTATTGCATACGTTGGCTCTCCAGAAGGGCCAATGGTGCAAAGGGATGTGACATTGGCGCTACATGCTGGCACACATCATTCGCACAGAGAAAAGGACACACATGTTGATGAGGAACATTTAGTGAAAGACATATTTACATTGCTGTGAGACCCATGCATTCCCATTTAGTTTAGTTTAGAGATACAGCACTGAAACAGGCCCTTCGGCCCACCGAGTCTGTGCCGACCATCAACCACCCATTTATACTAATCCTACACGAATCCCATATTCCAATAACATCCCCACCGGTCCCTATATATTTCCCTACCACCTACCTATACTAGGGGCAATTTATAATGGCCAATTAACCTATCAACCTGCAAGTCTTTGGCATGTGGGAGGAAACCGGAGCACCCGGAGGAAACCCACGCAGACACAGGGAGAACTTGCAAACTCCGCACAGGCAGTACCCAGAATCGAACCCGGGTCCCTGGAGCTGTGAGGCTGCAGTGCTAACCACTGCGCCACTGTGCCGCCCAGATTTGTTTCAGTGTGTTCTCTGTAAACCTCTGTAATACCTTTTATGGTCTATTTAAGTCTCACATCCTGCAATATGCAAATATACGATTACTCACCCAGGTGCGGCATGCCTACAAGAAGGAATGTTACACTTGAGTGGGAGAAGAGGATCACAACTTCACAGGACACTGGAACACAGCAGGTAAGTATATGGCGGCACAGTGGAAAGTGCTGGGGTCACTCAGCAGGTCAGGCAGCATCTGTGGAGAGAGAAGCAGAGTTAACTTTCAGGTCTGTGAACCTGGGCGTTAACTCTGCCTCTCTCTCCACAGATGCTGCCTGACCTGCAGGATTTCTGCAGCACTTTGTACTTTGCTGCCAGATTGACAGCAGCCTCACTCTTCAGCAGTCAGGTAAGTATTCTTTGACAGCTGTCAGGAAACAGGTGCTGGGGTGCTTAAAATAGGGCCCCAGCAACTGCTGCACAACTGTCAAAACTCTCGCTCCACCGAATTTCCTGCCTCTCCCCACGTAATACTGGGGGAGTGGGGGGCAGCCCGCGGCCTCTATGGAAATGAGCCCCCACGATTAATATCGTGGGGGTTCAGCAGTGACCGTTGAGTTCAAATAGGTGGCGACCCAATAAAATTCAGCCCATGTTGTCGAAACATTTCGTCTTGCACTCATCAGAACAATCCGCAAGAATACCAGTATAAGGGAAAACAGCAACTTTATACCGTATGAGAAGAGAGTGCTGATTGGTTGGCAAGTGAACTCTGATTGGTAGAGGCATTGTCATGGAGAATGCACCAGTTTACGGTAACTAACAGTTTACTGCCAAGCTTTGTTTGAAATTTAAACCAGCAGCCTGACTATGATTGGTCAAGGCATTGCCCTGAGGAGTGAACCAGCGAATGATTGTCACATATTTTGTTGAACTCACAGAATCGTTACAGTGCAGAAGGAGGCCATTCGGCCTATTGTGCTCGCAACGGCTCTCCGAAAGAGCAATTCCCTCAGTTCTATTCCCCTGCCTTCTCCCCATAACCCTGTACATTCTTCCTTTTCATATAACTGCCTAATTCCCTTTTTAATGCTTCAATTCAACCTGCCTCCATCATGTTCTCAGGCAGCGCATTCCAGACCTTAACCACTCACTGCATGAAAAAGTTTTTCGTCATGTTACATTTGCTTCTCTTAACAAATATTTTAAATCTGTGCCCTCTCATTCTTGATCCTTTCACGAGTGGGAACAGTTTCTCTTTATCTACTCTGTCCAAACCCCTCACAATTTTGAATACCTCTATCAAATCACCTCTCAACCTTCTCCTCTCCGAGGAAAACAGTCCTAACTTCTCCAATCTATCTTCATAACTGAAATTCCTCATCCCTGGAACCATTCTCGAGAATCTTTTCTGTATTCTCTCCAGTGCCCCACGTCTTTCCTCAAGTGCTGTGCCCAGAACAGGATTCAATACTCCAGCTGAAGCCGAACTAGTGTCTTATACAAGTTCAACATAACTTCCTTGCTCTTAGAACCATAGAACCATAGAATAATCACGGCACAGAAGGAGACCATTCAGCCCATTGTGTCCATGCCGGCCGGAAAAACTAGCTGCAAAAATCTAATCCCACCTTCCAGCACCTGGTCCATGGTCTTGAAGGTTACAGCACTTCAGGTACATGTATTCCCCTATTAATAATGCCCAGGATACTGCATGCTTTATTAACCGTGCTCTCAACCTGTCCTGCCATCTTCAATGACTTATGCACATATGCACCTCGGTCCCTCTGCTCCTGCACCCCCTTTAGAATTGTACCTTTTATTCTATTTTGTCTCTCCATGGTCTTCCTACCAAAATGAGTCACTTCACATTTTTCTGCATTGAACTTCATTTGCCACCTGTCTGCCCATTCCACCAACTTGTCTATGTCCTTTTGGATTTCTTTAATTAACTAGTATTTGTCCATGTGACTATTGATTTTGTCCCGAATTATTTTTTCTAAAAGTTTTACTACTACCGAAGGTAAACTGACTGGCCTGTAGTTGCTGCACTTACCTTTACACCCTTTTTTGAATAAGGGTGTAACTTTTACAATTCTCCAGTCCTCTAGCACCACCCCGAGTCTAAGGAATACTGAAAAATTATGGCCAATGCTTCTGCGATTTCCACCTTCACTTCCCTCAGTATCCTTGGATGCATTGCATCTGGTTCTGGTGTCTTATCCACTTTAGGTTCAGACAGCCTATCTAATACTTCCTCTTTATCAATTTTAAACACCTCTAGTGTCTGACTTACCTCCTCTTTCAACATTTGGGGCGGCACAGTGGCGCAGTGGTTAGCACTGCAGCCTCACAGTTCCAGTGACCCAGGTTCGATTCTGGGTACTGCCTGTGCGGAGTTTGCAAGTTCTCCCTGTGACCGCGTGGGTTTTCGCCGGGTGCTCCGGTTTCCTCCCACAGCCAAAGACTTGCAGGCTGATAGGTAAATTGGCCACTGTAAATTGCCCCTAGTGTAGGTAGGTGATATGGGATTGCTGCAGGATTAGTATAAATGGTTGGTTGTTGGTCGGCACAGACTCGGTGGGCCGAAGGGCCTGTTTCAGTGCTGTATCTCTAAAAAAAAAACATTGCCTGGGTTGCATCTTCTTCTTTGGTAAAGACAGATGCAAAGTATTTGTTTAATACCTCAGCTATGCCCTCTATGTGTAAGTCCTCTTTCTGTTCCCTAATCTGCCCCACTCCTCCTTTTACCACCCTTTTACTATTTATATGCCTATAGAAAACTTTGGGATTTCCTTTAATGCTAGCTTCCAGTCTCCTCTCATGCTCTCTCTTTGCTTCTCTTATTTGCTTTTTCACTTCCCCTCTGGACCTTTTATATTCAGCCTGGTTCTCAATAGTATTTTCTACCTGGCATCTGGCATAAGCACACATTTTCTTCTTTATCTTAATCTCTACCTCTTTTGTCATCCAGGGAGCTCTGGATTTGTTTGCCCTACTTTTCCCCTTCGAGGGAACAATCCTTGACTGTGCCCAAACTATCTCTTCTTTGAAGATAGCCCATTGATCATCTATCGGTTTTCCTGTCAGCTTTTCACTCCAATTTATTTTTCCCAGCTCCATTATTACCCCATTGAAGTTGGCCTTCCCCCAGTTAATTATTCTTACCCTGGATTGCTCTTTGTCCTTTTCCATAGTCAGCCAAACTCTTATGATACAATGATCATTATCCCCTAAATGCTCTCCTACTGATACTTGATCCACTTGGCCCACCTCATTCCGAAGAACCAGGTCTAGCAGTGCCTCCTTTCTCCTTGGACTAACAACATACTGTTGTAGAAAAATTTCCTGTACACACTTTCGAAACTCTTGCCCCTCACTGCCCTTTACATTATTATTATCCCAGTCTATGTTTGGATAATTAAAGTCCCCCATTATAACGACCCTATAATTTTTGCACCTCTCTGTAATTTCCTTGCAAATGTGTTCCTCCGCATCCTTCCCACTAGCTGGTGGCCTATAGACAACACTGAGCAATGTAACCACAGCTTTTTGTTCCTTAGCTCTCACCAAATTGATTCTGTCCTCGACCCCTCTGGGACATCCTTTTTCTCCAGCACTGCAATGCTCTCCTTAATCAATACCGCCACCCCTCCTCCTTTTTTCCCTTTCTTATCTTTCCTGAACACCTTGTATCCAGGAATATTTAACACCCAGTCCTGCCCTTCTTTGAGCCAGGTCTCTGTGTTAGCCACAACATCATATTTCCACATGGCAGGTGCAATGTTTGTACATGTTCTTTCTGTTTGCAAAGAACACGGCCCTGTGTATTAATATATGTAGCTTACAGTACACGCAAATGCGCCACACTGAGAGCCCTACTGACAATCTTAAATTTGTTGTCAGTGTAATTCTTAGCACACTGAGGATTATTTAGCAAATGTTTCCGTGCTTGGACAGAAAAGATATTGCATTCCTTCCAAACCCGCAATCTCTACCAATTTGAAGGACAAGGGCAGCAAATACATGGGAACACCACCACCTGCAAGTTCCCCTCCAAGTCACACACTATCCTGACTTGGAACTATATCATCGTTCCTTCACTGTCGCTGGGTCAAAATCCTGGAACTCCCTTCCTAACAGCACTGTGGTTATACCTACCCCAAATGGACTGCAGCGGTTCAAGAAGGCAGCTCACCACCACCTTCTCGAGGGCAATAAGGGATGGGCAATAAATGCTGGTCTGGCCAGTGACGCCTACATCCCATGAATGAATAAAAAAAAAAATTTGGTTGTATAATTATTGTGCTATTATTGGACAATGCTGGATTTAGATGATTTTAAACCAGAAGTTCTAGTTGTGCTGGTACTTGTCCTTCTTTTGTATGGTTAAACCTCATTCAAAATGTGAGTTCAGGACTCTGTTTTGCTTATCTTCTAGCACAATGCTGAACAGCTTTCTTAGAGCAGGACATTAACAAGGTTAAACTATCCCAAACAAGCAGTTATTTTCTTTAATAAAATCAGAAACTGCTGGAAATACTCAGCAGGTCTGGCAGCATCTGTGGCGAGAGAAGCAGAGTTAATGTTGCAGTTCTGTGACTTTTCTTTGGTTTCCTTATATACGTGTAAGGATGGGAGCAAGGCTGATTCAGCAGTAATAATAGGCAAGAAGTCTGTTATTGCTTTTTACCGATCTTGCTCACCTGTTAACTCACCTATACTTTTACATTAAACTCAACACCCAAAAGTAAGCACTGCCCACAATTTTTAAGTTAGGTGATAATCTGTCATATTTTTGTGGGGTGTTAGAGTGGGGGAGTGGTGGGAAGGAACATTCTGCCAATAATTAGTGGATTATTTCAATAATGCCATTGCATCCAAATTATCACTAATTATCATAGAATCATAGTAAAGCACAGAAGGAGGCACTCGGCCCATCAAGTCTGCCCCAGCTTTTTCAAGGAGCAACCCAATTAGTCCCAATCCCCGCCTCTTTCCCCATATCCCTGCAATTTTTTATCCTTTAAGTATTTAGCCAATTTCCTTTGTTACTAATGAAACTGTTTCCACCACCTTATGAGGCATGCATTCCAAATCCTAACCACTCATCGCATAAATAAGCTTTTTCTCATGTTGCCTTTGGTTCTTTTGCCAATGGCCTTAAATCTGTACACTCTGGTTAATGATTCATCACCCAATTGAAACAGATTCTCTTTATTTAAATTGCTCCACCATTGGTGGCCATACCTTCAGCTGCCTGGGCCCTAAGCTCTCGAATTCCCTCCCTACACCACTCCGCCTCTCTACCTCTCTTCCTTTAAGATAAAACCTACCTCTTTGACCAAGCCTTTGCCATCTGCCCTAATATCACCTTATATGGCTCGGTGTCTAATTTTTCTTTATAACGTGCCTATGAAGTGCCTTGAGATGTTTTATTATGCTAAAGGCGCTAGATAAATACAAGATGCTGTTATTTACTCTGTCTAACCTCTTCATGAGTTTAAACACCTCTATCAAATCTCCTCTTTGTCTTCTCTGGTCTAAGTTGAACAGCACCAGCTTCTTCAGTCTATCCACGGAACTGTAATCACTCATCTCTAAAAGCATTCTAGTAAATCTCTTCTGTATGTTCTCCAAAGCCTTCACGTCCTTCCTATAGTGTGGTGCCCAGGATTGGATATGATGTCCCAGCTGGGGCCAAACTGGTGTTTTATACAGGTTTAGCATACCTTCCTGGATTGTGTACTTTATCAGCAGGATTTTGATTCAAATGCAAGGGCAGGATCGGAGACGGGTGGTCACTTAAACCCACCCCTTGGGTGGGCGTGCCGGTTTCCAGACGCGAAACCAATATGTTCAAAGCTTAAAAGGCTCTGAGAAGAGTGGGAAGAGGCAACCGCCACAAAATAGATAAATGACCAGCTAAGGTTCTTAACAAGCTTGTTGTCAGCTGGTTAAGGGCCAGTTTTGTATTTGTTTAATGAGGCATGGGATCCACTCAGTGTCTCAACCACAACAGGGAGGAGGAGGTGGGGGGCAAGTGGGAACAGCAGCAGAGCAGCAAGAAGAACTATTGAACAGGGAAGGCTTACATACAGGCCTCAAGGGTTCATGACTGTGGAGGGGGCGGGAAGGGTGGTTCAGGAAGACTCCACATTCCAATTGAAAGGAAGGAAGGATATAACAGGAAATGGGGTTAAGCTACTCTGAGATTGGATCAACGAGAGATGAGGAACAGCATCCGCAGGAGCAGAGGCAGACCTCCGGGCAACAGGGCCGCAGGAATGTGGAACGAGGGGCAGGAAGGCACTGAAGGCAATACCCTCAGCATAGGGTCTATCGCCAAAGGAGAAGCTACCTGGATATACCTGGAGAATCAGTGCCGCAGAAGGCTACGCATGTCCAGGCAGATGGTTGCTGACTTGTGTGCCCTCTTTGAGGGTCATCCGAGCATTCGCAGGAATCGGCTCCAATTTCCTGAGGCTGTAAAAGTCACAGTGGCTTTGCACTTTTTAGCAATCAGTTCCTTCCATTGAGCGGCAGCAGATATTGGTGGCCTCTCGCAGGCAGTAGCACATCATTGCATCACGGAGGTAATGACTGCTCTGTTCGAGAGGGCATGTGATTACATTGAATTCCAGGTGATAGCAGCACTCAAGCTCAAAGGGCAGTGGGATTTGCTTCCTTCACTCAATTCCCTCAGGTGCAGGGAATCATCGATTATACTCAAGTAGCCATCAAGGCACCGGCTGACCAGCCAGGGAGATTCCTCAATAGGAACAGCTGGTACATGAACACAGCAAGTGCATTATGCAGGTATGTGCAAGTTATCCTGTATGCTGCCATGACGCTGTCATCTTGCAGAAATCAGAGGTGCCGCAGCGCTTCATGAAGCCATCGGAAATCCGTGGATGGCCATTAGGGGATAAGGCTTATCCCTAGAAGAGATGGTTGATGACACTGGTGTGTAACCCTTCCACAGAGGCTGAGACACTATAACGTATGCCGCTTGAGCACAAGGGGCATCATTGAACAGGCCATAGGCCTCCTGAAGATGAGGTTCAGGTGCCTTGACCAGTCGAGTGGTGCCCTCCAGTACACTCCCTCAGGTGTCGCATATTGTGGTGGTCTGCTGCACTCTCCATAACATGGCCCTCCAGAGAGGTGTCGACCTTGAAGAGGGAGAAGTGCGGAAATGGCACGGCTACTTAGAGGAGGAATAAGTGGAGGAAGAGGAGGAGGAAGACTAGGAGGAGGCTGAAGGAGAACTGGAGAACAGTTCCCCTGCTTTGCCAGGATGTCGCAGTGGCAGGCTCAGGGGGCGGTGCGTTTATCAGGATGGCAGGAACACGAGGGCCACTCTGATCCAAACATGTTTCACCTGAGCAAGATTCAGTCTGCAGGACATTTGGAGAGGCGTTTCTCCTTCATTTGAGTGACAGCAAGCATCCGTTAAAGAACAAAAGTCAACAACCGTCCAATAGCATAGACACTGCAAGACTCCAGAGTCTCCACCTGGCACTCTTTTCCCCAACACACTCCTTTGCTCTGATAACCCTTATTTTCCATTCTCCTTGGCCCCTTTCACCTTAATGAAATGGAAACACACAAGTCTGCCTTAGTGCAATAACTTGCCCAGTGCTTTATCGCCGAACAGTTTGATATAATTTACACAGAAACAACAAAGTAACCCACGAAGTGACATCACCAATGTGGTGGCCTCCACTCACAGCCACTCCTATGAGTTGCTGAACCTGAGGCTGAGGATGAGGTAGAGGCAGACTGTTCACTAGTGCCTGTCTGGGACTGAGATGCCCATGGCAGTCAGCCTCATTGTGGAGTTGCCGAAGGGGCTTTTCCAAAGGCTGCTGCACTGGCATTGCTGCAAGGGCAGCCTCTGTCACAGGGCATAACTCTACAGATGCTTTCTCCATCACAGGGGCCAAGGAGGCAGATGATGATGATGACAGACCCCCATGAGGGGTGGTCCCCTCATCACCATCTGTTGCCTCCTCAGCCCTTTCATGGTGGACTTGATCACTAGAGGGGACCACCAGCTGGGACGCAGTTGGCATCTACTCCATGCTTCTTTGCGCTATTTGCACCACTGTTAATTCTACAGGCTGGGGCATGCATTCTATGCATGTCAGTGCGCTGTTCCTGCATCCGCTCTGAGTGGTGCCACATATGGTTCTCCATGAGGTTGGCCACTTTCTCAATGGAGGAGCTCATGAGCTCAAAGTAATGAGGTATTGTGGAACACATGAGATGAATGGACTCCTCCATTCTCATCCCATGACTCTGCAGAGCCTCAGGTAACTCTGACATGTGGACGTACATCTCACACTGGTTCTCCAGGTAGAACTGCCTGTTTCGTGACTCCGTAGGCTCTACATCTCCGACCTGCTAAGCAGGGTTGCGCCTGTCCTCCATCTGCCGAGGGGGACTGGTCACAGCCGACTCTGCCTCCCCCGTATCCTTCTGCACTGATGTGACTTGCGCTTCACCCTGTGCCACAGTCTCTAATAACGCCCAAGGACCCATCGAGGTGCGAGTATCTGTGCTGGTGGAGGGTGTGAAGAAAGATGTGACGGTAGAGGCTCCGAGGTGTCTTGCTCTTCTGACTCCTCCGAAACTTATTGGCGATGTGTTATGTCCTCCCCATCTGCAGCTGGAACTGTGGGAGACATAAGTGAAGGTATCAGCACAATCATTAGGTGCTGTTGCTGCTTTAAAATGGGATGACAGCTTATGCATTGACAGCTTATTGCATGGGGAGGATTGCCTTGAATCTACAGATGTTGAGATCTTTTCACCCTGTCTATTAGGACTCCCATTTCTCAGTCTCCAACATCCTGGTGACTTGCCACTCTGGCCAGATCAAGCGCCAGCTCCTCAAAATGCATCAGTGACACGACCTGGGGAACCCCACAGTCTAAACCTCTCCTCTCATTCTCCCTGGCATTGTTCTCCCATTTGGCCTGCAAGATGAAAAAAGATGCCATGAGGACAATGCCTCTGTCCCTCACCACTTGCAGCTTTTCATTCACATAAGATGTTGCAGTCTTCACCATCACTGTCCAATAGCACTAGGGTTATGAGCTATGCTTATGGGTCATCAATGCTGCTGAGCACACATCTCTCCTATGGTCAGGAGATCTCTATGCGCCCTCAGAATGCCCCTTTCTTTTGCATGCTGATGACTGCTGACCAGGGGACAGAACATCTGGGTCTATCTTTCACCTTGCCAAACTTAAGCAGGTCATTGAAACATTTTCTGCACTGGACCCAGTTCCTCCTCACCAGTCCTCTGCTGCTGACCTCATGAGCCACCTCCAGCCACGCCTTCTTGATCATGCCTGCAGGTTTTCTCCTGCTGCTGTCAGGGAACAGGATGCTTCTTCATGCTGCCATCGCCTCCAGCAGCACCTCAAATGAGGTGTCAGAAAAGCAGGGCCTCCCCTTACCCAGGGCTCTCTCCCACTGCCCTCTCCTCAGCTCCTCCTTCCATGATTAAGGCGAACGCCAACCACAGTAATGGCTGCGGCTTGCCCTTTAAATTGTGCCTGCTGATCCCAGTATCCCGTATCCTTCCTGCACCCACCGCTGCTAATTGGATACCAAACATGACTCTGGGCCAATTAAGTTTATTTTCCATTAAAATGGCAATGCATGCACATTGTCAATGCGATGCAGGGTCGGGAACCAAAAATGAATGCAACGTCAGGGTCCCAACCCTGGAATTGATATCCTGCCCTATAACTCCATTTATAAAGCCTAGGATACCATATGCTTTATTCACTGCTTTGTTACCCTGTCCTGTCACCTTCAAAGATTTGTACATACGCATCCCAGGTCTCTCCATTTTTGCAGTCCCTTTAAAATAGTAACATTTAGCTTGTATTTTCTGTCTTTGTTCCTCCTTCCAAAACGTATCACTTCACACTTCCTTGCATTGAATTTTATCTAGTATTATTAGTAGCCAACTAGATTAAGAAAAATATAACAAGTGACGCACAAGGGAAAGATTGGCTTTTTTAGCACTTCCATCTGAACAGGGTCATTGAGTACACAGCAGTTCTTTTGTACTAAGTGATCTTAATACTGCATCCCTCACAGTCTGTAGTAAACCAGTCAAATTATTTGCACTTTAGTTTTTTTGTTGGAGATCGCAGATATGATTCAGTGCATTACAACTATACCCAAAATTCTGATCGAAATATCACTGACTAATTGCTAGGTGAGTTGGACATAGATGTAAGCAACTCACCAATGCATTATTTTATAGTTCTATAGATGATTTTTCTATATTATAATACTTATTTATACAGTCAGCCATGGCTCATTTGATAGCACTCTTGTCTCTGAGATAGAAAGTTATGAGTTAAGCCCCACTCCAGAGATTTGAGCACAAAAATCTAGGTTGACACTCCTGAAAGAGTGCTGCACTGTTGGAGGCACATCATTCTGAGGCAATGGTCAACTGAGGCTCCACCTGGTCTCTAAAGTGGACATAAAAGATCCCATGGCACTTGAAGAAGAACAAGGGAGTTATCCCTGAAGTTCTGGCCAATATTTATTCCTCAAACAACATCATAAAAACAGATTATCTGGTCATGATCACATTGCTGTTTGTAGGAGTTGGCTGTATATAAATTGGCTGCCACATTTCCTATATCACAACACTGACTGCACTTCAAAAGTAATTCATTGGCTGTGAAGTGCTTTGGGACATCCTGAAGCTATGAAAGGTGCTATATAAATGCAAGTCTTTCATTGTGCACTTGATTCACCTGCAGCACATATACCGTCTTTGGTACTGTCTTTGGTACTTTCTTTAACAATTGGATGTTAACAGTGAATCTCTTGTGCCTTTTATTCCAATCTTAGGTTAACAGAAGTGAAGAAATAAACACTGGTATGGCTTTGCGGGTGTGCAGGAAAAGGAAATGTCCTTCCGTTAACAGTCATCAGCGAGTACAGAAGCTGGCAGCTCAATGCACACATTCTCCGATGTGTTACTATTTCTGGGTAGTTTTCTGATTTTATGAAATGTTTTATTAAATTAGCAGCAACATACAATTAGCGCAGCAAACATTAAATTCTGTGGCAAAATTCCCAGTTGTTTGTCAACCATATGAAAAGGGAATTTAAAAGAATTGTGAAATAAGTTTCAAAGCCGCCTGAAAAGAACTGCTTTAGAAAAGATCCCAGTGAACTCGTCTCCGTATACCCAGACGCCAGACGAAAAGGGACAACTGACTTCCTTCCATATCTTCCCTTCTTTCAAGAATTAGCAAGTATTTGCCAAAGTATTCTTTTTAAAAAATCTTTTTATGTAACAGACCTCTGCAGAGAGAATTTCTGTATTTTTTCAGTGTGTGTGTGGGGAATTTAAAAAGGGAACTTTCATATTTCAATCTGTGTGTTAATGCTTTGCTTCATTACTGGATAAGTCTTGTTTGATAATAAACTGATAATATTGTTGTTTATTAAAGAAACCTCATTGGTGTATTTTATTCTGGGATAAAGAGTAGAGTATACAATTGACCAAATCGGTAACTGGGTAAATATTTTTAAAATATCTGTTGTGACCTGTGGAGAAGTGGAACTAGAAAAGACTGTGCACTCTCCCCACTTCGGTCGCAACAACATGCAGTCGGGATGCCTTCCTGGCCATCCTGACCCCTATGGAAAAGGAGGCGCTGGAACTGGCAGGGCAGCATGGTGGCCGCTCCATCACTGATGGCAAGACAGGAGTGCAGACACAAGAGAGTGAGTGGCCTAATGGATGGACACAGGTGAGCCTCTGGTGAACATAAGGTGTAGTGTTCATGTCTCCACCACTAGACAGATGGAGCTCCACACTAGGAGTAGCTGGAAGGACATGATGAGAAGTGCATAACACTTTATTCTATCTTTCCCTTATGCATGTCATGTACAAGAACAGAGCACTGCAGCGGCTGCCCACCTCTGAGGAGGAGGAGGGGACCTCAGAGAGTGCACTGTCGCAGTATCACTCCATACCATCCACCAGCACAGATACTCTAATGTCAGTGGGTATGCATTCCATAGATTAGTGGTCACAGCCTGGTGAGCAAAGTACAGACACCCCTGGGTAGCTGACAGAGGCTGTGACAGCCGAGGCTACCAGCACTCAGAGGACTTTGGGAGGCCAAGGTGATGCTGAGTCCCAGGCTGATGGCATGCCTCTAGAGCGATCAGTAGTGCAGTAGAGCACAGTGGCGCAGTGGTTAGCACCGCAGCCTCACAGCTCCAGTGACCCAGGTTCAATTCTGGGTACTGCCTGTGTGGAGTTTGCAAGTTCTCTCTGTGTCTGCGTGGGTTTCCTCCGGGTGCTCCGGTTTCCTCCCACATGCCAAAGACTTGTGGGTTGCTAGGTAAATTGGCCATTATAAATTGTCGCTAGTATAGGTAGGTGGTAGGGGAATATAAGGACAGGTGGGGATGTGGTAGGAATATGGAATTAGTGTAGGATTAGTATATAAATGGGTGGTTGATGGTCGGCACAGACTCGGTGGGCCGAAGGGCCTGTTTCAGTGCTGTATCTCTAAACTAAACTAAAAATGCTGGAGCTATAGTGTGAGGTGCGGGAACATCTGACAGATTCCAGAGTGTATGCACACCCCGCCACGGACAATGGAGAAATTCATCCAGGCCATGGGTGCTGCTATATGCCTGGTGGTGCACACTTGGCTTCCTCCATCAAGAGATTGGTAACCCTGATGCAGATCCAGCAGACCACTCAGCAGATTTTGGAGATACGCGTAGACCTGCACACCATCGCCGGGTCCATAAGCTATGTGCAGCAATGAGTGGGCAAGAGGGGGACAAGATGCCTGGATTTGCCACCAGGTCCATTGACTACTCAGGTGAGCAGAGAGGTGCAAGTATGCAAGTAAGATAGGAGAAGCAGCTGCCTTCGGTATCTGGGGCTCCTCTCTGGGCACTCCTGGTGTGGACAGTAGCTCCTCTGCCAGTGACACCAGCGCCTCAAATAGCCACAACAACAGGGGAGTGTCCTGCAATTATTCAGGAGGCCCTCAATGTGCCAGGGCCTTAGAAACATAGAAAATAGAATGGCCTCAGGCAGCCAGAGGACAACCACCAGGGTCATTGCAAGCCAAGGAGCAGCAAGATCAGCAACCTGCTTCCACCTCAACTGTCAGTGCAGGGGTAGCACCACGCAGGAGCATGCATAAGAGATTTAAGAAGATCACCTAGCTGCACTCGGGGTTCCCGGGTAAAAAGATTGTTAAAGAGTAAAGCCTTGCCTCTCTTTTCCTGTGTAATAAAAATGTAATGTGGTGTGGCAACATCTCCTTCTATTTCTTGTGGGCCTCTGAAACTTCAGGAGTACCCTGGCTCCCTCAAAGGGCTGGATGGGAGGGACCATGCTATGTGTGGTTGTCGCTTTCCCCATGTTGCAGTGTAATGTGTAACTGGGCACAGGGCCATGGAATGTTAAATGAAGGAAGCGGCAACAGTGCTGCAGAAAGGTGAAATTTTATTGGCATGAATGGATCAGTTAGCAAGAGTCATATGAAACGTCTATGTATTCATTCATCCTGAGCCTCCCCTGTGCATATCTTGTTGAGCCTTGCCTGTGGTCCCTGGGGTCCTTCATCATGCATTTCTTGTACAGCAGCTTCCTCCACATACTCATCATCAGAGATGGCATCATGCTCCACAAAATCTTCATTCTTTAACACCTTCAGCCTCTGCAGCACCAGGTTGTGTGGAGCACAGCAGCCACCACAATACATGAGACCCTTGCTGGGTCATATTGAAGGTAGCTGTAATGTAGTGTAGTGGTGACTTCACCTTTAAGAAACTGTACCTTTAGGAAATCAGGCCACTATGCAACTGATGACATCATCATTCATATATTAGGAGGGGACACCATTTTGAGAGACACACTCAGCACATGGCTTGCAAAGAGTATACACACACCAGCAAGGAAAAGATCTGAGCCTGAGATCATGAAATGTAAATAAGTAAGACAATAGTGTTTCTGTTGAACTCGAATATAAAGCCTGCAGTTATCTCTTAAGAAGACTTAAAAACACAGCACAACACTACAGGAGCCACCGGATCGATCCAGGCACCTGAACTGGATTGTCAAGAGAGCTATGGCCTGCTCGATGGTGACTTGGGTTGTCCCGTGGTGACTGTTGTACCTCTCGTCAGCATCTGCGCTTGGGTTCCTCACAGGCGTAAGTAGCCATGTCTCAGTGGGTAGCCTTTGTCTCCCAGTATCCATCCCTGAAGGATCGCAGGAGGATAGAAAAGCTCAGGCAACTGTGACTGCCTTAGTATGTAGGCATCAAGGCAGCTTCCCAGGAACTGTGCACATGCCTGCAGGATCCGTCAGCGGTGGTGTCATGCATGGAAGGAGCTGTGATGAAATAAAAAATGAAATGAAAGAATTATGAATTTAAAAAGTCAACTGTTAAACAAAACCACAAAAACATAGACACTTGTACCACAGTCAAAATGGAGTAGTGGTCATGTGACCCCCTCCTGTACTGGAACTCAACAAACTTGTCAGAAAAGATGGAACTCGTTAACCTCATCTGAAATAGCTCTGCGAAGAACCCGTTTGAAATTGAAAGGAGCACTATTGCATATTACTGACTCTTAACGACATGAATGAACTAACAAAGGATTCTGGAGACTGACGGATTCACAGCCCAACCAAAACTGAATAGGTGTGAAATAGCACCGTGTTAACAGAATGGTCCCCATTCAGAGATCAATCGATAGCCACAGTATCCACATCCTGGTCCAATGTGTGGTCACACCAGGAGAGAGGGCCATGTGTCTCCTAACAGAAACTCTAATGTGCTGGATTTTTACCTTAAAAGGTAACCCTCTGGAGAGAGAGGGGCGATTAAGCCAACATCTTCAGAAAGCCAGTCCAGTTAGAGGCTATGCCACAGATCTAGCTAAGCAAGAAGAATCCTGCTGAACAACAAGTGAACAGCCACAACAGCAGAGATATCACAAAGTGACTTTAAGATTCTCTATCTGTGAAAGTAGCAACACATACACCACCAGCTTTGTGCTGAGTTATAACTGCTAGAATTCTACAACACCTCACAAGTTCAAACACCCCAGGCCTGCACCTCTAAAAGAGACTGTCCTCCTGAGAAGATTCAAAAGATTTACTGTAAACCACAAACACCTACTTCACTTTGGATTTAAAACTATCCTACCATTTTCTCTCTATCTATCTATTCTTACGAATGTGTGTTTGAGTGAATGTGTATGTGGGTGAGGTTGCAACCATTTCGGGAATTGTGTAAAAATAAATATTTATCCTTTTTTTTAACCTATTAGAAAACCTGTTATTTGTTTGCATTTTTGACCCAAAAGACACCCTGGGGCTAACACATTAATTTTAACAAAACATAATTGCAGTCAGTTGGGAGGTGAACAGTGGAAACCACCCACACACCCCTCTCCATCTGTCTGTAAGAGTGGTCACAGACCAGTTATACACTGAGTGAGTGGAAGCCCTTCCTGTTGATGGCTGCTGGCTGGAGACTTAACGGACTGAATTTTACAGACCCCCCCATGCCAGGGTTTGTGGCGGGGGTGGAAGAAAATTGCTTCCGGGAGAGGACCGCCACACAACCCGACGTGGGAGGGCCCGGCCCGATATTGCCGGCAGCGAGGCCTGTGGCAGCCCCCCCGCTCCTCGGCAACAGGACCTCCATTTACATTTTCAAATAAATTAAAATAAATGCATTAATTAGACTTACGCTGCCGCCTTCCGTCCTGCTGCAACCTTCCTGCTGTTAGCTGGCACTCACATGCCTTCCGATCCCTGTCCAGGGAAATTAGGTGGAACACTGGTGAGGAGGGGGAGGTGGTATGTTTCTCAGGGCAGGGGGCTGGCGGAATGGGGTCAAAGTGACATCACTGGTGTAAGGGATGGTGGGAAGGGTTTGAAGTTAAAGTTTATGCAGGTTGTGGTGGTGGGGGGGGGGGGTCATCAAGACGAGCTCAGCTCTGCGAAGAGATTTATGATAACAAGATTGGGATGAATAAGCAAACCTCCTCGACGTTTGAGAATGTTAAACATACTCACTTGTAAATAACATTTTGTTTTAATCATGTATACTTAGTCCAAACTGCAACATCATTGTATATTGTATATGTGTTTTTATCTTTGGAAAAAAGGGGATTTTGTGGGATGACCTTAAAAGGACCACATTAAGGAGCGGTAAATGAAGATCACTGGAGGAAGTGATGTTGCATCACACATGACCAGGGAGTTATGGGTGTATCCCGACTGAGTGAGATGTGTTCAGATGTGCTTATGCAGTAACTGTTTGCATGTATAGGTCCCAGTTAAGTTAGAATAAAAACCCACATTTTCTTTGGATACTTGTAGTCCTGTGAGTCTGACAATAGTTCACATATCAAAGGAACAAGTAATATTACAAGTCGCCCTGTAGCATAGCACATAGATCAGTGACGGCCTCCCTGGAGACCCATAGTCTTCACTGACAATGCTGCTCGGACCTTTGGAGGTAGCTGATTCAAGACCGGTAAAGCCTCTGGCGCAGGTGGACCCTTCTTGTCATGGCCATCTGCTGTTGCTCTTATCATGGACAGGTGCAACTGACTTCCTGGCTCTTCCTCCATCAGAGGCACTGCATTACCGCAATGGGGATCCAAAAAAACAGGGTGTATGAGACCCATGCGGGGATCAGTAGGCCTCCAGAGTGCTGTCCTTGCCATCCCTGGAGAAGAGGACCCCCGCCTTTCCCTTGCAGCCTGTAGGAGAATCTGCATGGAGGCATCGTTAAATTGTGAGGCCACCCAGTGCCTTGCTTCAGACATGGTCCCAGTTCTAACAGGCTCTGATCCGATGTTCAGAAGTCCTGGTGCAGCAGGGTCCAGGTGTTGCAGTCACAGGAAATAGAAGCTACAAAAATGTTGCAGGATGGCCCAGTAGTCACAGGAAACAGCAGCTACATTAGTGTTAGATAGATAGAGAGATACAGCACTGAAACAGGCCCTTCAGCCCACCGAGTCTGTGCCGACTAACAACCACCCATTTATACTAATCCTACATTAATCCCATAAACCCTACCACATCCCCACCATTCCCCTACCTACACCAGGGACAATTTACAATGGCCAATTTACCTATCAATCTGCAAGTCTTTGGCTGTGGGAGGAAACCGGAGCACCCGGCGGAAACCCACACGGTCACAGGGAGAACTTGCAAACTCCGCACAGGCAGTACCTAGAACAGAACCCAGGTCACTGGAACTGTGATGCTAACCACTGCACCACTGTGCTGCCCATTTTATTCTAACTTAACTGGGACTTATATATGGGGGTCCAGTAGTCACAGGAAACAGTAGCTACAGTAGTGTTGCAGGGGAGCCCAGTAGTCACAGGAAACAGTAGCTACAGTAGTGTTGCAGGTAGTCCAGTAGTCACAGGTAACAGCAGCCACACTAGTGTTGCAGGTAGTCCAGTAGTCACAGGAAACAGCAGCTACAGTAGTGTTGCAAGAGGGTCCAGCAGTTCAAAGTACCATCAAAGGGCTCCAACAGCACTCCAAATTCTACTGCCTCACTGAAAGGCAGCAATACAAACAGGGCTGGCAGTGCTTTAAATATGGCACCAGCTACTGCTGAGGGGTCTGCTGACAACGTAATCTGCACCTCGGAGCCCTCCAAGTAATTGGACGGGCCCGATGCTCTAATATTGTAATTGGCCGCCTGTCGTGTGATTACAGTGGGCCCGCTGCGCACACGACGAGCAGAGATGGTGCCCACTTCCAGGTCCACCGCCAGGACCAGTAATGGGATCATTGGATTCAGCCATTCATGTCAGCTAAAGTACTGAAGGAGCGTAGGGACATAGGAACAGGTGTTGGCCATTGAAGCCCTCGAGTCTGTTCCACCATTCAATTAGCTCAGGGCTTATCTGCCACCTAACTTCATATACCCACCTTTGCCCCATATCCTTTAATACCTATGGATAACAAAAATCCATTAATCTCAGATTTAAGATTAACAATTGATCTAGCATCAATTGCTGTTTGTGGAAGAGAGTCCCAAACTTCTACCACACTTTGGGCTATATTTTGTTCCGCCACGGAACCCGATGGCTGGGGATCCTGAAGATGCCTCCGGGAGAGGGCCACCACGCATTCCGACGCTGGAGGGTCTGGCCCAATATTACCAGCGGCGGTAAGGGGCTAATGGCGAACCCCCCCACCCCCCAGCCGCTCGACAATGGCACCCCAATTTGAATATTTAAATAGATTAAATTGAATGAATTAACAAAGCTCACGTCACCACTTGATGTCCCACTGTGATCCTCGGCCCGGTGGCCGGCACTCCTGTGCCTTAAGATCCCTGTCCGGGATAAAGTCAGTAGGGGAGGGGGGAATGAGATCAAATTAATGCCATGGGGTTAGGGGATGGTGGGAAGGGTTATAGGTGAAAGTTTTTGCAATTTGGGCGGGGGCGAAGGTCAGATGGTAACGGTAAGTGTTTTGGGGGTGGGGGAAGGGCAAATGATTAAGTTAATTATTATTGGGGGGTGGAGAGGGTCAAAAGAAATGTATTTATTTATTTTAATTCACTTTACCTTTAAATATTTAAATTAGCCAGTGGGGCTGACTGCCCTTTAAAAATGGCTTCAGTGCCTGCGCACAGGCAGCTGATGCCATTGCTGGGAACGGACAGCCTGCCCCCTCCACGTGATCGGGGGACGGCTATTTAAATGAGCAGCTACGTTTAGAATCGCGGCAGCTCCGCGACATGCGGCCCGCATTGGTGGGCCACCACTCTTTTTGCCTGCTGTCGAAATTGGCGGTGGGAACATAAAATTCAGCCCTTTGTGTGTAAAAATATTTCCTATTTTGACTCCTGAAGAACCTAAACTCCCCAGCCGGCAGAAATAGCTTCTCTCTATCTATTTTTTTTTAGTGATACAGCACTGAAACAGGCCCTTTGGCCCACTGAGTCTGAACCAACCATCAATTTATACTAATCCTACAGTAATCCCATATTCCCACAATTCTCCTACCACCTACCTACACTAGGAGCAATTTTTACAATGGCCAATTTACCTATCAACCTGCAAGTCTTTGGCTGTGGGAGGAAACTGGAGCACCCGGCAGAAACCCACAGTCACAGGGAGAACTTGCAAACTCTGCACAGGCAGTACCCAGGTCACTGGAGCTGTGAGGCTGCAGTGCTAACCACTGCACCACTGTGCCACCCTCAATAAATGCTCTCAATATTTTAAAAACTTTGTTTAAATCCCTCCTTAATCTTCTAAATTCCAGGGAATACGACTCTATTTAGTATAATCTCTCCTCGTAACTTAACCCTTGGAGCTCAGGTATCGTTTTAGTAAATCTATGCTGCACTCCATCGAAGACTAATATATCCTTCATAAAGTGTGGTGGCCAGAGGTGTTGATTGTCAATGTGGCATCTATTGGATGAGATAATAAGCTACATTCACCCACAGCACTATTCAAAGAAGAGGTAAATTCTCCTGGTACCCTGGCCAACATTAATCCTTCACCCAACACCAGCAAAGTAGATCAACTAGTCACTTATTTCACTGCTATTTGTGGGACCTTACTGTACACAGATTGGCTGCTACATTTGTCCACTTAACAACAGTGACTCCATTTGGAAATACTGTAATTATTTGTCTGTGAAGCACCTTGGGACATCCTAAGGATGTGAAAAACACTAAACAAAAGCAAGTATATATTTTTTTCATATGAACCATGCAGGCCAAATAATTCTCAGTTTCAATTTATGGTCAGTAGATTAATCTTAGCCAGGGCAATGGTGCAACCATTGACCTAAACGTCTTTGCATTAGGAAGGAAATAAATCAGCTTTCCTTGAACACACACATGTTAGAATGTCAGGTGAGGATAGGAATAGGTTTGGCTGTGAGGCTGTCATGGTTGAGTAGGAACATAGGAACAGGAGTAGGCCATTCAGCACATCGAGCCTGCCCCGCCATTCAATATGATCATGGTTGATCAACCACCTCAATGCCTTTATCCCACACTATCCTCATATCCACTTATGTCATTTGTATTTAGAAATCTGTCAATCTCTGCTTTAAACATGCTCAATGACTGAGCTTTCACAGCCCTTTGGGGTAGAGAATTCCAAAGATTCACAACCCTCTGAGTAAAGAAATTTCTCCTCATCTCAGTCCTAAGTGGCTTCCCCCTTATTTTGAAGTTGTGTCCCCTGGTTCTAGACTCCCCAACCAAGGGAAACATCTTACCTGCATCTACCCAGTCTATCCCTTTAAGTATTTTGTAGGTTTCAATGAGATCACCTCTCATTCTTTGAAACTCTAGTGTTACGACCAGGTAAGAAAGGCGTCTAGGTGTCCCTTTCAGCCTTCACCTTGTCTTACTGCAACAGAGTTTAAACTTAAACACATCGTGTTTTGTGCTCCCCAATTATGAGGCAAAGAAATGAACTCAAACAGGCTTTCTTAGGTTTAAAGAAAAGTGACATATATTAAACTTAAATTTAAACTCTAATTCGGTTAATGCCTACAGATACACGCTGCACCCCACGCTAACATGCGTACGCAATATGCATATGCAAATAGAGACAGAAAAAAACAGAAGAAAAATAAAGTAGAGAGGTTTGAGACAATCTCTGAAGAGGGGTTTTTGTTACTATGCTTCGAGCTCGCTGTAGTCCTTGCTTGTAGGTAGATTTTGCTTTTCGTTAGGGCCCAGTATTCTTTTCAAACCTAGTTCAATGTAGGAGACTTTTCTCTCTTGGAGTTCATATGTCTTCAATGAATTCTGAAGTTGTTGAGAAAGAGATGAGAGCTGACAGGAGAGGATACAGCGAGCTAGCCACGAGAGGTCTTTTCAGTCCAGGAGGAAACAGCTTTCTGCCAGTTTAAAATTCTATGGCAAGTTCAAATTCCTGCAACAGCCAGTTAGTCATGTGACTAAACTGGTCTGACCACATCTTCTGTGTATTCGGCCATCTTAGCAGTTAACCTGGAATCTAAGCTCCTCTACCCTCAATGTCTGGTAATCAAAAGTCCATTGTGGATTAAATTGGATCAGTGAGTAGCCCCTTTGTCCTTTCCAAGTAACGTCTGTTAATGTGCAAAAATGTCTCTCCAGCCAAGGATCCATTGTGTTTTTTTTTAACCAGTTCTTTCTTCACTGCAGGAACAGTTTAAAATTATAATTGATGTGGCGAAATTAATATTCCTCATTCTTGGCAGGTGGGGGCCCGGGAGAATACACGCCCAGCTTCCCCAATCTCTATTCATAGGACAGTCCCGCCATCCCAGGAACAAATATGGTGAATCTTTGTTGCACTCCCTCTATGGCAATAATATCCTTCCTAAGGCAAGGGGACCAAAACTGCACACAATACTCCAAGTGCGGTCTAACCAAGGTTCTATAAAATTGAAGCAAGACTTCGCTACTCCTGTACTCAATTCCTCTTTCAATAAAGGCTAACATACCATAAGCCTTTCTAATTGCTTGCTGCACCTGCATGTTAGTTTTCAGTGACTTATTGACAAGGACACCCAGATCCCTTTATACATCTACAGTTTCTAATCTTTTCCCATTTAAGAAATACTCTGCACATCTATTCCTCCTACCAAAGTGGATACCTCACATTTTTCCATATTATATTCCATCTGCCACATTCTTGTCCACTCACTACAGCTGTCCAAATCCCCTTGAAACCACTTTGCATCTTCCTCACAACACACGTTCCCACCTTGTTTTGTGTCATTCGCTAACTTGGAAATACTACATTTGGTCCCCACGTCCAAATCATTGATATATATTGTGAACAGCTGGGGCCCAAGCACTGATCCCAGCAGTACCCCACTAGTCACAGCCTGCCAATGCGAGAATGACCCATTTATTCCTACTCTCTGCTTTCTGCCTGTTAATCAATCCTTAATCCATGCCAGTATATTACCTCCTATACCATGTGCTTTATTTTGCTAACCAATCTCCTGTGGGAGACTTTATCAAAAGCCTTCTGAAAATCCAAGTACACTACCGACTTTCATTTATCAATTCTGTTAGTAACATCCCAAAAAACTTCAAAAGGTTCGTCAATCATGATTTCCCATCCGTGTTAACTATGCCCAATCAGATCATTATTATCCAAGTGCCCATTTATCACATCCTTTAGAAAATTCTAACATTTTCCCATTGACTGATGTAAGGTTAACAGGTCTGTAATTCCCTGTTTTCTCTCTCCCTTCCTTCTTAAATAGTGGGGTGACATTTGCAACCTTCCAATCTGCAAAAACCACTCCAGAATCTATAGAATTTTGGAAGATGATCACCAATGCATCTGCCATTTCCATAGCCATCTTTTTCAACACTCTGGGATGTAGATATCATATCCTGGGGACTTATCAACCTTCAGCCCTATTAATTTCTCCAATAAAACCTTACTAATACTAATTTCCTTCAATTCCTCATTCCCCCAATCCCTTGGATCTCTAATTCTGGGAGATTTCCTGTATGTTCCTCAGTGAAGACAGACACAAAGTAATCATTTAACTTCTCTGCCATTTCTCTATTCCCCATTATAAATTCTCCTGACTCTGCCTGCATTGGACCCACATTTGTCTTAGCCAAACTTTTCCTTTTTATGTATTGTAGAAGCTTTTACAGTCCATTTTTATATTTTTTGCTAGCTTACATTCATATTCTATTCTCCCTTTCTTTATCAGTTTCTTCGTCCTCCTTTGCTGTATTTTAAAATCCTCCCAATCCTCAGGTTTACTACTATTTCTGGCAACTTTATAGGCCTTTTCTTTTAACCTTATACAATCCTTAACTTGCTTTGTTATCTACGGTTGACTACCTTTACTTTTGGGGTTTTTGTGCCTTGAAGGAATGTATAGTTGCTGTAAACTATGTAATATTTCTTTAAAGACTAACCATTGCCTATGTACTATCATACCTTTTAATGTATTTTCCCAATCACTTCAGCCAATTAGCCCCTCATACCTTCATAATTTCCTTTGTTCAAATTTAACACCCTGGCTTCAGATTGAACAACCTCACTTTCAAACATAATGTAAAATTCTAACATATTATGGTCACTCATCCCTAAAGTTTCTTTTACAACAAGATTATTAATTAGCCCTTTTTCTTACATAATACTGGATCTAAAATAGCCTGTTCTCTCGTCAATTCCTCGACATACTACTCTAGAACACCATCCCTAACACACTCCAGAAACATGTCCTCCACAGCATTAGTGCTCATTAGGTTTACCCAGTCATATGCAGATTGAAGTCACCCATGATTACTGAATTACCCATGCTACATGCTTCTCTAATCTCCTGATTAATACCATGCCCCACACTACCACTGTTTGGTGGCCTATAAAAAACTCCTACGAATGTTTGCTGCCCTTTGTTGTTTCTTAGCTCCACCCAAACAGATTCCACATTTTGTTTTTCTGATCTGCGATCCTCCTTTACTAATGCACTGATCCCATCCCTTATTATCACCTCCTTTTCCTTTTTGCCTGTCCTTCCTAATTTCTAATATCCTTGAATATTCAGTTCCCGGTCTTGGTCACCCTGCAGTCACATTTCCATTATGGCAATTAGATCATACCTATTTACCTCTATTTGGGCCTTTAAATCATCTGCCTTGTTGTGAATGCTGCGTGCATTCAGGTAGAGTGCCCTTAACCTTGTCTTCTTGACATTCAACCTAATTGATGCTCACCTTTGTTTTGCCTGCCTTCTAATGTCACTTGCTACTTTTCTACCTCCTGTTACCAGCTTTACTTCCTTCCAATTTGAGTTACCCCTCAGGTTCCCACCCCCCTGACAAGCTAGTTTAAATCTTGCCAATCAATTTCTTCCCCTGTACCGAAGAGAGCGGCAGCTACTGGAGGCTGAAAAAAAGTAGAAGAAAGTAAGAAAGAAAGGAGCCCCTCCCTCATGCACCAAACTCCCACTTTACACTCTGTGCACTCAAATTTATTTTCTTCTTAATTTATGTTCCCCTCCTTACCCAATTCCCTCAATTACCAAACTCCCTTCTTAACACTCTGTGCCCTCCAGCAGCACTCAGAGCAGACAAGCAGCACTGAAAGTTCCCTGAATTTATACTCTGAAAACAATGCTGTGTCAGCTCTGTCAGAGCTCTGCTACAGCTCAGAAACCAGTTTAATCTAGCTACCTAATTAACTAGCTACACTCAGAGTGTTAGTATACCCCTGTTTAAAACTGCAAGAAACCTAATTTGCTTCTTAACTGAAACAGAAATTTCAATTAATTGCTAGATGTAAACAAAACAAAAACCAGTCTTGAGAGATTAACCCTTAAAATTTACTCACTTACCAAACTCCCTTCTTCACACTCAGTGCAGAATAGCCTGATGGCATTCAATGTCAGGCCTCACACATGCAAAAGTAATTTGAACAAGTGTTCAGAGGCTATTGGCGGCATATGGGACAGTACCCCAGCAAGGAAACAAGGCTGAAATTAAATATATAAGTGTATTATAGAAATGTTTTTGTAATAAAAATTAAGTACCGGTTGACAGCTTGGAGTTCTCCTTTATATGTGTATGCACCTTCAATATGTAGATAATGTTTCGGAATTCATGGCAGAAAGCAATAAAAACTGAAAGGATTTGTTCAGATTTTGATTTTTCAATATTATTAACAGCTACTCTGGGCTGAATTTTTACGAATCCATGGGAGTGAATTCAGGTGCGGGCAGGCCTGGGAAATTGCACACTCGGAAGGCGTCACTGATTCCCGATACTTCAGGGATGCAATGCAATTTTCAAAGGAAGGACAGGAGAATGGAGCCGGCAATGCACATGCCTCCAATTAATTGCTTGTTGAGCTTGTTATCGAGCTAGTTAGAAGTCTGGGGAGCAACAATTTGGCATTTTCAGTTGAGGAGTACGGGGAAAATGGAGGGTCTGGTTAGGGCATAGATGTCAGCTAGTGTACAAAAGTTGTATAAAATAGGAGATTTAAACTAAGTTGCTCATGGAGTGGCACAGAGTTGCCATCACTGGTGCTGAGAGACTTGCCTTTGTGAGGAGTGGGTGTTTGGACTCTTGAGAGGGACGTGAGGCTGCTGACATCACTTGGAAATCAGAGGTGGGTAGAGAAAGCACTGGTAAACCAATGAATGGCAGGTGAAGCTGTTGAAATGGGAGCAGCCTACTCTGATATTGGACAGAGCAGCGAGGAGGAGTATCAGCAGATGCATATTCCTGGTCAGGAAGCCAGAGGTGCACAGCAAGGGGCTGCAGGGGGAAGAATGTGCTACCTAAGACATCGGGTGTACCGCCCAAGAGTCTGCTACCTGCAAATGACAGAGCGCCAGTGCCGTGGGAGACTGTGCCTACCCAGGCAGTTGGTCTCTGACATTTGTGCTCTTGTCCACAATGACCTGAGGCCTCGCAGAACCAGTGGCATCCCCTACCTACAGCTGTCAAGGTCACCGCTGGTCCTCTGTTCACCCTACTGCTTCATTTTCAAAGGCAACAGCAAGCCTAGTCATGGCTGCTGTTGCCTTTTAAAATGGCCCTCCATCACGAATTCCCACCTCCAGCCCGCACGTGACGTAACTAGTTGGGCGCAGACCTCACCTGCAGGCCAATTAGGGCCTTTCCCTTTAAAAATTAAGTTGCATCATTCATGCTGATGCAGTATGGGGTCGGGACCCGGAAATGATCCAGCCATCGGGTTCCCAATCCCGGATTGAAAATCCAGCCCTACTCTGGGACAAACAAAACTCCGGCAGTTTTATAAACACATCCAGTCTTTGAAAAGTTCCATCGTTTCACATTATAAATATGTTGCATATTTAAAAAGCTGAAATAATGGTATAATTTTCAAAAAATTGACATATCTGCAGTTTAATGTTATACATTAATTTGGGGTAGTCTTAAACAAAGTTGATCTTGGCTAATTATTGACCTCCATTAGGAGATACTGTTTAAGGATCACAGATGGGTAAATTGTATAGGTCCTTGATGCTGTTTGGTCTTTTCAGCTTTTGTTTATTCAGACGGGGGCATCCCACAGGCCTGGGTGTGTCTCACTGTTATCAACTCCTTGTAGATTTCAGAGATGATAATGTAGATTTGGGGAGGTTTGAACCAAAGAGCCAGATTGTGACAGACAATGATTGATAAGACTCCTTTTGTGGTGCATGTTGTAAACTTGCTGGATTGAGAGTTTAACACAGTGTGTTGTGTTCACTCCCAGGTCTAAATCCTTCTTGTCAAGCTAATGGAGTCTGGAGAATTGTGTAATAATTACACACGAGTACAACAGAAATCAAAGAAAAAATGAAAGCAGTTCAACTTCAAAGACCATAGACAGACTATTTTTATTACATAATAAATCTCAGCTGCTGGCATTTATGGAACAAATATGCTTTATTCTATCAGATTCTCGTATTACCCTTTCATGCTATAGTAATAATAAATATATCAGAAAATCATAGAATTAAAGGGCAAAAGTGAGAATATGACCAATGAGTGGATAAAGTGATTCGAATTTCAATTACTTTTAATTAATTCAATGTGTGACCAAATGTTTACATTAGAAACAGTTAGTTGAAACTCTTATTTTGCTGTAGATTCTTTCCAAATTAAAAAATAAGGTTATTGCTAGTCTTGATGTTCTTCATAAGTAATTGTATACACTTTCAGTTTTATGTAATATGTTGTAATAAAATTTACCTAACCCTTCAAATGCCCTTGGGGTCAAATACAAGCCATATCTCTTGTGATTGAATCATGCTCACTAATTAAACAATCTGTTGGCCTATGTCCTTTACATGCTGGTGATGACAATGCTATAAGATCGCTGGAATTAAATTCCAAGTCTGCATATGCTAAATAATAATAATAAAAAGCTTCTAAATCTGGGAGGGTCGATTTTACAGTCATCATTACAGGGGTTATTGATATAAAATTGCCAATTGTGACTGGAAAATCATGCCACTGATTTCAGCCCCTTTACACGGTATACAATGGGCATACCTCTCTGACAGCCTTTTAGAATGGTTAAAGTGCTCTTACCCAAAATGGCAAGAGCTTCATTTAAATAATATAATCTATTTAAGTTGAACAGAGAACAATTTTACATCATCTAGGATAGATTGGATTTAACTTTCCTTTCACCCATTTGGAGTGTGTCTCAGGGAAACTACATTTGCGACAGAGCTCTTAAAGGAACATAAAAAATGTTGCCATTTTAAAAAAATATCCAGTTTTACAGATTGGCATTTTTTTATTGGATGTTTTAAAAAAATTTTGGTTGCAGTGGTAAATACTGTTAAGTGGAACACAATCTAATGGAATATTGTCCACTAATTCACTGGAGAACTGACTGTAATAACAATAAGTGCCTTTAACATCGAAAAGCAACTCAGGATATTTCATAGAGAAAGAAAGAGAAGTTTTTATGACAGGATTAGATGTAGGGTATCTAAAGTTATGGTTGAGAACATGGGGCTTTGAGAAGGCTTTCAAAGGAAGGGAGGGGTCTAGAGAGATAAAAGGATCTAGGAAAGGAGTTTTCATTCTGGGATACATGCTATGCTGTCAAGCTGCCCCTCCAGACTTTCAATAACAGAGAAGGAGAAAATTATAGAATGTGGGCTCCAAAACATACCTTCAAATAGAGTTCACATTACAATTTAGTAACTGTGTGCAATGCTTGTGTGGTTGTGTGTTCCCCTTTGTGAGTGAGCATGAAGGGGAACTAAACACAATAACTAGATGGGACAAGCAATGAACTCAAAGGAGACCTACAGTTTAATTTCCCTTTACTCTCCATCCTGTTATTGAGATGTTGATGGTGGCTTCCTCCAAGGGAATCAAGGACTTCTAATTCTTTGGCTGATCTCCAATTCGGATCTCCAATCCTTTGTATTATATATCATCCTGTTGACTAAGCAGATATTGCAAGTTGCGGAGCACAGATGCAGTGACAGCGTATCCAACCTTCTTGTGTGTCAGTGAAGGACCATACATTATTCAGCTTGGTTGTGTTACAGTGATTTTATAGGAGAAGAACTTTTGAAGATAGAAGTCTACTCAGAATTTCAATTATAAATTATAACTTGAGTGTATGGCCTACTGGAATATGGGTATATACAAGAAGCAGTGGAAGAGCTGTAAGGTTGTGTGAGGTCTTGATATGGATGAGCAGTAAGTGTGAATGACAGGCAACACTGTGTGGCACGCATATTTTAGTCACCTACCAGGTAAATAGTACTGTTGGACAGTATTGGTAGCTTCCTTAGTGTGTCATTGTTTTCCACATCCGTTTGCAGACCAGACAGATATTGTATAAAGCACTCCTCCTGGCTGCCAAGCATGATGTCGCACTGTGTCTTTGGAAGGTAACTTGGAGTGGCAAACAGAACAATTGCTCTCACATCAACTTCATACCTCCCTCCCCTATGGCCTTTACCATGAAAAAGACATATGGAACAATGTTTCAAAGAGGCCATCTTCTCCAAGCTCCTGTTCGAGTCACATACCATCCTGATGTCACTGAGTCAATATCCTGGAATTCCCTGCCTAACACCATGAGGACTGCATTGGTTCAAGAAGAAAGCCCACCACCAGCTTCTCAGAGTAACGATGGTGGGCAATGGCCCTGTCAGTGCTCCCCACATCTTGAGATTTTTAAAAAAAAGTACAGCAGCACTTTGGCAGACATCAAACTGTGAGTCTAGGCATTGTGCTACTTTATCATTTGCTCGCACGTTCTTTTTCTGCCTACATGTTTGTTCCTTTGTTTTTGTTAGCTGCTACTTTTGCCCCATATGGATTTTGGAAAATACATTTAAATTACGTGTTTCCTTTGAAAAAGCTAAAATGGCTTTAGTCCTCATATGTAGCCAATTACCTTTAATGATCACTTCCTTTAAAAGTTCCACACAGTCTCATCTCATTTCCCAATCTCATCCCCCTTTGGTAAACTCTCAGCACCAGGCCCAATTTTGGCTATGAGCTGCCAATTCATCAACTCAGACCAGCCTCAGGGGATTCCACAAGTTTGACTCGTTATTAAGTTCACTGAGCTCCAGTCCTTCGATGTCAGTATTTGGGACCAGAAAGATTCCCATGGCATTTTTTTTTGTTGCTGCTCTCAAATTGTGTATGCTTTTGATGTTGGATCTTATTGAAAGTGAACTAAACTGGGTTCAGCAAGAGTTATTTGATCAGGACCTCTCTCTAATTCCGAGATGTTGACGTCAACTGCTGCATCCCATTTTATCCGCCTTGGCCCTAGCTAAAATCAACTAATCGGGCAGAGAGCAAGGATTGAAATTGCGACCTTCCTATTTGACTCAAGACCATACAGCAAAGTGTAGTTATCCTCTGGGCCAGAGGGGGAGCTCTTGGATTTGATTTTTCGGTTCTCCAGCCACCAGCACTTACTGCTAATATTGCAAAAAGCAGCTGACCTTTGCCCAGTATTATTGCTTGAGGCAATGAAAATTTATAGAACTATATATTGAATAATCTTTGTGGGGGATGGTTAATGTTTATAGCAGTTGATTCTTTTCCTGGATTACACCAACACCATAATGACATTTTTAGGATCTGCATATTTTCCACTCTTGTGCAAACAAGTTATGCCAGTAAATTTGTAGAGGATTTAAAACACGGAAAATACCTCCACACACATTTGATACATGTAAAGAAGTATATGAAGTAGTTAATGCTAAACTGCTAAGTCTACAACTGTATTCAGATTTACAGTGATGTCTGAAAAAAGGCTTAGTAAGGTTATGTGTAAACATATCGTTATTTAGGTCTGTAGGGCATTTTATGTTTGTAAGTTTGAAACTAGTACAATAGGTCCAAAAAACCACGTCTAATAAAAAGTTTAATAAAAAAGTTCAATTTTAGCCCAATTTGACCATTCAACAGAAAGAAACTGACTTACTAGAAAAGATTTTTTTTAGTCACTGTCTCTATTATGAAGGGCAACTGATCATATTTGGATCAGCTCCAATTTGTAGTTTAGACTCATATTTCTCATAACATTTCCTAATCTTTTCTTGTATACTTACTGAATTTTCAAGTCTTTTCCCTCATGAAAAAATAATCCGACTGGTTGTGGGGGGTTTTGGTAAGGAGGGAGCAGAATCTCATTCCACGTAATTGGAAAATGTACAAGAAATGGACATTGTAGCACCGCTGGGGGAACAGTGACCACAGAATAGTAAAGTTTAACTTAGTCTGCTAGTCAGAAGTACAAACATACAAACATGCCTACCATAGAGAAGAAAAAGAAAATGAGTGACGAGAATGTGGAACTCACCACCACATTGAGTGGTTGAACCAGGTAGCATTGATGAATTTAAGGGGAGGCTTGATGCACACATGCAGGAAAAGAGAATATAGAAATATGGAGGCAGGGCAGAAAAAGATAATGAGATATGAGAGGAGAGTCAGATAGAATATTAACACTGGCATCTGCTAATTGGGCCAAAAGGGCAGTTTCTGCTCTGTAGATTTTATATAGAGAAATTTTCACCACAAAATTACAAATCTCTTCTCACTGGGTTAAGTGAGATTGCAGTGTTGAATTATCCTAGAGTAAAATGATTTAATGTGTTACAAAGAGAACAAGCAAACTGTATGAGTTTTAGACTCTTACTGAGATCAAAATGAATACCATTGTAAAGGGATGTGGCACCATGTAACTTTCTAAAGGACAGGAAGGGTGGCCATGGTTACACTATTTGACTGAAAAGTTAACAGACATGTACTGGAACAGATTTACTTTTATAGCCAAATTCTTTGTTCTGAGAATTAAAGGCCTATGCAGCATGAAGCCCAAGATAATATAGACCAATTACTGAATATTTCTATTTTGATTCTATGCTATTTTGTTTGTACTTAAGGGTAATTGTAACTTTAATAATCACCTCTATTTAATAGAGTACTTTATTTTATTTTTACTGATTTAATCAAGTTTAATTTTCCTATTCTCTGAAACAGGCCCAGTGACTGCAGTGGTCTTCTCTGGGTAAGCACAAATGGAGAAAAGAAATATTCTATCTTGATGATATGCATTAATGATAATGTTTCAAATGACCCAAAGTAAAAGTCCTTTGACTTTGACATTGCACCTAATATCTGTTTACTCCTATTGATTCGTACATATTTCTAACAACTTTCTAATCTGTATCAGCACATGCGTAGTCAATAATAATTTCACTCAATATTGTGATCAACTATTTATGTTAAAATTATGTTTGTTTTTATTCCAGAAACAATGTCAATATTTAACAATGAATATATGTTGGTCACATCACTTCTACCATGGGATTGTTGTTGTGGTCACTGCTGTTATACAGGTCTGAATATCAAACTTTATCAATATGAAAATGTTACGGATGGGGGTGAATTTCCTTGGAGCATTTCCTGCCTGGCCACCTTAACTGAACTTCTGCCAAAATTAATATGACAGAATGGGAGGAGCTTTGATGAAATTCTCAGCAATATATGGTTTAGTGAAACATAGTCCACAGTCCATGGCTTGGTATTAACTTGTATTCTGTGGCTGAAGTTAATAGCGTTAAAATTTCAATGGTGTTCAGTAACAGCATGCATTGTGGAAAAACTGCTGTAGAAAAAAATGTGTTTAACTGCATTGCTTTGGAAATTACAAAATTTTGGTCAATTTAAGACCATAATCCCAGTTTTATTCATAGAATTATGCCTCAATAATTTAAAATACAAGTTTCAAAATTTTTCTATTTATGATCAATATTTTTGGTGAATCAAATTTGCATATCTTCATCTTTGGTCTCCTTGTCTCGAGAGACAATGGGTAAGTGCCTGGAGGTGTTCAGTGGTTTGTGCAGCAGCGCCTGGAGTGGCTATAAAGGCCAATTCTAGAGTGACAGACTCTTCCACAGGTGCTGCAGATAAAATTGGTTGTCGGGGCTGTTACACAGTTGGCTCTCTCCTTGCGCTTCTGTCTTTTTTCCTGCCAACTGCTAAGTCTCTTCGACTCACCACGCTTTAGCCCCGCCTTTATGGTTGCCCGCCAGCTCTGGCGATCACTGGCAACTGACTCCCACGACTTGTGATCAATGTCACAGGACTTCATGTCGCGTTTGCAGTCGTCTTTAAAGCAGAGCCATGGACGGCCGGTGGGTCTGGTACCAGTGACGAGCTCGCTGTACAATGTGTCCTTGGGGATCCTGCCATCTTCCATGCGGCTCACATGGCCAAGCCATCTCAGGCGCCGCTGGCTTAGTAGGGCGTATATGCTGGGGATGTTGGCCGCCTTGAGGACTTCTGTGTTGGAGATACGGTCCTGCCAACTGATGCCAAGGATTCTCCGGAGGCAGCGAAGATGGAATGAATTGAGACGTCGCTCTTGGCTGACGTACGTTGTTCAGGCCTCGCTGCCGTAGAGCAAGGTACTGAGGAAACAGGCTCGATACACTTGGACTTTTGTGTTCTGTGTCAGTACGCCATTTTCCCACACTCTCTTGGCCAGTCTGGACATAGCAGAGGAAGCCTTTCCCATGCGCTTGTTTAATTCTGCATATGGTGCCCCATTTTCCCAGCATTGCAAATTGTATGTGTAGAAAAACCTGTTTGTCTCCAATGCTACTTTGAAAGATATTGTTGTCCCCAACTGGATCTAGAGAATGAATGCAAATTACATCACTTAGTGCCGTAAAAGTTGTCAAAAATGTAAACAAATAAAACTTCAGAGAATTTTAATGCTTTCAATTGTCTTACTCCCATCTGTGATCTTTTTATAAATATAATTGTTCCAGTTGTTTTAGAGAGATGATTGCCCTCTCCATTGGCTCCCAGGACTCTATCTGGTGATATATGTGAAAGAAAAAGCTGTATTATCATTCCTACCCTATTAATAATCACATGGCCAGGGAACCTGTTAGTAAGAAATCTGTTGAGGTCTTGTGCAGCAATCTGACTACAGTCCTGTTGTTGCTTTACAATGGACCAGTGTATGTGGTCCAGCTACTACTACTTACACTATTATCTTTGCAGCAGAATCATAAGCCACAAAAAGTTGGTCCTAAGACCCAGGATAACGCAGTGGGATTTAGTGGTGTCAATGCAGAAGCTGGGTCATGAAATGGCCACTAGATTATGATGGAATATGAAATGAGGAGGGACAGTGGAATCAGAGGAAGCAGTTTAGAAATTGCAGAATGGGTTGGACAAAATATGTAAGTGGACAAAATGGCAGATGAAATTTAATAGACAAGTCTAAAGTTCTTCACATTGGAAGGAAAAGCTGGTACCACACGTACTCCATGTAAGGTGTTCAAACAGCCAAAGATGAGGCTGAAGGAGACCTCTTCAAAGCTTCAAAGAAGAGAAAATGTCACCATTAAAAGGTGTGATATTTACACTACTAATACTGACATGATTCAGCTACAGTGCAACCTCATTCCTTGTAATGACTATGCAATTACTGTTGTACACATAAGCTAATCAAGTCTCACAAAATCACCGTATAATTAGGGATGAGAAAGGCCATTCAAACCATATTATTTAATTCATTTATAAGGACCCTAAAGTTTCCCTATCTTTTCTAAACAAGAGATGGGGAATAGCAAAACTCACACTGGTGCAATAATGGGTGATCTTCTGAGGTTGAAAGATTGTTGTTTGGTATTCAATTGTGTTATACCTGTGTGTTTTTTGCTGACACTGGATGCTTGAAATAAAAGGGGATCCATTCCCCAGTACTAACCTTGACTGTCAACCTTGGTTCTGTAGTGGCATCTTTGCCTATGAGTCAGAAAGTCATGGATTTTTCATTCCACTCCAAAGATTTGAGTACACAATCTAGGATAGCTCGCCGATCCTGCACTCTTGGAGATACTGGGCTGAATTTTATAGGCATACTGAACATTGCGGCGGCATGCTTTGAAGTCGGCGGACATCAGCCGAGGATGCGCCATCGCCGAGCCCCTGCAATATTATGCATTAGGGCTCATTTAAATGGAGGGGATGGAGCGGCCACCCCCGATGACGTAGAGGGGGCGGCCGTTCCACCCCCAGCAATGGCGTCCGCGCCACTGCCCAGGCGCCAGCACCATTGTTAAAGGGCTTCAAGCCCTTCAACCTCAATTCAATAATTAAAGGTGCCGCTTTACCAGAACCTGCCGAACACTTTGATTTCAACATAGATTCCCCTCTCCCGCAGCCCCCAATGTGTCCTCATGTATTACAGTGACATATCCCCACAAAAAAGCACCTTTTCATTTTGTGAACTTTCCCCACTAACTTCAGAAGCTTTGACCCTCCAACCCTTCCCATCATCCCCACAACCAATTACAATAGTTCTCCCCTCTTCCCCCCACTCCCGCCCTGAAACTTTCGTTCCTCCCCCCTCCCCACCAGTGTCACGCTTCGGAAGACGCAGGACTTCCGTTTGGCTGCCGTAATATTGGCATGGGACGGCTGCTGGGGCAAGGTAAATTGATTTGCATGTTGTTTTAATTAATTTTAATATGTAAATGAAGGCCCCGTCGCCAAGCAGCGGGGGGGGGGGGTGGGGGGGTGGTGGGGCCACACCGAGGCCTCGCTGCCGTTGCGGCGGGGTCTTCTCGGCGTCGGGGGTCGTGGTGGGCCAGTCCCGCAAGTATTTTATGGCCCCCCCACCCCCCGCCACGGCCCCCGATGTCAAGGGGCTGCTAAAACTGAGCCCACTGTCTTTCAGTTGAAATGTTAACTGAGGCCCTCTAAGGTGGATATAAAATATCCCACAGTACGATTCGAAGAAGAGCAGGGGAGTTGGTGTTCTTGCCAATATTTATCCCTCAACCAGCATCAGTAAAATAGATTATCTCGTCATTTATTTAATTGCTGTTTGCTGTGCTTTACTTTGGGTTGTCCTGATGTTGTGAAGGGCACTATAGTTTTTTGCTTTCTAATATTCCCCACCTTGACGAGCACAAAATGTACAAATAAAATAAAGAAAAAAAGAAGCTAATATCCTTCTTTTTATTTATTATTTTTTATCCAAGCAATGCAGCTTAGCTGTTGTTAGTATGTTGATATGGTTGACATTAAATTCGTGGCTTTAAATTGAAAGAGAAAGATAACATACAGACACATACAAGTACACATATATATTTATACGTGCGGAAAAATACCTATTTGATAAATAATTGCTATTTGAAAAGTCACCTACAATTTTAATTCATTTATATTTTGTTCTCCTGCCACCAATTATTTCTCCCTTGTCACCACACCCATCCCCTCCACCCAGATGCCCATTCTTGTCTTGTCATTGCTTTGGTATGTGTCCTGGTTGGTATGGCTTTATATTATTCTGGGCAATGTATTTATCATTTGAATCACCAGGGTGGTATATTTATGTACTTATGTACTTGCAGCACTCTTACCCACCAAATTACCAAGGGAGGGCTACATTGTTTCACATCTTAAAGTTCTGTATTTTGGAATTTAGATGTGATTTTAAATTGGTCAAATAGAGGCATGTTAGGACATAAGATATCATGACCAATAAAATAATTAAACCACTAGAGTTGTAACATTTGGCAGGATCTTTCATTTTATATAAATAGTTCAAAAAGGAATTGGTAATATGACACATTTCAGATCAACATCCTGGATCAACAAAGACTTACATTTGTATAGAGCCTTTAATGTCGTAAGATGTGCCAAGACACTTCACATGTGCATTAATAGAACTGTTTTCTAACATATTTTGTAATGAGATGTGGAAAGTCCACTTTTTATTTTCTTAAAACAACATGTTAATCAGACTGGCAGCACAAAACCCACATTCGTTGAATATGACTTGTCAATCTCCATGTGTCTTTATAAACAACCATTGTGTTGATCCCAGTTTTAAGAACAGAGAAACATGATTTGAGCATCTGATTGTTACATGTACAGCAACACTAATAATTTGTTCACTACCTAGCAGTTTCAGAATAATCCCACACTACATTTTACATGACAATTCTATAAGTAATTTATAACACCCCTACAGAGAGTTGAACAAAGAGTTCATTGGTGAGCCATTCATTAACCAACCTTTCAGTAATTAGATAATGACATCATTGTGAACACAACATATTAGTATTATGCCTTGGGGCAGCTTTACATAATGAATTAACTACCCCTGAGTGTTATAACAAAACATTATAGAGTAATGTCATGTCAGCATTGCTACTTAAAATGAGAATCTGTGGTTTTCCTAATTCTGAACAATTCTGTATTCGCATTCTTGCAATAAATGCAACAATAGTAATGTGTTACCATGGATAGTTTTCAAAGTTTTCTGACCCCCACAGCTATCCTTATGAGTTAGTGTCCTGGAATTTCTCCTTATGATGCGTTTCACTAAGTTAAGCTGGACTGACACAGAGGCCCACACGCTGGGAATTTTATTACTTTGCATTTTCTCTCCACATGCAGAGACTTCATGGAACTTTCCACAGCTGTTTGGCTTTATCAGAATTTTGTCTGATTAATAATGTCAGCTTCCAAATACATTGAGGAAAAATATGTAAAAATTATTAAATTCCACCATGTGCTTTCTCATGTCAGTCGGGAGAACACAAGCCAATCCATAACATACTTACATAGAGCTACACAGAACAGCACAGAAGCAGGCAATCAGTCCAACCAGTCTATGCCAGTATTTTGCTCTACAGAAGCCTCCTTCCACCTTACTTTGTCTAATCCTGTGAGCATATCCTTCTATTTCTCCCCACCACCACCCCACCCCCATTTACTTATCCAGCTTTGCCTTAATGCATCTATGCTACTCATCTCAACTACTCCATGTGGTTGCAAGTTTCACATTCTAACCACTCTCTAGGATTTATTAGTGTCTATCATATATTTATGATCCCTAGTTTTGGATTCCGACATAGATGGAAATATTTTCTCTATGTCTACCTAATTCACATACCTGTTTCTTCTTCTTTCTGGCTCTGGTCATTCATTTTTGGAGGTAGGATTAACTTTCAAATACTTAAGTCTTCTACATGAATGAATTCTAGCTGCAAAGCCAAGTTTTGTAACCAATTAATAGCTTGAAACCAGGTCAACCTCTGTCATATAAAAACTCATCCAATAAAGAAGGCTGCTGACGGACAAATTCATCAACAGTCCCAGAGACTGTGCTGCCTGAATGAGCAAACTTGCAATGGGACAGAGAAGGTTAATTTTACTACACAATATACATATTGTTGCATATATATATCCAATATTTTTGCATGTCATTTTGAGTTTATATTCATTGTATACATGTTTGAATAAAGTATATGCACTGTAAAGGTACATTTAGAACTGATAAATGATTCAGTGAACTTGTTCAAAAAGCCAAACTAATACAAAACGCAAAATGAAAATTATACTTTTTGTAACATGGTGCTAGATTTCAAAGAACCCAAATTAATATTTATGTGCACTGATATAAACCATTTTTTGTATTAACGTTAGTAAGAAACTTGCATTTATGTGGTACCTTTCATGACCTCCAGACTTTCCAAAGCATTTTACAGCCATTGAAGTGGAGCCACTGCACTAATGTATGAATTGTGGTAGCCCATTTGTGCACAGCAATTCTTCACAATGAAGTAAATGACCCGATCATCTATTGGTTGAGAGAGAATTATTGATAAGGACACCAGAAGAACTTCACTGTTCTTCATTTAGCATTGTGGTATCTCTCATTCACCTGAGAGGGCAGAAGAGATCTCAGTTTAACATCTCCTCTGAAAGACTGTACCTCCACAGTTCAGCACTCCCTCAATACTGCACTCAAGTGTGAGCCTGGATTAGGTGCTCAACTCTCTGAAGTTGGGCTTGAACCCATGGCCTTCTGATTCAACAGTGTGACTGCTGCTTCTGAGCCATATCTGGCATTTAGTACCAGGCTATCTTTATTAATAACCACATATCTACAAATGCTGTCACAACCAGTTTCTCTCCAACATTTTGTTTTGAAAATATGAAAAATAAAATGCAACAAACATTTTTGGCATTATTGAAGGAATGTTTGCGCTGAATTTAATTCGATCAAAAGGGGTCAATCTGGTATTGTTCCACACAATCATTGATAAAAGTAGAAAAATCAGTCAGAAAAGGATTCCCTTCCAAAATGCCAAGGGCCTTTTGAAGCAGTAAACAGTGGACGCTCAGACTGAGGTCAAGAGATTTCTGTATGTTGCCATGCAAGCCCAACTTGATGTCATGCAGGCTCAGACTGATCCCATTATGAATGTAGATAGCAGTGCTCAAAGGGGCATGCAGGCTCTCATGGCAGGCCAGCCATCTGTGCTCCAATTGCTGATACACTGCCCCAGAGGAGTGGTAGTGGCTCCATGATGTTACAGATTGTGGTTAAATACAATTCTGCTGCTGCTGATGGCCTTCAGCGGCTCATGGATATCCAGTTTTGAGCTGCTAGATCATTTCTGACTCCATCTCATTTAGCACAGTAGCAGTGCCACACAACATGATGGAGTGTATCCTCAGAGTAAAGATGGGACTTCGTCTCCACAAGGACAGTGTGGTGGTCACTCCTACCAATATTGCCATAGACAGATGCATTTGCGACAGGTAGATTGGTGAGGGCAAGGTCAAATAGGCTTTTTGTAGTAGCAGCAAAGAGGGAAGTATTTAATGGTGCTCCCCAGGGTTGAGTATCAGGGCCACTGCTGGATTTAATACACATTAATGACATGGAATTGAGGGTACAGGGCACAATGCTGAAAGTTGCAGAGAATGAGAAATTTGGAAGTGCAGGAGGAAACAGAGAAGTAGATTGCAATCGATCTCAAGAGGACATGGACAGGCTGGCAGAATGAACAAACACATGGCAGATGAAATTGGATGCAGAACAGTGTGAGCTGATTCATTTTGGTAGGCAGGATGAGGAGAGACAATGCATCTCAGAGCTACTGAATCTGAGGATAGACTAAAAACATGCTACTTCTCTGTGCTTGGAATCTCCACAGTCCTGGCTTGCTAACTTTCTTCCACTTGAAGAAGGCACCTGATGGAACTGGTCAGAGATCTCTGTTGCTGTTGGCTTGAGGTAAGATTGAAATCTCATCTTCTGCTCTCTCTCTAGGCATGGAATCAGGATGTTGGCTCCCATTGATCTGATGGAACACAGAGCTTATGGAGTCACTTAATCATTGGAAAAAATAGCATGAATACTCTGCAATCCATCTGAAATTGAATTCTGGAGATCTGAGAATACAGTCAATATTGTTCTCTCATGCTCTCCATTTTGTCACTCAAGGTTTGAATGCAATAAGTCAAAGCCTGCACATTGGAGGTGTTGACTTGCATCCAAGTCTGTGCATTGCTGAATGTAAACAGAGGTTCCTGCAGTTACCAGGCTTAAAATATAAATGAATGGCAGACTGCCAACACCAGTGTTATTGGGGTTGTTCCTCTTTAGCCAAGAGAAGGTTGAGATGAGATTTGATAGAGATGTTCAAAATCATGAAGGGTCTAGACAGAGTAGATAGAAAAAAACTGTACCTATTGGTGAAAGGATCGAAAACTAGAGGGCACAGTGTTACGACCGAGGTGGGAGGAGTACACTGTCTTTTCTATCTCCACTTCTCCACAGGTTACAACATATATTTAAATGTTTACCCAGTTACCGGTGCAATCAATCATATACTCTACTCTTTATCCCTGAATAAAACACACCAACCAGGTTTCTTTAATGAACAACAAAATTATTAGTTTATTATAAAACAAGACTTATCCAGTAACAAATTGAAATATGAAGGTTCCCTTCTAAAATCTCACACACAAACTCAAACACGCAGAACAAAATACAGAAATTCTCTCTGCAGAGGTCTGTTACAAGAAAAAGTCAAAGATAAAGAATACTTTGGCCAAATATTTGCTAATTCTTGAAGAAAAAAGAGAAGATATGGAAAGATGTCAGATGTCCCTTTTGGTCTGGCATCCCAGGTATACATTGATGGGTCACTGGGATCTTTTCAGAATCAGTTCATTCTGGAGATGTTGAGAAATCATCTGGTAGGCTTTCCAGGAGAAATGTGGCATCAGGGGTCTCAACCAGCTCACACTTGAATCGCAGCGTTCTTCCAAAGACAGGAAGAAAGAGGAGCTGACACACTGGACTTCTCAGGGTCTCTTAGAGAGATGCAGGCAAAGAAGAGCTGGGGATGTCTTTTTCATTGGCAGGCAAAACCCCAACTGAACTGAAAACAATCCAATCCCCAAAACAGAAAGTCAACCTCTTGACCTCCATAAGCCTTGACATGTGGTTTCTCTATAAACATCTCCCCTTAGTCCAAGGTTCCTGTTGTTTATTTATCTTGAGGGCGGCACAGTGGCGCAGTGGTTAGCACCGCAGCCTCACAGCTCCAGGGACCCGGGTTCGATTCCGGGTACTGTCTGTGTGGAGTTTGCAAGTTCTCCCTGTGTCTGCGTGGGTTTTCTCCGGGTGCTCTGGTTTCCTCCCACAAGCCAAAAGACTTGCAGGTTGATAGGTAAATTGGCCATTATAAATTGTCACTAGTATAGGTAGGTGGTAGGGAAATATAGGGACAGGTGGGGATGTTTGGTAGGAATATGGGATTAGTGTAGGATTAGTATAAATGGGTGGTTGATGTTTAGCACAGACTCGGTGGGCCGAAGGGCCTGTTTCAGTGCTGTATCTCTAATCTAATCTAATCTAAGGCAGGTGCTCTCCAGTAGAGGTTGCTTTTAGCACTCCTTGATTCTTCCAGTAAGTGTTTTCAGTCAAGTGTCCTTCCAATGATCCCAGTGAAAAAAACAGGTCCAGCATTTCTTCAGGCTTCCAAATGAATCCATTTCCACAATATGAGTCCTGAAAAACATTTAAAAAAAGAAGCATCTCTTACAACTGGTTTAAGGCGATTGGCAAAAGAACCAGGGGCAACATGAGAAAAATCTTTTTTACACAGCGAGTGGCTACAATTTGGAATGCACTGCCTGAAAGGGTAGTGGAGGCATATTCAATTGTGGCTTTCAAAAGGGAACTTGATAAGCACTGGAAGGGAAACTATTTGCAGAGCTGTAGGGAAAGGACGGAGGAGTGGGACAACTTAAATTGCTCTTGGAGAGAGCAAGTATGGGATTTCTGGCCAAATGGCCTCCTTCTATGCTGTAACCATTCTATGATTCTACGGCCGGGATCTTACTGGCACAGGGCGAGTCCTGACGTCAGGACCAAATGCAGGTCCTGACCCTGCACAGGCAGATGGTGGGATCGTGGCTGCAAATTTATCAGCGGTGGCCAATTAAGAGGTCACCCCCGGGCCTGTCATCCAATTAAGGACGGCGGACTGGCTCTCCATGCTGCTGGCCCAATCAGAGGGCTGGCAGTACGGCACCCTTAGCAGGCGCTCTCGAGAGGAAGGTAGGAAATTTATTGATGTGCCGCGGCTAAGCAGGCAGACCCCAGAGTTTGGAGCAGTAAACCCTCTAGCACTGGCAGTGTCGGAGCTTCAAGCACAGCCATTGCCACCTGAGTGCCCCTCCTTGGGCCATGGAGCCATCGGAAAGGAACGACACCCCAACCCCACCTCCCCCCACCCCCACACCCAGGAAGCTGACGGACTCCCCACATGACGGGGGGCCATTCCAACACTGGTAAGATGCTGTTGGCCTGGTAAAATGGACATCAATAGGCTAATTAATTGGCTTAACTGACAGCTCGCTTCGGGTCGGCAGGCAGCCAAGTTACTATTTTCCCACTGCTGGAAACATCCCCTGGTGCATTAATACGACACTGGTGCTTCCCTCCCAACGCCTTTTGCCACTATTTTCCCACCCCTCCTGCCTCCCAGCCAGTTGTCAATGTGCTGGTAAAATCTGGGCCTATGTTTCTATCTTTGGTTAGCTTGTAAGGTTATTTAGCTTCTTGTGCTAGAAGGGAGTCCATGGGGGGGTTATGGAGTTGACAATGATTTACTCTGCGACCTCACTCCAAAATGATCCTGGTTGATGTATTGGCAGGCCTCATATCATCACTCCCATGATTACATCTTTGGTGCCTAATTTCACTGAATTGAATGTGCACATTGCTCTCAGAAAACCTTCAGGCTCTCTTTTTCCTAAATGCTGCTGAAGCCTTGTCTTTAGATTACTGCATGCAGGTTCTGTTTGAAGAGCAGTTCAACTATATATTGGGACATCTGCTCTTCAAGCTACTTCCCTGTGCCACTTCATGAATATTCTGTACGTTTTGGTGTAAATGAAAAATTGTTGGTGGGATATGTGCCTTTTACCCACAGAGAAATATTCTAATCGATTTTGCATCAGCAGAAGATTATCCACCACACTGCAGTTCTGGTGTGGAATTAAATATTACTTAAATAATCTTTCTGGTAAACTCTTTACCAGCTGCCTAGATATGAACCAGAATGATGTTCGGTACCATTCTGAACTCCTCAGAGACTGAAGCAGTCCATGTAGAAATGCAGCAAGACCTGGACAACATTCAGGCTTGAGCTGATAAGTAGCAAGCAAGATTCATGCCACACAAGTGCCAGGCAATGACCATCTCCAACAAGAGAGAATCTAACCATCTCCCCTTGACATTCAATGGCATTCCGATCACTGAATCCCCCACTATCAACATCCTGGGGGTTACCATTGACCAGAAACTGAACTGGAGTAGTCATATAAATAATGTGGCTACAAGACCAGGTCAGAGGCCAGGAATTCTGCAGCAATTAACTCACCTCCTGACTCCCCAAAGTCTGTCCACTATCTACAAGGCGCGAGTCAGGAGTGTGATGGAATATTCTCCACTTGTCTGGATGGGTGCAGCTCCAACAACACTCAGGAAGTTCGGCACCATCCAGGACAAAGTGGCTCACTTGATCGAAACCCCATCCACCACCTTAAACATTCACTCTCCACCACTGATGCACAGTGGCAGCAGTGTGTAATATATACAAGATGCACTGCAGCAACTCACCAAGCCTCCTTCTACAGCTCCTTTGAAGTACCTGGACAACCTAGAAGGACATGGGCAGCTGATGTGTGGGCACAGCACCATCTGCAAGTTTCCCTCCAAGCCATACACCATCCTGACTTGGAATCATATCGCTGGATGAAAATCCCGTAACTCCCTCCCTAACAACACTAGGCATGCTCGCACCAGATGGACTGCAGCGGTTCAAGAAGGCAGCTCATCGCCACCTTCTCAAGGGTAATTAGGGACGGGCAACATATGCTGGCATAGCCAACGACGCCCACATCCCATGAAAAGAATTTTAAAAAAGCATCTTAGATTGTGCAGTCATGTGCTCAGGATGCAAGATGCCAGAATTTTTAAATGGCAGCCAAATGGAACAGGGAAAAGTGCAAGGGCAAAAATAACGTCATAAAGCATTGTAGAGAAGGGTACCCTAGAAGCTGCAACATTTATAAAGAAGAAGTAACTAGTCAGAAAAAGTGCAGTGGAATATATTAGTGTTGGCCCGATATACCTAAGGCACTACAGGACACAAAGAAAATCTGGAAGCCATGTCATGTTGGCATAATAAATGAATTCCTAAAAAGGCAAAATTTGATGATATTGATGTGCCTGTCTATAGCATTGGCAGGATGGCTCGGATTTTGTGGTCAGCAGCAAGGTGAGGGCACTCAACACTGACCTTGAAGAAAGCTGCACTGAGTGATCTCGTGATCTCTGTGGTGAGGACTTTAACTTTCACGACCTGCAATTGATTGCTGCGTTGTTTAATGGGAATTCCCAATGTTGAGCTGCAGTGATGTCATCAAGTTGTCCAAGCAACCAATCACATTAAATAATTCTCCCAGACTGCCAAACAAGAAATGAAAAGCACTAAAATCAAATCAATGAAAAAAAAATACTGCGACTGGGATAAAGATTGGGACATACACATTAAGGTAGAAGCTGAAATATCATGAACAAACGTGATGGAGGAAGGTGGGCCAAACTGGCAGAGGACTCCCAGATCTGCACCTACTCACCTCCGCCGAGGAAGAGACATTGGAGCTGGCGGGCACCCAGGGTAGCCATGCACTATGAAACAATGAGATTGGAGTCCCTGCATGAGAGCGAGGATTGTCTCCTGTCAGCATGCATATTAATGTTGGAGACCCATATTGCGTATGGTTGGCATCAGGAGATCTACACCACATATGTTTGTATTCTCTCATGCAGATTGCCATTTGTAGGGGTCTGCAGCCACAGGGGAACAGTCATCCACCTGTGAGCAGGACGACCACTTGGAGGATGCACTGTCCCATGACTCTCCTTCACTCTCCAGCACAGAATTCAGCTCAGCAGAGGGTGCTATGCAAGACATCACGGAGTTCGGCTGTCTACATTAATGAAATTAGTGATCTTTAAACAGCCAACTCTTTCTCCTGTGGTGGCAGGTTCCTTTGGTCTGCAGCAGCAAGTCTCCACCCCCATATTAGCATAACACACAGGGGGAATCTACAAAATCTGCCTCTCATATGTAAAGTAACTTTGGAGACAGAAATAGAGACAGAATCTACAGGTCATCACCCAAGCAATCAAAAGTCCTGCCCTGTTGGAGAAGCACTCCAAAAAAGGTGGGATGAAAAGCCTAGGGCTTTGTGTTTTCTTAGAACAATCCCAATGGGTGGAATGAGCACTTTAAGTATTGGTTCTAAGCATGGCGTCTGTCTGATATTTTACCCAACATTCTCAGATTTCAGTGCCATTTTGATGCAACCACTGACCAGATTACACTGTCTCACAGAAAATAATTGAATGGAGCCCAATGTCTTTACTACATAAAGGATCAAAGTATAGGCCTACCACAATCTATCTAACCTCCTTTCCTGCTATAAACTAGATTATTTTATAGAGCTTATCTGGAAGTTCTGATAAGTATATGAGTGGTTTGAGTGATTTAGTGGTTGAAGTGTTACCAATTTCCTCTAATTCCCACACTGATAATCATCTCTCCATTGTAAAATAACTTAGTTATGAGCCCTGAAACTGGTGATCAGTCATGTTGTTTCAGGGCCCAGTCTCACTTATCTTCAATGTCTGAGTGTAGTGTTTGCTTGGGACTCAGAAAAGTTGATGATTCAACACGGAACCTGGAAATAAAAACCTAAAAACATTATAATATGTATATGAGCTTTATTATTTACAGATTTTGAACTTAATGACTTACCTCATTGTTGCCAAAATAAACAAGTGACAGTTCTTATAAAGAATACATTAGATGTAGCCTATCTCTTCTCTGCTTTCAAATTAAATCATTTTACAACAGCAACTTGTATTTATATTAACTGTATTAATATAATTATCGCCAACAATTTTGTTGGTTTGGCTTTATAAAAAAATACATTAATGATCTGGCATTTTCAGAGACTGAGGGCCTGCAATTTCACCCAAAAGCTTTAACTGCCATTGTCACATTATTTGATTCAGACAAGACTAGGATCTGACAAAACTCCAGCTCGCAACATCAAACAAAAATCCTTCATTTTACAGGTTAACCTGGCTAAATCAGATCAGGAATGATCCTATGGAAAATACCTACGATTAGTGCCTCCTGTATCATGCTAATTACTCCTGCTGCCGTGAGCTATTCATAATGATATGAAACGATGGATTTCTGTTACAAAACAACAACAACTTGTATTTATATGGTGCCTTTAACATAGTAAAACGTCCCAAGGCACTTCACAGGAACGTTAGCAAACAAAATTTGACTGCGAGCCACATATGGCCAATGACCAAAAGCTTGGTCAGACAGGTAGGCTTTAAGGAGCAAGTTAAAGGAGGAAAGAGAGGTGGACTGATTTAGGGAGGAAATTCCAGAACATAGGGCATAGCTACCAATAGAGGAGCGATTCAAATCGAGTATGCGCAAGAGGCCAGAATTGAAGGGGTGCAAATATTTTGGAAGGTTATAGGACTGGAGGAGGTTACAGAGATTGGGAGGTGCGTGGTCATGGAAGGATTTGAAAACAATGATGATAATTTTTAAATTGAGGCATTGAGTAATCGGAAACCAATTAGGTCAGAAAGCACTGAGGTGATGGGTAAATGGGACTTGACGTGAATTATGGCAAAGGCAGCAGACTTTTGAATGGCCTCAAGTTTATGGAGGGTGGAAGATGGAAGGTCAGCCAGGAGTGTGTTGGAGTTAGAGGTAACAAAAGCATGGATGAGGGTTTCAGCAGCAGATAGGTTGAGGCAGGGACTGAGTCAGGTGACGTTACAGAGGTGGAAAAAAGTCATCTTAGTGATGGCGCAGATGTGTGGTTGGATGTTTATCTCAGGGTCAAATATGACACCAATGTTGTGAAAGGTCTGGTTCCACCTCCGAAAGTTGCCAGGGTTGGAGTCTGTAGCTAGGGAATGGAGTTTGTGGCAGGGATCAAAGACAATGGCTTTGGTCTTCCATAATATTTACCCTTTCTCTTATTGAGCAAGTGGATGTTCTTATCAGAGATATCCTTCCTGAGCTTCTCTGTTTATTCCAAATAATTTTTGTCTACATACAATGTGCTAGCTTTTCACACTTAGATTGTAAAATATTGCTGTTGTATGGAATGGAAAATGTCCATGAATGAGGTTTGAACTGAGGTATTCTATTGATTAGAATGGAGTGGCTCTGCCTGACTGTATCTATTAGCTGCTAAATTGTGACCCATTTTTGATGGGATATCTTTGGCTGGTCTGCATTTTAGACAGATAACAGGTAGTTTTGTGACATATCCCATTTCTTGCTCTTCCTGCAGGCTTTTCAATTCTTGTTATTCAGACTTTTATATAGATTACTCTGATATATAGGAGAGTCTATCCATTTGCTCTCCCCTTTGGGATAACCCTGCAAATGGCCCTTCTGTGCTGTTGAGTGACATTATATGTCATGATTTGCTCAAGTGATGAGGGAATCTTCTCTCTTATAGACAGTGAGGTATATTTTAGTCTTCCCCATGAAGACACTAATCTGGCAGAGCATATCACCTGCTTGTTTTTAGAAGCTGCACGATCCTTAGAGTTTTTCTACTTTTAAATCCAGCACTATGCAGTGGATTTCCCACACATGTATTCGTAGGGTGGGAACAGTGCACAGTGGATCAGCTTCACGACTGTTTCCATATAGCTGTTTCTGTCAAAACATATGGTTTACACTTAATTATCTATTCTGTGTGCGCTTCCTCCAACATAGTGGCCGGCCATTGGAAAATCACATAATGGGCGGCAGGATTTTCTGTGCTGCTGCAGCTACTTAGAACAGTGACTACACTTCAAAACTACTCCATTGGATCCAAAGTGTTTTGGGACATCCCGAGGTCGTGAGCAGTGCCAAATAAAGCCAAGTCTTTCTTTCTTTTATTTAAAGGGCAGCTGCAGCTGTTTAAAGGGAAGTAGTCATTTAAAGTGAAGTTTGCATTGCTTAGCAGAAAACATCATTTGGGTACAAGAATGAGTATTTGAGCAAGTTATGGATGAATGCACTCTGCTTTCCCAATGCAGAAGAGAAAATGCCACTATACAAAGTGGGTTAAGGAAAAGGTTGCTTTGTTTGGCCCTCTAGAGCACCCTTTCCCCAGTGAACTAGTACACCAAGTGTCAAGAGAGGTCTCAGTCATCTGCCAAATAGCTAAAGAAAGTATGTACAGTACAAAGTGTTCCCATTTAGTCAGCTATCGCCTCATGCAACCTTAGAGCCCTATAATTGCTTAATGGAAATGGCCACACTACAGCAGGGCATCTGAATTGCATATTGAAGTTAAGAGAAATGGAAGGACATCTGTTTGGCACTGCCTAAGCTATCTGCTAGCAATCAGCTGAAAAGGGAGCAATATAAACTTATTTATTACACTTTTACTACATTAAAGCAACTGCAACATTGCACTCATGAATTTTCAGAGAAGTGTTGGAAAGAGTGCAGCGAAGTTGGTGCCATTTTCTATATTTTCTGGACTTGCTCTCAAATTTCTGGGCTGTGATTCCAGAGCTGGCCAAGATCATCATGAACTTTACAGTCATCCTCAGCTCTCTTCATTTTACATTAGACCTGGACCCTCATTCTCACTGATCTCTCCTATGCACCAGTCTTTGGTATGGACAGAGTTGACTCATCTTTCTGCTTTGGCTGAAAAACAGTGGAAAATAAAGCAGTGAAAGACAATACTGTTCTCTCCAGACGAAGAATCAAATCATATCCTTTATTGAAACATTATTTTGGTTCTTCAATTGATTAATATTGGAAGTTACAAGACATAAGAAATATATTTGGAATTTTATGAAGTAGAATTTGATTGGAGAGAAATTAAAGGGAATGCAATAGATGTAGTCTGAATTTTTTAAATTCATTCATGGGATGTGGACGTCGCTGGCTAGGCCAACATTTATTGCCCATCCCTAATTGCTCTTGAGAAGGTGGTGGTGAGCTGCCTTCTTGAACCACTGCAGTCCATGTGCGGTAGGTACACCCACAGTGCTGTTAGGAAGGGAGTTCCAGGATTTTAACCCAGTGACAGTGAAGGAACGGCGATATAGTTCCAAGTCAGGATGGTATGTGGCTTGGAGGGGAACTTGCAGATGGTGGTGTTCCCATGCATCTGCTGCCCTTGTCCTTCTAGTTGGTAGAGGTCACAGGTTTGGAAGGTACTGTCTAAGGAGCCTTGGTTTGTTGCTGCAGTGAATCTTGTAGATGGTACACACTGCTGCCACTGTGCATCAGTGGTGGAGGGAGTGAATGTTTGTGGATGGGGTGCCAATCAAGTGGGGTGCCAATCATCTGGCCCAGCATCAGCATCCTGCCGACTGCATAAAATTCAGCCCTATATGTCCTTTTCTTATTCTTAATCTCAAAATATAGCACCTCATATTTCTCCACATTAAATTTCATTTGACATCTATCTAACTGCCTAATCTACTATTTGTTTACGTCTTCCTGTCACTTGCATTCTTTTTTACAATTAATCCAGCTCCCAATCTTTATATCATCTGCAGATTTTCATATTGTGTCCCTTATACCCAAATTCATAGCATTTAAATACATTGAGAAGAGCAATGGCCCCAATACTAACACCTAGGAAATATCATTATTTACACCCTTCCAATCTGATTATCAATTACTCTGTTTTCTGTCCTTTAATCAACTTCCTATCCATGCTGACACATTCCCTTTTAAACAATGTGCCTTAAATGTAGCAACAAACTTCTTGTGGAATGTCTTTCAAATGTCCATATACATCAATGTAACCCCTTTCCTTCTTCAAGAAACTCTATTAAATTTGGCAGACATGATTCCTTTTTATAGATCTATGCTGGCTATCTTTAATTAACTTGGATCTTTCTAAGTGAGTCTTTATGCAGAGAGTTGTTGCAACTTAGATTGCTTTGTCATTCGGAATAGTTGAGGCAAAGACCATTGCCTCTCTTAAGAGAAAAGTTGCTAAATATTTGAAGCAGAGGTAATTACAAGGCTATGATAAAAAGTAACACTGTGGGATTAATTTTGGATCATTCCAGCAAAGAGTCAACACAAACACAACAAGCTGAATTGTCTTCCATGATTCTACACAGTAAGAAGTGTAAAATCTAAACTGAGACCAAGGTTAAGCGTTGATTTCCAAAACTCATTTTACAAAATATTTTAATTGTTGCCCTTCATTTGTGGTTTATCTTCAAAACAGGAAGCACTAAATTGTTTTCTAATACCTAGTCTTAAACAAATACACATTTTACATTATAATGGCCAATAACTGTTCAAATAAAAATATATTCTAATTTTAATCTTACATTCTGCTTGCTCAGATGACATTAGTGAACTTACATAATCAGAATGACTCCAGCTTTAAGTCTGTCAAGCATTAGTCATATACTCATGGTATAGGCTAGGGACCTGCCTCTCATATACAAATAACCCCAAGGTTGAAAAACCTAAGGGTCAACAGGGCATCTGTAGGATTTGTGGATGTCCCACCCTGCCTCACTGGAGATATGTCCCCATTAAAGATTAGAAGTGGAGGAGCAGACAGCCCAACACACAATCCAAACCGAAGCCAGAGTCACAGGATCAGATTTTCAGGAGTTGCATGTGTTAAAACACCTTTTCAGATTTGCTCAGGATTCACGTAAGAATTCTGCTCTATCCAGGACTATTTAACCTTTGGTAACTTTATTGTTACCTTGAATTCTGTGGAATCTTAAAGCCAATTTCTATGGTCACCCCAACTACATTCTGTGTTAAATCAATCTGGGGCTTAGGGGCAACTCAAATTCAATGTAATGTATTTTTAAAATACTAGATAAAACTGTGCTTAATTGATGGTGTTTGTTTTGAAAAATTATACATTTTTAACTTTTTAAAAGCAGTTTATCTTGGTTATCCTTTGAGTCTCCAGTAATTTACTACTATCTAACACCTGACTTTTCACTTAGTATTAACTGGAAGCTTGTGGTGGAGAATTCTTGAGTGTTATCAGCTGATCATTCTGTCTTCTAGATGTGCTTTCACTCTGCACCTGTGCTATCCTTCCTGTGCGAAACTCTATCAACTCTATCTTACTTAGTCATCATTCAAATTTTAAATGCCTTTGGCTTTTTGTAGGATGGAGGAGGGTAGGGGGACAGAGTCTTTTGATTCCACATGTTTGTATTTACTTCGTATAGATCAATGGTTGAAAATGTCTAATGCCAGTGCCATAGTTTTCAAAATTACAGGTGAACTAACAGCACTTTCTGAGATCAGCAGATCTGCTCAATTGGACACAAACAAAAATGAACTGCAAGTGACCTTTCAGCTTATCTACAATTATAATTATGGCTAGCAAAGTTAATTGCTCCTCAATGAAAGCATACAGATGATTCTTAGTGCCCTGTAAATCACTCCAATTTCTAGTGCATAACTAAAATCAATATTAAAGGTTTTACAAAGAAAACGGAGTTCTGTGAAACAGGATATGCAATGTTCACTAAATTGAAATCTAAAGGAAGTATGCCTACAACTGAATAAATAATGATGGCTGGAATTGTTCGTTGGGCAGGACGGGGGGAGTCCCCGTCCACTACCCGAAAAGTTTGTGGCGAGCCCGCCTCTACCAGGCCTGGCGATCCAGACCGGACTTTACGAGCCCCAGGCTCTTTATTGGTATTGGGCAGGACTTCCACCTCATTGAGGCAGGAAGTCCCGTCTAATGGAACTGCTGGCCAATCAGCGGGCCAGCAGCTCTTAGTCACAGCACAGCCATCCGAAGAAAATGCAGGATGACCCCGGAATAAAGGTAAGTTTTTAGGGCCTCGCCAAGGACAATCAGTCAGGCCCAGCGAGGCAAGGAGGGGGTGGTCGGTGAGGGGGGCAGGGGGAATGTTGTGCATTGGGGCGGTTGGGGCTTCTGGGGTGGCCCTCCATGGGGCAGAGGGTGCCTGATCAAGAGGGCCCCCAGCCCACAAGAAGGCAACCTAGTTTCATCAGGCAGGCATTTTGAGGCCTCAGTCGCCTGCCAGCCAAGGGTAAAATATCCGTGGCGGCAGGCTGAGGCCCTTTTGTGGCAGTTGTGGCCACTTAAGGGCCTTGATTGATCTGGGGCGAGCCACCCCGCATAAATTTGCAACGGGGGCAGCAGGGGGTCGGGAAGGGCTCCCCAGCCTTGCACTCCATTTTACATACCCCATCTCCATCACCAGCCCACTCGTTTGGGGGGGTGGGCGGGCGTAAAATTCCGGCTGATGTATCTGGAACAACATATTTTATGATGATCTCATTGAATGAGCTGCTGTAAGATTTTGACTCCGGGATATGTAAAGCACCAACTTTTTATCTATATAATTAAGGAAGGATCTTTAACTCCCAGGTGGTAGACCGGAGGAAAGACCTGTTATGGACAGGTGGAAAGGGGCATGGGTGGTTCCCACTCTTCACCTACCAACTGACGGCAATCGTGTTTTCTTAAAAATGGTGAGTTAGTCACTGAGTTTTTTTTAGGGTCAAATAAATAGACATATGACAGGTTTTCTCATAGGTTACAAAAAACTATTTTTATGCAATTCCCGAAATGGTCGCAACCTCACACACACACACACACACACACACACACACACACACACACATTCACTCACATACACATTCACTCACATACACATACATAAGAATAGATATAGTGAAAAGGGTAGGATGTAGTTCAAAGTGAGGTAAGTATTTACAGAATATTGTTGAGTCTTCTTGAGAGGAAAAGTCTTTTTTTTAAGAGTTCCAGGCCTGATTTTTCGCAGTCTTGAACTTGCGGAGGTATTGTAGAGCTCTAGTGGTTGTAATACAACCCAAAGCTGGTTGCGTGTAGTTTGTTACCTTCACAAATGGTTAAACTCAAAATCGCCTTGTGATGTATATGCTGTAGTTGCTGTTCAATTTTAGCAAGATTTTTCTCTTTCCTGGCTGGATCCTTCAGACAGCTCTTGGCTAGACAGGCTTTCTGTGATGTTGGCTTGATCTCCTTCTCTCTCTCCAGAGGGCTACCTTTTAAGGTAAAAATCTCTCATGTTGGAGTTTCTATTAGGAGACACAGGGCCCTCTCCCCTTTTGTCACCACACAGTAGGCCAGGATATGATAACCATGGCTATCGATTAATGTTTGAATGGGTACTATTCTATTATGATATAGCTACTTCACACCCATTCATCCTGGTTTTGGCTGTGAGTCAGAATGTCTCTAGCATTCTTTGTTAATTGGCCATTGTTAAAAGATGTATCTAGACAGATACATGAATGGGCAGGAAGTAAAGAGATACAGACCCTTAGAAAATAGGCGACAGGTTTAGATAGAGGATTTGGATCGGCGTAGGCTTGGAGGGCCGAAGGGCCTGTTCCTGTGCTGTAATTTTCTTTGTTCTTTGTTCTAATTCATTCATGTCAATAAGAGTCATTAATATGCAATAGTCCTCCATTCAATTTCAATGGGGTTCTCCCCAGAGCTATTTCAGGTGAAGTTAATGAATTCCATCTTTGCAGACAAGTTTGTATATTGCCAGTACAGGAGGGATCATGTGGCCACTACTCAATTTTGACTGTGGTTCAAGGGTCCAAGTTCTTGTGAGTTAGTTTTAACAGTTGACTTTTTCACTTCATTATTCCTCCACTTTATTGTTTATCTCATCTTGGTTCCTTTTGTGCATGACAATCTGGTAGGTGTGCCAGGGTGGGGGTGGGGAGGACCTCAGTCCATTTTAAAGGTTGGGCCTAATTTAAGTACAGCCAGTGAGCTGCCCACCACAAACTGAGCTCTATAGGTAGCTTGCCAGGTTTGGCTTCCCATGCATTGACTGGCTGGTAGCAAGGTATACCATTAGGGGGATAGGGTTGGGGAACACAGTGGCCCAAGCTTCCTGCACTTCCTGGCCACACAAGAATAAGTTTGGACCTTACCTTTAGGTGATTCCGTAGGTTGTCTGACACCATTTTATGAGCGGCATGTTCACAGCAATTTCTCCACTCCTTAGTCCACTATAATGCTTCAGGTCCCTGTCTAAGCAATAGAAGCCGAAATTACATAAATTTATGATGTTTCCGCTGGGTCGGGGCACCTTAGCTACATGGCTACAATACAGCTATGTGGCGGAAACAAGTCTACCACATGGATATTAACTCCCACCCTGCCTTGTTTAGAGTGGGCCTAGAACTAGGCAGCTGTGCTCACACCTAAAACAGGCAGGAATCATCATCACTGAAAAGGAAAATCCATCCCAGACACTCCTAAAATCTCACTGAAAAGTAAATCATGAACATCAAAAATGTGGAATAAAAATAGAAAATGCTGGAAATTATAAATCTATCATCGGCACAGTGGCGCAGTGGTTAGCACTGCAGCCTCACAGCTCCAGCGACCCGGGTTCGGTTCTGGGTACTGCCTGTGCGGAGTTTGCAAGTTCTCCCTGTGACCGCGTGGGTTTTCGCCGGGTGCTCCGGTTTCCTCCCACAGCCAAAGACTTGCAGGCTGATAGGTAAATTGGCCATTGTAAATTGCCCCTAGTATAGGTAGGGGAATTTAGGGAAGGTGGGGATGTGAGAGGGTAATGGGATTAATGTAGGATTAGTATAAATGGGTGGTTGATGGTCAGCACAGACTCGGTGGGCTAAAGGGCCTGTTTCAGTGCTGTATCTCAAAATAAAAATCATTCTTTTTCAGGTGCTGATCAACCAGTTGTCCAATTCATGTATTTACTTCTCAAACTTACAACAAAGATTTAATATTTTATCAAAATACCAATGTGTTGGCTACTGTCTGAACACTTTCTTATTATGTGGATGAAGACTCAAATTATGAAACTGATATTTTAGAACTTTATGTTAAAGATACTTGTAACACTGGAAGCATTGTGTTGCTAATAAGATTCTCATAATTAATCAAGAATGTTACCCTTGTTTAACATCTTTCAATAGAAAATGGCCCAGTAATATTCAGAAAATTAATTTAGAAGGGTGGTGCCATCTATATTAAAGGCCATGTTCAATATCTGTAAAGGTTTAATACAAGTGCTCCTTGTATTGAGGCAACAGCTTCTAGTTCAACTTGGTTAACATCAATATTTGAAAGCTGTCAACACAATTCAATGAGTACACCTGATCCTTTCCAGAAGGATATGAAAAAAAAACTCCAGGAGTACAATAACCCAGCTTTTTATCTGATTTCCTTCCTAAAGCACCTTATTATTTATATTTCCCAAGATCAGAGACTTAATAGCAGAGGTGAGACGTGATGTTAAATTCTCAAAATTGAGACTTAACCTTGTGCTGTGCACATGGATGAAGAAAAGGCCATTTGGGATGAATGAACACCTTGGAAGGGCAAGACTTTTAATGTCATTTCTTAGATATCTTTCACCCTTTTTGTAAGCTGGAAATAAAATTATTGGTCTTTAAAATAAATAGTGCTGTTTAATTGTATCTTCTTCGTTGTTTTAGTTTTTTATCATGCTGAATGGCACTTGCAGTGTCGATAACACGGGCACTGCTGAGCCAAGTTTCGAGCCTGTAATATTTGTAATTTGGGGGAAAAAAGTCCAATAAAGAACCTTTGTCATTCAAAGTGGAATCTCCAATGAAGCTTCAAACCCAGCCACTTGTGAGAAGACAAAGTGCTCTGTGCATTCTATTTCTTGTTAAAGATTGAATGCTGCCTTATTTTCTTGAATTATTGATCATTACTGTATGGTTTCGCTAATGTTCTCAATGAGTTAGATTTGATTTAAACATACAAATTTTGTTAATTTGTATTACTGAAACCACAAAATAAACCTCGGAGTAAAAACAAAGGTATTGATTAGCGTTGCATAAAACACAGTTTATTTAAATATAAATAGAGATGTTGACAAGGAAATTTTAAACACTACAATAAAAACACAAATCTTCTGCTTAGTAATCATCCCATTTGAAATATTTCAAATTTAGCAGTGCTGAATGTATTTAAACAGAGAGAGAGCCTATCGTCATAATGAATACAAAGTCTGGCCCGTGGAGAGTTAATTGTTCTCCATACTAAGCACCTGTACATCTTAAAGATAATAAGGTCTGGATTTTTATGCATCCCCAAAGAGCGGGAAGGTGGCGGGGGTTGGGGGGGGTGCAATAAATGGAGCGGGAGGCTCGGGGGGCCCTTCCTGACCCGCTCCCGCCTCCATCACCACTTTACGCAGGGCAGCGGCGGCAGAAAACAGCCCGCCCGCCCCAGGCCAATCAAGGCCCTTAAGTGGCCACTTAACAGCCACTTAAGGGCCTCTGCCCGCTGCCACGAGGCTTTTATCCATGGCAAGCGGGTGTCCCACACCCGAGAAAAGCCACCTGTTAAATGTAGGCGGCTCGCTGATGGCCTGGAGGGGGCCCTCATGATCGGACACCCTGTGCCCGATGGAAGGCCGCCCCCACTGCCCCAACTACCCCCAACACCCAACACGGCCCCCGTCTCCCCAGTTGACCATCCTTGCCTCGCAGGGGCCCGAATAATCACCGCCGGCAAGGCAACAAAAACTTACCTTGGTTCCGGGCTCCCCAACATCTTCGTCTTGAAGCTGGGCCTGCTGATTGGCCAGCCGCTCTGTTAAGCAAGACTCCCTGCCTCAAGTGGGGGGAAGTCCCGCCTCAGAACACTTAAAAGGACGGGTACCCGCAAAATGCGGGTTGGATCCCCAGGCCAGGCGAAGCAGGTTCGCCACCGACTTTTCAGTTCACTATTAGTAGGATGATTTTTTTTTTTAAAAATCAAGAAACTGAAGTGAAGGCCAAGATGTGAAACTGCTACTGAAAAGAATAAAACAGAAGCAGAGAGCAAGGAGCTGAATTACCTGCATCCTTTGTGAGTGAGAGAAGGTTACGGATTGAACTTGTTGGCTTGAAACAAGTGCTGCAGAGAAAGGAAATCTCTAAAATTAAATGGGTAGCTGCAAGTCATCAGCTATCTGATTGAAGAGAGATTGGGGAAACCGGGTCTGTATTCTCTCGAGTTTTGAAGAATGAGAGGTGATCTCACTGAAATCTACAAAACACTTAAAGGGATAGACAGGGTAGATGCAGGTAAGATGTTTCTTACCTGGGGAATCTTGGGGAATCTAGAACCGGGGGACACAATTTCAAAATAAGGGGGAAGCCACTTAGGACAGAGAGGAGGAGAAATTTCTTTACTCAGAGGGTTGTGAATCTTTGGAATTCTCTACCCCAGAGGGCTGTGGAAGCTCAGTTATTGAGTATGTTTAAAGCAGAGATTGACAGATTTCTAAATACAAATGATGTAAGGGGATATGAGGATAGTGTGGGAAAAAGGCATTGAGGTGAATGATCATCCATGATCGTATTGAATGGCAGAGCAGGCTCGATGGGCTGAATGGCCTACTCCTGCTCTTATGTTCGTATGTTCCTAGAAGATAAGCTAAATCAGGAAGTAATTAGGTGATACCAAGCTTGATTTTTAAAAGCTTGTAAATGGTAAGAGGAAGGAAAATAAAGGAGGCAAGGAATTCCCGGTCCTGGTCGCTGCCGAAAATAAGCGTGAGGTCTATTATATATGTAAATGAGGAACATAACATCTGTTTGCCGTAATTGGTCTGTGATAAGTGGAACAGGAGCAAGGCCTGCTTCGTTTCGGGTTCTTCAGCAGCTGCTGTGGCCAAAGCAGCAGCCCTCAATGAGATTTTAAAAATATATTTTTGTGAATTCAGAAGGAGAACAAGAGCTCCTCTCTGAGCAGGCCATTTCCTGTTTTTCTTCTATCCCCGGTACTTATCTGAAGCCGCTGCCAAAATTCAAATCAGCAGAAGGCCAAGCTGCCTGTGGAGGCACAATAAGTGGCGGCAGCTCTCCCAGATATTTTAGATGGGGCCCAAGGCCTAATTTTGGACTTATAAAATTAAAATTATATATATAAAATTATAGTTTTCTATTGACTTATAAATAGTAAAAGAGTGGTAAAAGGAGGATTTGGGCCAATTAGGGACCAAAAAGGGGATTTACATGTGGAGGCAGAGGGCATAGCTGAATATTTTGCATCTATCTTTACCAAGGAAGAAGATGCAACCCAGGTAATGGTGAAAGAGGAGATAATTCAGACACTAGAAAGCTTTAAAATTGATAAAGAGGATGTATTAGATAGGCTGTCTGTACTTAAAGTGGATAAAACACCAGAATCGGATGATATGCATCCAAGGATACTGAGGGAAGTGAGGGGGGAAATCACAGAGGCACTGGCCATAATTTTTCAATCTTCCTTGGACTCAGGGGTGATGCCAAAGGACTGGAAAATTGGAAATGTTACACCCTTGTTCAAAAAAGGATGCAAAGATAAGCTCAGCAACTACAGGCCAGTCAGTTTAACTTTGGTGGTGGGGAAACTTCTAGAAAAAATAATTCAGGACAAAATTAATATGTGGGTTAATTAAGGGAAGCCAGCCTGGATTTCTTAAGGGAAAATCATATTTAACAAATTTGCTGGAGTTTTTTGAGGAGGGCAATGCAGTTGATGTGGTGTACATGGACTTTCAAAAGGCATTTGTTACAGTGCCACACAACAGACTTCTGAGCAAAGTATTGGCTCATGGAATAAGAGTGGAAGGTAGTAACATGGATATGAAATTAGCTGAGTGACAGGAAATAAGGAGTAGTGGTTAATGGATGTTTTTCAGGCTGAAGGATGGTTTGTAGTGGAGTTCCCCTGGGGTCGGTTTTGGGACCCTTGCTTTTCCTGATATATATTAATGACCTATACCTTGGTGTACAGAGCACAATTTCATAGTTTGTGGATGATACAAAACTTGGAAGCATTGTGAACTGTGAGGAGGATAGTGTAGAACTTCAAAAAGGCATAGACAATTTGGTGGAATGGGCAGACAGGTGGCAGATGAAGTTCAATGCAAAGAAACGTGAAGTGATTCATTTTGGTAGGAAGAACATGGAGAGACAACAGAAAATGAAGGGTGCAATTCTAAAGGGGGTGCAGGAGCAGAGGAACCTGGTGTGCATGTGCATAAGTCATTGAAGGTGGCAGGACAGGTTGAGAGCACTGTTAATAAAGCATACAGTATCCTGGGCTTTAATAATAGGGGCATAGAGCAGAAGAGCAAGGAAGTTATGTTGAACTTATATTAGACACTAGTTCAGCTTCAGCTGGAGTATTGCCTCCAGTTCTGGACACCACACTTTAGGAAAGATGTGAGAGCATTGGAGAGAGTACAAAAAAGATTCACAAGAATGATTCCAGGGATGAGGAACTTCAGTTATGAAGTTAGATTGGAGAAGTTAGGACTGTTTTCCTTGGAGAAGAGAAGGTTGAGAGGTGATTTGATAGAGTTATTCAAAATGATGACAGGTCTGGACAGAGTAGATAGGGAGAAACCGTTTCCACTCATAAAAGGATCGAGAACGAGAGGACACAGAATTAAAGTAATGGGTAAGAGAAGCAAAAGTGTCATGAGGAAAAACTTTTCATGCCATGAGTGGTTAAGGTCTGGAATGCGCTGCCTGAGAGTTTAGTGGAGGCAGATTCAATTAAAGCATTCAAAAGGGAATTAGACTGTTATATAAAAAGGAAGAATGTGCAGGGATATGGGGAGCAGGCAGGGGAATAGCACTAAGTGAATTGCTCTTTCGGAGAGCTGATGTAGACACGATGGGCTGAATGGCCTCCATCTGCACTGTAACAATTCTGTGATTCTGTGAATTATATAGAGATAAAAAATTAATTTGTGTTGAGGTTTTACATCTTAGAAAAGGACTGTATGGTGCTGTAACAGAACATTCAGCTGTCCAAAAGGCTATTGTTGTAGAACACAAATCAACATAGAATCATAGAACGGTTACAGCACAGAAGCAGACCATTCGGCCCATTGTGTCCATGCCAGCTCTCTGCAAGAGCAACTCACCTAGTATCACTTCCCGCCTTTTCCCTGTAACTCTGCAAATTTTTTCTCTTCAGATAATTATCCAGTTCTCTTTTGAAGGCTTCGATTGAATCTGCCTCCACGATATTCTCAGGCAGTGCATTCCAGACCCTAACAACTCTCTGCAAAAAAAAGTTCTTCCTCATGTCGCTGTTGCTTCTTTTGCCAATCGTCTTTAATCGGTGTCCTCTGGTTCTGGATCCTTCTGCCAATGGGAACAGTTTCTCCTTATCTACTCCGACCAGGTTCCTAATGATTTTGAACACCTCTATCAAATCTCTTCTTAATCTTCTCTTCTCCAAGGAAAACAGACCCTGTTTCTCCAACCTATTGTTACAGTGATGTGAGAAAGGGGTCTAGGGGTTCCCTCTCAGCCTTTGCCTGGTTTAACCATAACAGGGCTTAATTTTTTAAAAACACCATGTTTTTAGCTACCCCTCAGTGAATCCTTGTTCACTGCTTTCCAATTGTAAGGCAAAGAAATCAATCAGACAGGTTTTCTTGGATTTAAACAAGAAAGGTTGAAGTTTATTTATCTTAAACTCTAATTTGGTTAATGACTACGAATACGCGACGCGATCACGCTAGCATGCTTACGCGATAAACACACACGCAGATAGAGACAGAAAAAGTAGAACGAATAAAGGGGAAAAGTTTGAGGCAATAGCTGGGTTTCCATTTACAGTCCTTAGAGCTCGATGTAGAGTCTTTGGTTGCTGGTAAGTCTTGCCATTTCGTTGGGGCCCAGTGCAGGCTTTATAAACTGTTTCGATGTAGGAGTCTTTTCTGTCTTGAGGTTTAAGTGACTTTAGTGGATCCGGAGATTAGTGAAAGAGAGACAGCCAGACAAGAGAGAGAGGCTCTTGTTGCAAGTTCAGTTGCAATCTGCAGTCTGACCCAAGCTGTCCTGTGTGCAGTTCAAAACCAGACCTGGGCCAGCAGGTTAGTCATGTGACTCACTTTTTTAACAAACTCCTGCGTTTTTGGATTCCAAAGCTCTCGGTGGGGGCGTGTAGTGCTGTCTCTTACACCGACAAGATGTGGATCACCATTGCCCAGCTCAATCTCTGTTAGTTGAATCAGTGAACATTTCCCATTGTCTTTTCCTCGGTGACTGTCACTTAGAATGCAATTCTTTTGCTAACCACTGCTGATCTCTTTAAACATGACATCTCTCCACTCCAGCAACAGTTTAAAATTAATGTTCATGTGACAAAATTAATATGCCTTATTCTTGGCAGGTGAGGGTCTTCATGACACTATCCACATAAATGAAGTTCCTTATCCCTGGAACCATTCTTGTGAATCTTTTCTGCATCCTCTCTAATGCCTTAACATCCTTCCGAAAGTGTGGTGCACAGAACTGGACGTAATACTCCGGTTGAGGCCGAAACAGTGGGCTGAATTTTATAAGCTCGCCTTTGTCGATGGCGCGGCGCACGCATAACTTGTGCGTCGCTGAGCCCCCATGATATATCGTGTGGGAGCTCATTTAAATGGAGGGGGTGGAGCGGCTGCCCCCGATGACGGAGAGGGTGCGGCTGGTCCTTCCCCGGCAATGGCATCCGGTGCCACCGCGCAGGTACTGATGCCATTTTTAAAGGGCTTCAAGCCCTCAGAGTAAATCTGAATTTTTAAAGCAACAGTATTTCACATTGTCTTCAAAAATTAAGTAAAAGCTGGAGGTTCTTTCCCACCCCTTCCCTGACCCCCAATGTTTTTTTTTTGGGCCTATCGAACCAAAAGTAACTTTATTCCCAACCCAAACTGCACCCCTACCCAAACTCATTACCTTTGTCCTTCAACCCCTTCCCACTATCCCCTCAGCCAATACAAAGTATTTTCCCCGGTCTTCTTCCCTCCTGTCCTGACAATTATACTCCTCCCCGCCCCACCAGTGTCACGCCTCGGAACTCCAAATGGAGTTCCGAAGGAGCGGGCGTTCCAGCCAGCAGCCGAATATCGGCATGGGACAGCCACCGGGACAAGGTAAATTGATTTGCATGTGTTTCAATTAATTTAAATATTAAAATGAAGGCCCCACTGCTTGCACTGAGGCCTCGCCACTGCCAGTAAAATGCGCTGAGGGCTTCTCGGCGTCGGGCGTCGTGGTGGGGCACTCCCAGAAGAATTTTCCAATCCCCCTCGCCATGACCCCTGACGTCAGAGGGCTAGTAAAATTCACCCCACTGTTTTTTTTACAGGTTTATCATAGCTTCCTTGTTTTTGTATTCTATGCCGCTGTTTATGAAGCCCAGGATCCCATATGTTTTATTAACCGCTTTCTCAACCTGCCCTGCAACCTTCAATTATTTGTGCACATGTATCCCCAGGTCCCTCTGCTCCTGCAGTTCCTTTAGAATTGTGCCCTTTAATTTACATTACCTCTCCTTGTTCTTCCTACCAAAGTGAATCACTTCACAATTTTTTGCACTAAATTTCACCTGTCACTTGTCCGCCCATTCCACCAGCCTGTCTACGTCCTCTTGAAGTTTATCACTATCCTCCTCACAGTCCACTTCCAAGTTTTGTGTCATCTCAAAATTTAGAAATTGTGCCCTGTACACCCAAGTCTAGGTCATTAATATATCAAGAAAAGCAGGGGTCCCAACACCGTCCTCTGGGGAACCCCACTATATACCTTCCCCTAGTCTGAAAAACAACAGTTCACATCTACTCTCTGTTTCCTGTCACTCAGCCAATTTTGTATCCATGTTCCTACTGTCCCATTTATTCCATGGGCTCTAAATTTGCTGACAAGCCTATTATGTGGCACTTTATCAAATGCCTTTTGGAAGTCCATGTACACCATATCATCATCAACCCTCTCCATTACCTAATCAAAAAACTCAAGCAAGTTAGTTAAACATGATTTTCCCTTAAAAAATCCATGCTGGCTTTCCTTAATTAATCCACATTTGTCCAAGTGACTATTAATTTTGTCCCGAATTATCATTTCTAAAAGCTTTCCCACCACCAAGATTAAACTAACTGGCCTGTTGTTGCTGGGCTTGTCCTTACGCCCTTTTTTAAACATGGGTGTAACATTTGTAATTCTCCAGTCCTCTGGCACCATCCCTGTATCTAAGGAGGACTGGAAGATTATGGCCAGTGCCTCTGCAGTTTCCACTCATACTTCCCTCAGTATCCTTGGATGCATCTCATCCGGTCCTAGTGACTTATCGACATTAAGTACAGCTGGCCTATCTCATCCCTCCTCTTTATCAATTCTTATCCCATCCAGTGTCTCAACTACCTCCTTTTTCACCATATCTTGGGCAGTTTCTTCTTCCTTGGTAAAGACTGATGCAAAATACTCATTTAGTATCTCAGCCATGCCCTCTGCCTCCATGTGTAAATCCCTTTTTAGGTCCCTAATTGATCCCACTTCTCCTTTTACAGCCCTTTTACTATTGATGTGCCGATAGAAGACTTTTAGATTCCCTTTTATGTTAGTCATAAGTCTCTTCTCATACTCTCTCTTTGCTTTTCTTATTTGTTTTTTCACTGCCCCTCTGAAGCTTCTATATTTAGCCTAGTTCTCAATTATCCACCTCACATCTGTCACAAGCACCCTTTTTCTGCTTCATCTTACTCTCGATCTCTTTTGTCATCCAGGGAGCTCTGAATCTGTTTGCCCTACCTTTCACTCTCATGGGAATGTACCTTGACTGTACCCAAGCTATCTCCTCTTTAAAAGCAACCCATTGTTTAGTTACAGTTTTGCCTTCCAATCTCTGATTCCAATTTACTTGGGCCAGATCCATTCTCACTCCATTGAAGTTGGTCCTCCCCCAATTAATTATCTTTACTCTGGATTGCTCCTTGTCCTTTTCCATAGTCAACCTAAACCTTATGATGCTATGGTCACTGTCCCCTAAATGTTCCCCTACTATCACTTGATCCACTTGACCTACCTCATTCCCCAGAACCAGATCCAGCAATGCCTCTTTCCTCATTGGACTGGAAAAATTACTGATGTAGGAAATTCTCCTGAACGCATTCTAGAAACTCTTGTCCCTCTCTGCCTTTTACACTATGATTATTCCAGTCTTTATTAGGATAATTAAAGTCCCCCATTATAATTACTCTATAATTCTTGCACCTGTCTGTAATTTCCTTGCCACTTTGTTCCTCTATAACATTGCCACTAGTTGGTAACCTATAGAATACCCCCAGCAATGCATTGGTGCCTCTATTGTTTCTTAGCTCTAACCAAATAGATTCTGTCCTTGACCTCTCTAGGACGTCCTCTCTGTTCAGCAGTGTAATGTTCCCTTAATCAATACAGCTACCCCTCCTCCTTTCCTTCCTTCCCTATCTTTCTGGAGCACCTTGTATCCAGGGATGTTTAATATCCAGTCCGGCCCTTTTCTGAGCCAGGTCTCCGCTATCACCACAACACCATATTTCCGTGTGTACATCTGCTCCTGCATGTCACCTCCCTCCTGCACCATCTCTCCAGCTATGCATTAAGATAAGTGAATAGGATCTGCACTATGATGTTGATCATCCTGGGCTGTGGGATGTGGAATATTCCAAACTATGTCTGCATGATGTAACCATAGGATGTCAAATTTTGCTGTGTAATGTTATGTCAATGGATGATTGGTTTATTAGGGAGTGTGCATTTAAAATGGATAATTCTGAATGTTTTGAAAAAACATCTGACCTGGTGCAGTTTAATCAACTGGAAATTTTCAGCCTTTGTTAATTTTGCACACTTGACCAGTTGATCTGTGCAGAGCCAAAGGCCTTTGGCGCTTTTTGTTTGTGTGAAGTTTTATCTCTCCTATTAACGCATGGGTCAGAGGTTATGTACAAGAGCTCACGTTATTAGTTTATTTGTTCAGATTCTGCATCTCGTTAATTGGTGGTTGGAATTCAGGGCTTTTGTTCTGACAGAATTCTGAAGCCACGTGGAAAATTGAAGCAGACACCAAACCTCACCAGCCATGTCATTCCCTATTGTTTGTGATTGGTCTTGTCCTTCAGATTAAGTGTCATGTTCTCTTTCTCCTTGCTTCAACTTCCTGTTTTTGTTTTATCTTGAACTGCTTCACATCTGAATTAAATCTATAAAAATGTCATGATTCTTTTACAAATACATTAAATATAGTGAGATAAAGGGTCATGCTTCTTAAACACCTTTTAGTTAGTTTTATTTAGAGTACAAGGTATGTTATCAGTAACTAACATGACAAACTGTCCCAGAACTGTGTAGTTCGTGCACAGTGTACAATAACTAAAATAAGAAGCTTTTAATTTTTCAGAAAATTACATTTGATAGTTTCCTCTATGGAGCCTTATGTAGGCTGCATGGAGTGGACATGTTAGATGACAGGAGACAAGGGCTCCCTTTACCTTATTTGCACTTTAGAATACAGTGTTAGCTGTCAGCAGAAAGATCCTATTCTTGTCAAGGTTTCACTGAGTGCTCATATTAGGAGTCCTGCGGGTGCAGATTTCTTAAAAAAGAGCTAAACTTTCCAAATAAATGTTACTGATATGGAGAAAATGTATGGGTCAGCGTTACCTTTACCTTTGAGTAAATTGTATGATAAGTGTATATTTCTGTTAATATGATTAACATTGTCATAATTATATTAACTGAACAATTCAAGCTATGAGATTTCACTACATGAGAACTTTGACCAGATTTTACATCAAGACAGACAGCTTATAAATGATGGGTTGCATTATGACAGTGGTTCCATGAGGTCAGTTGATGTGCAAATTTTCTTCAAGAATGGGTAACAGCAACAAAAGTTAAAAGCCAGTAGGTGTGAAAAAAACTTGAAAGAGTAGTGCATGAGTGTATAACTGCCGAAGACTTTGTTGGAACAGAGCCAACTAGTGCTCACCTGAGGAAGCTGGTCTGAATAGCCCTGCCAGAACACATCCGAGTTTCAGTTAAATGCAAAAAAACAGGCTTGATCACCGTATCTCTTTGGACAGTACAGACTGTCTATATACTTGATACTGTCAGGTACTAAAGGCATTAGTCCAGTTCTGGAAATAGGGTACTAGGTACAGAGTTACTAAATTGGGTATAATGCAAGCATGTATGATATGCTGTGAAGGTAATATGCTGAAAGCTTGACTTGTTATTATCACGTGCAGCAAGGTGATCCAGTCCCTCTTCAGCACTGCCTGTTAATAAAATTTTGCGACTTACACCTTGTAGTTCTTTACTATTAGGTATTACAAAAACAACCCAATTTGTATTTATATAGTGCCTTGAATGTAGTAAAGTATCTCAAGACTCTGCACAGGAAGTTTATCAAGCAAATTTTGACACCAAGCCACACAAGGTGATATTAGGGCAGATGACCCAGGTAGGTTCTAAGGAGCATCTTAAAGGAGGAAAGGGAGGTCAAGTGGTGAAAAGGTGTAGGGAAGGAATTTCAGAGCTTGCAGCCTTGGCAGCTGAAAGCACAGCTGCCGATTGTGGAACAATTAAAATTGGGGATGCACAAGAGGCCAGAATTGGAGGAGCACAGATATCTCAGAAGTTTGTGGGGCAGGAAGCGATTACAGAAAAAAGGGACGAGCAAGGCCATGGAGGGTTTTGAAAACAAGGATGAGAATTTTAAAATCTAGATGTGGCTTAACCGACTTATTAGAAATGTTAATAGCCACAGGGAAGGTAGTGACTCAACAATCTAATACACCTTAAGTTAAAAATATGGAACTATTTACGTTTCTGATGATAATCCATTAAAATTTAAAGCATGTGAGAAATTGAAATAGGCAATTCTAACTGAAGTGGAATTTCTAATTAGTGTATATCTATTCTGGGTAATTGTTTGCCAGAATGGCTATGCAGGAGTAATGTGGGGCGGCATGTTGCGCAGTGGTTAGCACCGCAGCCTCACAGCTCCAGTGACGTGGGTTCGATTCTGGGTACTGCCTGTGCAGAGTTTGCAAGTTCTCCCTGTGACCGCATGGGTTTTCGTCGGGTGCTCCAGTTTCCTCCCACAGCCGAAGTCTTGCAGGTTGATAGGTAAATTGGCAATTGTAAATTGCCCCTATTATAGGTAGATGGTAGGGGAATTGTGGGGATGTGGTAGGAATATGGGATTAATGTGGGATTAGTATAAATGGGTGGTTGATGGTCAGCACAGACTCGGTGGGCTGAAGGGCCTGTTTCAGTGCTGTATCTCTAAATAAATAAAACTTTTTCTGTTAAAAATACTGAATAATTGCCTTCCCACCCTAACAAAATATTTTTTCTGCTGGCTCATCCTTCAAAGCTGATGGCTTCAACTGTAATTTTACTAACTTTAAACTGAATAAACATGAATTCCCCATAATTTGTTAAGTATTATTGAGCTCACTATTTGCTGATAAATAAATAACATTGGCTGGCAAACGTATCATTCGCTTGACATAAGTTCATTTCATACTTGGACTGGAGCAAGGCCAGATATTGCACGCTCTTGTCTTCCTTTCAGGAGGTCACCATGGACATCATTGGATTTTTAAAAAATTCATTCATGGAATGTTGGCGTCGCTGGCTAGGCCAGCATTTATTACCCATCCCTAATTGCTCTTGAGAAGGTGGTGGTGAGCTTCCTTCTTGAACCGCTGTAGTCCATGTGAGGTAGGTACACCCACAGTGCTGTTAGGAAGGGAGTTCCAGGATTTTGACCCAGCGACAGTGAAGGAACGGTGATATAGTTCCAAGTCAGGATGGTGTGTGACTTGAATGGGAACATGCAGGTGGTGATGTTCCCATGCATTTGCTGCTCTTGTTCTTCGAGGTGGAAGAGGTCGCGGGTTTGGAATGTGCTGTCTAAGGAGCCTTGGTGCGTTGCTGCAGTGCATCGTGTAGATGGTACACACTGCTGCCACAGTTTATCGGTGGTGGAGGGAGTGAATGTTTGTAGATGGTGTGCCAATCAAGTGGGCTGTTTTGTCCTGGATGGTGTCCAGCTTCGTGAGTGTTGTTGGAGCTGCACCCATCCAGGCAAGTGGAGAGTATTCCATCACACTCCTGACTTGTGCTTTGTAGATAGTGGACAGGCTTTGGGGTGTCGGGAGGTGAATTACTTGCCGCAGGGTTCCTAGCCTCTGACCTGCTCTTGTAGCCACGGTATTTATATGGCTACTCCAGTTCAGTTTCTGGTCAATGGTAGCCCCTAGGATGTTGATAGTGGGGGATTCAGCGATGGTAATGCCATTGAATCTCAAGGGGAGATGGTTAGATTCTCTCTTGTTGGATATGGTCATTGCCCGGCACTTGTGTGTCACAAATGTTACTTGCCACTTATCAGCCCAAGCCTGGATATTGTCCAGGTCTTGCTGCATTTCTACATGGACTGCTTCAGTATTTGAGGAGCCGCGAATGGTGCTGAACATTGTGCAAATCATCAGCGAACATCCCCACTTCTGACTTTATGATTGAAGGAAGGTCATTGATGAAGCAGCTGAAGATGGTTGGGCCTAGGACACTACCCTGAGGAACTCCTGCAGTGATGTCCTGGAGCTCAGATGATTGACCTCCAACAACCACAACCATCTTCCTTTGCGCTAGGTACGACTCCAACCAGCAGAGAGTTTTCCCCCTGATTCCCATTGACTCCAATTTTGCTAGGGCTCCTTGATGCCATACTCGGTCAAATGCTGCCTTGATGTCAAGGGCAGTCATTCTCACCTCACCTCTTGAGTTCAAGACAGTATCAAGGGAGGAGGGGAGATTTAGTGGGAGATCTAAACTTTACGAACTCTGGTTCAACCTGAGACAGTAACTGAGTAGGGGGTGGAGTTGGTGGAGAGGGTAACTAAGTTGTGGCAGAAGCCAAAGATAATGGCATCTGCCTTCCCACTTTTAGCTGGAGAAAGTTATCCCTGGTCTGGATGGATTGCACCAACGCATATTGAAAGGAGTTAGAGAAAAAATAGCAGAGCCACTATTACATATATATATAAATTCATTAGAAAAGGGAATAGTGCCAGTGGACTGACAGACAGCTTTGACTCCTGTATATAAAAAGGGAGATAGAACAAGTCCAGGGAATTATAGACCAATTGTCTTAACATCAGTGGTAGGAAAGAAAATGGAATCCTTACTCAAAGATGTAACAGAGGCAGTTCTAGAAACTGAGAATATATTAAAATATATTGAAAATATACTGAAAATATATTCCAAAAAGGCAAGTCATGCTTGGCCAACCTTATTGAATTCTTTGAAGATGTAACAGAAAGGATAGTTAAGTACAATGTACTAGATGTATGTGCTTTTGATATGGTACTGCATAGTACTGCTGAGTAAAGTTACAACTAAGGGCAGAACAGATGGAGTCAAGGGACAAGTAACAGAATGGATAACAAACTGGCACCAGGGTTGTTAACCATTTGGTTTAGCCTCAGACAGGGGCCAGGAAGAAGATGGAGTCAGTGGCTAGGGCACGGAGCTTGTGACGGGTACTTAAGATAATGGGTTTAGTCTTCCCAATATTTATTTGGAGGAAATTTTTGCTTATCCAGTACCAGATGTCGGAAAGGCAGTGTGACAAATCAGAGACAGTGGAGGGGTTGAGAGAGGTGGTGGTGAGGTAGAACTGTGTGATATTAGCATACATGTGGAATCTGGTACTGTGTTTTCAGATGATGCAACAAAGGGGCAGCAAGTATAGATGAGAAATACAAGGAGGCTTCAGAGATAATGGTGCAGAAGTGGGAACTGAAGCTATTGTCGGTGATTCTCTGGCTATAACTAGATAAATAAGGATAAAACCAGGTGAAAGCACTCCCACTCAGCTGGATGACAGTGAAGAGGCGTTGGAGGACGATGGCTGGTCAAGAAGAGTGAGGAGGGAGAGTTTATCATGTTTACAGTCACACAGGGTGTTCTTATGTTCTTATGATGTCATTTCTGATTTTGATTTGAAAAAAACTTACATTTATATAGTGCTTCTCACAACCTCAGGATTTTCCAAAACAATTTACAGCCAGATTCAACTGCCCAGCATTTATTGCCTGTCCCTAATTGCCCTTGAGAATGTGATGTTAAACTGCCTTCTAAACTGTTGCAGTCCATGAGGTGTAGGGACACCCACAGCACTATTAGGAAGGGAGTCCAAGATTTTGACCTAGTGACAGTGAAGGAACAGCGATATAGTTCCAAGTCGGGATGGTGTGCAGCTTGGAAGGGATCCTGGACATGGTGGTTTTCCCATGTGCCTGCTGTTCTTGTCCTTCAAGGTGGTAGAGGTGAGAGGTTTGGAATGTGCTGCCAAAGGAGTCTTGGCAAGTTGCTGCAGTGCATCTTGGAGTTGGTGCCTATTGCAGCTACGGTGCTGCGGTGGCGGAGGGAGTGAAGGTTTATTCCACCCCTCTCACCTCTCACTTAAATGGGTTCTCTATCACCCATTGAAGTACCATAAAAATTTTCTCAGCTGGATATCTTCACTGCTTTCCTCCTTCAGCCTCTGCACTAAGTGACTTTTTATCCATAGTGAATTCAAATTCCACCTCAACACATCATGCTCTCTCTCCTCTGAGCTCATTGCCCTCTTATCCTTGCTTAATCTCTCCCTCCACATAAACTCCCAACTCATATTCATGGCAAACTACGAGACCTTGCCATCTTACATGGCCTTGCAACTCCTGTCATATCAATCACAGATAAGGCCATCTCTGGTCACTTTCTTGTATCACCCATCACCCACATCCCCCTCCCAAGTCCCAACCCTAGTTCCTCTGTGGCTGACTCATAGAAACATAGAAAATAGGAGCAGGAGTAGGCCATTCGGCTCTTTGAGCTTGCTCCACCATTCATTATGATCTTGGCTGATCATCCAACTCAGTTGCCTGTTACCGCTTTCGTCCCATACCCTTTGGTCCCTTTAGACCCAAGAGCTATATCTAACTCCTTCTTGAAAACATACAATGTTTTGGCCTCAACTGCTTTCTGTGGTAGCGAATTCCACAGGCTCACCACTCTCTGGATGAAGAAATTTCTCCTCATCTCAGTCCTGAAAGGTTTACCCGTATCCTTAGACTATGACCCCTGGTTCTGGACACCCCACCATCGGGAACATCCTTCCTGCATCTACCCTGTCAAGTCCTGTTAGAATTTTATAGGTTTCTATGAGATCCCCCCTCACTCTTCTGAACTCCAGCGAATATAATCCTAACCGACTCAATCTCTCCTCATACGTCAGTCCCGCCATCCCAGGAATCAGTCTGGTAAACCTTCACTGCACTCCCTCTATAGCAAGAACATCCTTCCTCAGATAAGGAGACCAAAACTGCACACAATATTCCAGGTGTGGCCTCACCAAGGCCCTGTATAATTGCAGCAAGTCATCCCTGCTCCTGTACTCGAATCCTTTCGCTATGAAGGCCAACATATCATTTGCCTTCCTTACTGCCTGTTGCACCTGTATGCTTACTTTCAGCGACTGGTGTATGAGAACACCCCGGTCTCGCTGCATATTCCTCCTCTCAGTTTATAGCGTTCAGATAATAATCTGCCTTCCTGTTTTTGCTACCAAAGCAGATAACCTCACATGCATTAGCCCACTCACTCAACTTGTCCAAATCACCCTGAAGCCTCTCTGCATGCTCCTCTCAACTCACCCTCCCTCCCAGTTTTGTGTCATCTGCAAATTTGGAGATATTACATTTAGTTCCCTCATCTAAATCATTAATGTATGTTGTGCCTGGCCATGTGAGCCGCATGGAAGATTGCAGGATCCCCAAAGACACATTGTACAGCGAGCTCGCCACTGGTATCAGACCCACCGGCCGTCCATGTCTCTGCTTTAAAGACGTCTGCAAACGCAACATGAAATCCTGTGACATTGATCACAAGTCGTGGGAGTCAGTTGCCAGCGTTCGCCAGAGCTGGCAGGCAGCCATAAAGACGGGGCTAAAATGTGGCGAGTCGAAGAGACTTAGTAGTTGGCAGGAAAAAAGACAGAGGCGCAAGGGGAGAGCCAACTGTGCAACAGCCCCGACAAACAAATTTCTCTGCAGCACCTGTGGAAGAGTCTGTCACTCTAGAATTGGCCTTTATAGCCACTCCAGGCGCTGCTTCACAAACCACTGACCACCTCCAGGCGCGTATCCATTGTCTCTCGAGATAAGGAGGCCCAAAAGAAGAATATTGTGAATAGCTGGGGTCGTAGTACCGATCCCTGCAGTACCCCACTGGTCACTGCCTGCCATTCGGAAAAAGATCCATTTATTCCTACTCTTTGTTTCCTATCTGCCAACCAATTTTCTATCCATCGCAACACATTACCCCCAATCCCATGCGCTTTAATTTTACATGCTAATCTCTTATGTGGGACTTTGTTGAAAGCCTTCTGAAAGTCCAAATAAACCACATCCACTGGCTCCCCCTCATCAACTCTACTAGTTACATCCTCGGAAAAACTCAGGAAAAACCTATCCCTCAACTATCTTACAACTGCATTTTCAAAATCCCAGATGTTTAGCCTTGGCCTTTCGTTTGCCACGACATTTCTGCAGCTACATATATGCTGACCCGTACCCTCGCCTCCACCTTTGATGCCATACGCCCCACTAAACCTCTCTCTCACCTTGGCCATTCCCCTGGTACAGCTGGCATCCCCGTTCCCTTAAGTCCAAGAGACACAGACTTGAATAAATATGGCGGATCACTGGTTTAGCCATTCACTGCCAGATCTGGCTGGACCACATAAAGCACAATCAGGTCTGCTGTTGTCTGCTGAAGTTGCTCATTATTCTGGAATCGTCCTGGAATGCAAAGTAACTCCAGCCTTCATTTGTTCACTGCAAATCATCTTTCAATCCCCTCTCCCTTGTCTCCTCCACCCTCACCTCCAACAATAAGTGCAAGGAGCTCATAGACTTCTTTGTCACTAACATTGCCGCTAACCAATCAGCAGCCTCTGCCACTTCCCTCCCTTCCACTAGAACACCAGGCCAAACTTCCTCTAAAGTTCTTCCCTGCCCTAGTTCTGAACTCACATCTTCCTCGGGTTTCTCTCCTATCTCCCCTCATGCTCTCTGCTAGCTTATCTTATCCATGAGACCCACCTCCTGCCTCCTCAATCCTCTTCCCACTAAGCTGCTGAGCACCAACTTTCCTTCCTGGTCCCCATGTTAACAGATGCTGTTAACGGTTCTCTCTCTTCACTTTCTGTCCCACTCTGCTTCAAAACTGCTGTCATCACCCCGCTCCTCAAAAACAATCCATGAAACCACCATTCTTATAAATTATCTCCCTTTCCTCTCCAAACTCCATATCATGTTGCCACCTCCCAAATTCGAGTCCATCTTTCCCAGAACTCCATATCTGGAATTTTATATGCAATCTGGAGACCAGCTGCAAGGCGGGAGGACTCATAAAATTGTGGCAGAGGCATCAGGATGGAAGCCCGACATCTTCCCACTACCACGGGATATTCCCAGAAGCAGGAATGGTATGGCTGCCTGCCAACTGGAGGCATGCGGCCAATTAATTCAATTAACTGGACAATTAATGGGCATTTTGTGCCCCTGCTGGCATTTTACTGGTATCGGACTGGGCCCCCACCACGTGGGAAGACCGCCAAAAATATTGATGTGGCCTCCCAGTGGCTTACCAGGTGGGGGGCATTCCTTTCTGGCCTCTCTATGGACCACAGAGGCATACTCTACGGCAATGGCTGCCGATGCGGTTCAAGCAACACCGCTGGAGCATTCATCCCTCCGATTGCCAGGGCCTGCCTGCCTGACCCCGACACATTAAAAGAAATTCTTACCTTCGAGGGTGCCTCAACATGGAGGTGCCCTCACCCTCTCCGTGCAGCCTCAGCAGCAGCCACCTCTATCGTTGGCGCTGTCAAGGCTGCAGAACTGCCAGCCCTCTGATTGGGCCAGCAGCTCTGAGAGGCAGGCCGCCTAAATTGTTTGGATGGCGGTTCTGGTGGCAGGCTCTTAATTGGCCGCCACCAGTAAAATTGTCCCTGTGGTCCCGCCATCTGCCTGTGCAGGCTTGGGACATACTTCCGATCCCAGCAGCGGGACTTCCTTAATTCACATAAAATTCAACCCCATGTTTGAATCTTGCCATTCATCCTTTCACCTTCCATCACTTTGCTGATTATTGAGAGAAGGCTGATGGGATGTAATTCATCAGATTAGGTTTGTCCCACATTTTGTGGACAGGACATACCTAGGCAGTTTTTCACTTTGTCAGGTAGATGCCAATGTTGTAACTGTATTAAAACACCTTGGCTAGAGGTGCAGTGAGTTCTGCAGCACAAGTCTTCAGCATCTCAGCAGGGATGTTGTCAGCCTTTGCTGTATCCAATGTGCTTAGCCTTTTCTTGATATCACATGAAGTGAATCGTATCGACTGAAGACTGGCTGCTGTGATGTTGAGCACCTGAGGCTTAGATAGATCATCCACTTGGCACTTCTGGTTGAAGATGGTCACAGATACTTCAGCTTCTCTTTTGCACTCATGTGGTGGGCTCCACCATCATTGAGTTTGGGAATGTTCATGGATACTCCTCCTCCTGTTAGTTGTTTAATATTTACCACCATTCACGACTGAATGTGGCAGAAGTTCAGAGATTTTATCTAATCTATTGGTTGTGGGATCACTTAGCTCTTTCCATAACATGCTGCTTCTGTGCTGTAGCTTCACCAGATTGGCACTACATTTTTAGGTATACCTGCTGTTGCTCCTGGCACGGTCTCCTACACTCCTTATTGAACCCGGGCTGGTCCCCTGGCTTGATGAGGTATATGTAGGGCCATGAGGCTACAGATTGTGGTGGAATACAATTCTGCTGCTGCTAATGGCCCACAGCGTCTCATGGATGCCCAGATTTGAGTTGCTATATCTGTTCTGAATCTGTTGTATTTAGCACGGTAGTAGTGCCAAACAACAGAATGGAGGGTGTCCTCAGTGTGAAGATGGATCTTCATCTCCACAAGTATTGTGTGGTGGTCACTCCTATCAAAACTGTCAAGGACAGATGCATTTGTGACAGGTAGATTGGTGAGGATGAGGTCAAGTAGATTTTCCCCTCATGTTGATTCTCTCACCATCAGCCGCAGGCCCAGTCTGGCAGCTATGTACTTCAAGATTCAGCCAGCTCATTCAGTAGTGGTGCTACTGAGCCCTTCTTGGTGATGAATATTGAAGTCCCTGAACCAGAGTGCCCTTGCTACCCTCAATGCTTCTTCCAAGTTGTGTTCAACATAGAGGAGTATTGAATTATCAGCTGAGGGAAGGCAGTAGGTGGTAATCAGCAGGAAATTTCCTAGCCCATGTTTGACCTGATGCCCTATGAGACTTCAGGGTGTCTGGATTCAATGTTAAGGATTCCTAGGATCAATCCCTCCTGATTCTATACCACTGTGCTGCCACCTTTGGTGTGTCTATCCTACCACTGGACAGGGGGCAGGTCACATCCAGGTATGGTAATGGGGGAATCTGCAGCAATGACTAAAAGGTATGATTCTGTGAGTATGATTACATCAGTCTGTTGCTTGACTAGTCTGTGGGCCAGCTCTCCCAATTTTGGCATCAGTCTGCATGATGAAAGAGAAGGTAATGCAGACACTTGAAGGATTTAAAATTGGTAAGCATTGGATAGGCTGGCTGTACTTAAAGTTGATAAGGCACCAGGACGGGAAGAGATGCATCCAAGGAGATTGAGGGAAGTGAGATTGGAAATTATGGAAGCACTGGCCATAATTTTCCAGCCTTCCTTAGATTCAGAGGTGATGCCAGAGAACTGGAGAATTGCAAATGTTACACCCTTGTTAAGACCGGGTAAGGAAGGGGTCTCAGGCTCCCCTCTCGCCCCTTTCCTGGTTTGGCCGTAACAGGGTTTAACTTTTTAAAAACACAGTGTTTTTAGCTTCACCTCAGTGAGTCCTTGCTCACTGCTCTCTAATTGTAAGTGCAAACAAACCAATCAGACAGGTTTTCTTAGGTTTAAACAGGAAAGATGTAAGTTTATTAACCTTAACACTCTAACTCAGTTAAAGTTATTAAAAATATGCGATGCAGCCATGCTAGCATGCATCCGTGATAAACACACACACAAATAGATACAGAGGAGGAGAAAGAATTAAAGGGGGAGGATTTGGACTAGTAGATGGAATTCAGTTACTTGTTTTAGTTTTGCTGTAAAGTCTTTGATTGAAGTTAAGTCTTGTAGTTCTCATTGGGGCCCAGTGCACACTTTTAACTTGTTTCGCTGGTATCAGAAGACTGAAGGAGTCCCCTTAAGTTGCTTCCATGGGTTTCTGGAACTTTGCTGAAGGGAGAGACAGAGAGAGAAGGGTGCTTTCTTCTTGAAAATCAATTGCAGTCTGTCCTAAATTTTTCAGTGAAGCCCAATCCAATCAATTCCCAGGTTGGCCAGCCAGTTAGTCATCTGACCAGCTCTTTGTTTAAAACAGCATCACCTGTGAGGGTTATTGATTCTCAAAACTTACTAGACACACTCAGTGAGGAGGTGGAGTGCTGGCTGTTACACAGATAATGGCTCTCAATGTCTTTTGATCATCACTGTTGCTGAGCTCATTCTTGCTAATTGAATCAGGGAGCACTTCCATTGTCTCTCTATTCAAATGTCTCTCAGAATGCAAATGTTCAGCCATGTTTTCAGCCATTCAGCTCTGTGGTCTTTTTAAACAAGTTATATTCAATGTCCAGTAAAAGTTCAAATAGTGTTCCATATGGTGAAATTGATATGTTTCTATGTGGCAGGTGTCATTTCATCACACCCTTGTTTAAAAACGGGTGTAAAGGTAAGACCAGCAACTACAGGCCAGTCAGTTTAGCCTCGGAGGTGGGGAAGCTTCTCGAAAGAATAATTCGAGACAAAATTAATAGTCACAGACAAATGTGGGTTAATTAAGGAAAGCCAGCACAGATTTAAGGGCATATCATGTTTACCTAACATGCTGGAGTTTTTTGATGAGGTAACAGGAAGGATTGATGAGGGCAATGCTGTTGATGTGGTGTACATGGACTTTCAAAAGGCATTTAATAAAGTGCTGCACAACAGACTTGTGAGCAAAGTTATAACTCATGGAATAAAAGGGACAGTAGCAACGTGGATATGAAATTGGCTGAGTGATAGGAAACAGAGAGTAGCGGTTAATGATGTTTTCCAAACTGGAGGAAAGTTATAGTGGAGTTCCCAGGGGTTGGTGTTAGGAAGCTTGCTCTTCCTGATGTATGTTAATGACCTAGACCTAGGTGTACAGAGCACAATGTCAAAATTTGCAGACGATACAAAACTTGGAAGCATTGTGAACTGTGAGGAGGATAGTGTAGAACTTCAAAAGGACGTAAGCAGGTTGGTGAAATGGGTGGACAAGTGGCAGATGAAATTTAATGCAGAGAAGTGTGAAGTGATTCATTTTGGGACGGCACAGTGGCGCAGTGGTTAGCACTGCAGCCTCACAGCTCTAGGGACCCGGGTTCGATTCTGGGTACTGCCTGTGCGGAGTTTGCAAGTTTTCCCTGTGACCGCGTGGGTTTTCGCCGGGTGCTCCAGTTTCCTCCCACAGCCAAAGACTTGCAGGTTGAGAGGTAAATTGGCCATTGTAAATTGCCCCTAGTGTAGGTAGGTGATAGGGAACATGGGATTACTGCAGGGTTAGTATAAATGGGTGGTTGTTGGTCGGCACAGACTTGGTGGGCTGAAGGGCCTGTTTCAGTGCTGTATCTCTAAATAAATTTTAAAAAAAGAATGTGATGAGACAATATAAAATAAAGGGCTGAATTTTATTCGGGCGCTGCGGTGTGCAGCAGCGTCCTTTGAACTCAGTAGGGTGCCCGCATTCAGCGATATTACGCATGGGGGCTCATTAGCATCACTGCACTGAGCCACCCCCCCCCCCCACCCACATATTATGTGGGGAGAGGTGGGATATCCAGCGCAGTGAGGAACCATTTGACAGCTGTGCAGCATGTGCTGGGGCCCTATTATAAGCACCCCAGCACCTGCTTCCTGACAGCTGTCAAATAAATACTTACCTCACTGTTGAAGAGTAGGGCTGTTGTCAATCTGGCAGCCAAGCAGAAAGTGCTGGAAAGTGTGGAGAGAGAAGTAGAGTTAACTTGACCAAGTTCATAGACCTGAAAGTTAACCCTGCTTCTCTCTCCACAGATGCTGCCTGACCTGCTGGCTTTTCCAAGCATTTTCTGCTTTGCTGCCACATATTTACCCTGCTGTGTCCCACGCCGCCTTCAACTGTGGAGTTGCGATCCTTTTCTTCTACTCAAGTGTTACATTGCTTCTTGTAGGTGTGCCACACCTGGGTGAATAATCTTAATTTTGCACATTCCAGGCCGTGAGACTTAAATATACCATAAAAGGCAAATACACAACAGAAATAAAACCATAATTGAAGAATATTTAGATACTATGGGCTTCGAATCATCTGACTGTGAAAAGCCACAGACTAATAATAATAATAATAATTAATTATTATAATTATTAATATAACTAATAATAAGCACAGACTTGGTGGGCTGAAGGGCCTGTTTCAGTGCTGTATCTCTAAATAAAATAAAATAAAATATGCATTTGGAATCTGTATTCATTTCTTTGGCAACTGTTATGTGAAAATACATGTAACCGCAATTAAACCATCTTTGTTAAAAAACAGGAAAATATGTTCATATTCTAGCTGCATTGCCAACTAGAAATATTACATGATTAAATATGATCAGCTGCAGAAGCAAAGTGTTTGTGAACGTGCGTTGATGTGTAATCGTTGAAAAGCCATTACAACAGCACAGATTTCCTCACTAGTCCTGCATTGGTTTTCAAACATGTGCAAGACAAACCTTGCAGCCAGAAGTTAGAGTAGTTACACGGTGGAGTCACGTTTGCATTTAAAGGACCACACCAAAAGCCAAGGATGGCAGAGGGGTGCCCTAGGGTGGACCCACAGTGCAGCGAAGCCTCCCTGCTCACTCTCCTCCAAGCTGTGCCGGCAAGGCAGGTGGTCCTTTTCACCAGTGATGGTAAGAAGAGGCCCTCCTGCCTGAACAAGGCAGTCTGGCTGGAGATGGCAGAGGAGGTAACTAGCCATGGGGCTCTCCGGTGTCAAAGGGTCCAATTCCGGAAGGTGATGAATGAGCACTCCTCCAGCCAGCTGGGGCCCTCCATGCCTCGTGCACACAGGATACGGGCACCAAAGTCATCCACAGCCAAAGGACAATCAGATCAGCAGCCTTCCTCCAGTCAGGCTGCTAGCGTAGAGGTTGTACCGAGAAGGGGCAACCTTTCCATTTACAGAGGACACACTGACACAAATGGGAATGCATGGGTGTCACAGCAATGTAAATACGTCTTTCACCAAATGTTCCTCACCAACATGTGTGTCCTTTTCACTGTGTGAATGATGTGTGCCAGCATGTGGCACCAATGTCACATCCCTTTGCAGAATTGGCCCTTCAGAAGAGTCAAAGTATGCAATAAAATCATTGCCATGCCACCATTACTCATGAGCATCTTCACGGATGCAGTGACATGGACATTGGCTCAGTCAGCTGTTGCCTCTAATGGTTTACACAGGGATGCTGCAGATGTGGACTACTGCACAGCAGGTGAGCGAGGGTGATATGTGGCTTGCAGAGCTCATGTCAGTTCCTATAGAGCAGACAGCCTTTGTCTGATAAGCCACTGCCGTACATCCCTAGCTCACTGCCAGCCCTGCATGCAGACCCTGGGTGCCATCTGCCCTCCCATGCGTCTTTCATGTAGTAGGTCCTCAGTGTCCTCATAGTCCGAGGAGGAATCCTGTTGATGTCTCTCCTCATCATGCCAGGCCTGGCCCCTATTGGGTGCGTAGTTGTGCAATGCACAGCGAGCAGCAAAGAAAGGAGCTGGCCTTTTCGGCCTGTAGTACGGAGCATCAACCTATCTGTCCAGGCATTGGAAGCGGTCTTTCAGCATGCAGATCTCCTGCTCAATCGTGGCTCTAGTAGCTCAGTGGCTGGCATTGTATCGCTCCTCTTCAGCAGTGGTGAGGTCTCTCACTGGTGTCGGGAGCCATGTCTGCAAGGGATAGGCCTTGTCTCCAAGAAGTCACCCGTCCATCTGAGCCATTTCAGTGAACAGTGGTGGCAGCCGGGACTGGCGCAGGACCCAGGTGTCAGTGGCAGCTGCCTGAGAAGTGGGCACAGATTTTCATGAGGCATCTCCTGTGATCACATACCAGCTTCACCTAGATTGAGAGGATTTCTTTCATGGTGAGGTCTGCAGGTGGTAGCCTGGCAGAAGGCCTGATGGCCACATGGGTGCAGTCTATGAACATTAAAACCTATGGTTCTCCGAAACCGATGGCCCTCTGGGGCCTGGCTGTGAGAGTCTATCCTGAAGTGGACATACTCACTGGCCCTCCGGTACAGGGCATCGGTGCACTGCTGATGCAGCGGTGCACTGCTGACTTTGTGACCCCACAAAGGTCTCCGGTGGGCCCCTGATAAGCTGAATTGGTGTCAAGCTTGAGAAGTGCTGCCACTATGAGGACTGCAGGCATAGTGTGTCCACCGAAGCCCATGGGCTGCAGGTCATCTTTGAGCAGGGCACAGAGACGTGTCACCACCCTCTCTACATGCGCAATCACCTCTGACACTGGTGCTCTGGCATCTGATGGCATGTCATGTGGGGCCTGTAGATGCACGGCAATCGTAATGGCGAGCTCCCCTTGGGGGCTGCTGCTCATGACTGGGAGCCTCTAAGTGGATCTCACCTGCCTGTTGATTTTGGCTCCGGTGCATATGGATCCTCAGGAGCAGAGGATCACACAATGTAGGATGAGCCATACCCATTCAGAACTCACCTTCTGTAGCGAAACCTTCTGCGTCTGAAGACCTGCCGGCTTTTCTAATCGTGAACAGGACAACACGTGATGGCCGCCTGTTCTACATAAAATCAGGAAGTGTGCATGGAGAGGTGGCGGGATGCATAATCTGCAGAGGTAAGTATCAATAATTTGCGGCAGGACTTTCATGACATCACAGGTCGAGGAGGGCCTCTCCCTGCAGAATTTTACAGGTCCCCATGTCATGACTCACGGCATTGAGGGGCCGGTACAATTCAGCCCAAAGGGTGCAATTCTAAAGGGGGTGCAGGAGCAGAGGAACCTGAATGTATATGTGCATAAATCATTGAAGGTGGCAGGACAGGTTGAGAGAGCAATTAACAGAGCATTCAGCAGCTTAGGCTTTATTAATGGGGGCATAAAGTACCTAAGCAATGAAGTTATGTTAAGCTTGTACAGAACACTGGTTCGGCCTCAACTGGAGTATTGCGGCCAGTTCAAGGTGCCACGCCTTAGGAAGATGTGAAGGCATTAAAGATAGTGCAGAAAAGATTCACGTGAATGGTTCCAGGGATGAGGAACTTCAATTATGTAGTTAGATGTGAGGCAGTGGCGTAGTGGTATTGTCACTGGACTAGTAACCCAGAGACCCAGGGTATTGCTCTGAGGATAAAAGCAAAATACTGCGGATGCTGGAAATCTGAAACAAAAACAAGAAATGCTGGATTCACTCAGCAGGTCTGGCAGCATCTGTGGAAAGAGAAGCAGAGTTAACGTTTCGGGTCAGTGACCCTTCTTCGGAACCCCGAATTCGGAATACACACTGTGTGTGTATTGCTCTGGGGACATGGGTTCAAATCCCACCACAGCAGAAGGTGGAATTTGAATTCAATTAATAAATCTGGAATTAAAAAGCTAGTCTAATGATGGCCATGAAACCATTGTCGATTGTTGTAAAAACCCATCTGGTTCACTAATGTCCTTTAGGGAAGGAAATCTGCTGTCCTTACCTGGTCTGGCCTACATGTGACTCCAGACCCACAGCAATGTGGTTGACTCTTACATGCCCTCTGAAATGGCCTAGCAAGCCACTCAGTTAGGGCAATTAGGGATGGGCAATAAATGCTGGCCTGGCCTGCGACGCCCACATCCCATGAATGAATAATAACAAAAAAGTTGGGACTGTTTTCCTTGAAGAAAAGAGGTTGAGAGGAGATTTGATCGAGGTATTCAAAATTATATGGGTTCTGGACAGAGTAGGTAGGAAAACCTGTTCCCATTGGTGGAAGGATCGAGAAAAAGAGGGCACAGATTTAAGGTAATTGGCAAAAGAAGCAATGGCGACATGAGGAAAAACTTTTTTACGAAGCGAGTGATTAGGATCTGGAATGCACTAACTGAGAGTGTGATGGAGGCAGATTCAATCGAGGAATTCAAAAGGAAATTGGATTGTTATCTGAAGATAAAAAATGTGCAGGACTACGAGGAGATGGCGGGGGTGTGGCACTAGGTAAATTTGTTCCTCATCAGCCTTGAGCCAAATGGCCTCCTTCTGTGCTGTAACAATTCTGTGATTCTGTTAGTAAGGAGGACTTTACAGGGTTGACCGAACTGGGTGTGCCTTTGTCATATCCAAAGTGATGCAAATGTCAAAGCTGAATGATCTGCCCAGTTTTAATTTAATTATGCTTTTTCAGAGTGGTTTGGTACAACTGAGTGGCCTGCTAGGTCATTTCAGAGGGCAGTTAACAGTCAATTACGTTGCTCTGGATCTGGTATCACTTGTAGGCCAGACAGGGTAAGGACCGCAGATTTCCTTCCCTGCAGGGCATCAGCAAAGCAGATAGGTATGAGGACACCCCATATAACACCCCTGCTCTTCTTCAAAGTAATGCCATGTGATCTTTCACATCTACCTGAGAAAGCAATCAAGGCCTTAGTTTTAATACCTCATCAGAAACACAGCACCTCCAGCAGTGCAGCACTCCACTGGAGTTTCAGCCTAGGTTTTTGTGCTGATGTTCCTGGAGTGGAACTTGAATCCACCATCTCCTGCCTTAGAGGTGAGAGAACTACTGATGAAGCCATGGACCATTTTGATAATGCAGCAGGGTGGAAACCCAATTGGAGCAATTCAAACATAGAGTTCTAGGAAATATGGGCATAGATTTGGGAGGCGAAATCATGTTCAAGGACTTTGGAGAGGAAAGGAAGGTTGGAGATTGGATGGTAGTCTGCAAGGATGGGTTTTTGCGGAGAGGGGGAGATGACAGCAGATTTGAAGGGGAGGGAGATAGTACCTGAGGAGAGGTGACCATTTAAAATGTCAGTTAACGTGGGAGGCAGGAAGGGAAGTTGAGTAGAATATTATTTAGTTAAACAGAAAAAAAGAAAATATAGAATTTCTGGAATATAACCCAGTAAGTCACTGAAGTGTTACATTTGGGCACATGTTATATTGCGTGCTTCTCTCTGTTTTTCTATTAATGAGGAATCCATAAGTATGCATGTATTAAAACCAGAGGCTTCAGGCAGAGTATCTAAATGAAGGCTACTATATTAAGAGGTCTGAGATTTCATAGTAATATAAAGACAATTGAATATGTTGAAAAATAAAAATGGAGAAATTAAGTCACATATAAATGATTGAAGAGATAGGAAATAAAGGGTTATTTAAAATGGATTCTCCCAATACAACACTTTTCTGAGTCACACACAGAGTTAAAATGATCATACTAATTGTGCACCAGGCAGGTTCTGAGCACTTTCTACATCTTTAGAATGCTTTGAAACCATCAGTTAACATCTGTTATGTCAATAAACTTCAGTGTCTGTGCAAAAACTCAATACAAATTACTGGACAGTTGTAAAAATAAAGAAAGTGAACTCCACCCTGTCTTGCATATTCTCAAATGGGCTCCTTATGCTTTGAAGTACAAGCAAAACTTTGTCTGCTGAGAACAGCTGCCTGGCTTTTATCCTTTTTCATGCATTTAGTTATAAGGCTGACAAGTTCCGTTATTATTTTCCATAGTTTTCTTCCCATAATTTGTCTTATCCTTCCCCTATCAAATCCCTTCACTTCTAAGCTGCACCGCTTCAGCAGTGATCTGTGGTCTCCTTCGCGGACCAATGCTGCCTCATATTTCAGCCTGCAGGAAGCAGGGTTTCAGTGTCAGTTTTTGCGCCAAGGACTGATTGTAAACCCAGTGGCCTAGCCGAAAACTGATAAAAATAAGTAAATTGTGCTTTGATTTGCCGGAAAGAATGCTAGCCAGTTTGATTTTGCAAGCAGCTGTGCTTGTGGCATAGGAGCAGAATGCACACAGGAGGATCAGAAAATTGAGCAAGCAAGCTTTAGAAACATGTTGTGCCCAATTCCTTCTGTCTGGGTTTTTCCAGGCTGGCTACATTTTGTGTGCTACAGTGTTTGGACATGTATCATTCCATAACCTCTTTAAGCCCACAGGATGCATGCAAAAATATTTCATTGCTACCTGCCACAGTTTCCTGGCTTGTGTGCTGAGATTGTTTTTTGCTTTTAAAGCCTATTTTTAATAGATGCAAGGTAAACACCAAATGGGTTGGAGCTCTTAAAGGGCAAGGCCTTCTGTGTTTATTTTTGCAATGCTTGCAGTACCTTTTTATTGTTGTGTTTTTTAAACTGAGTTTATTCAACATTTATGAATGTTTTTTTGGAAATATGTATTTTAAAATAATTTTCAGGGGAAGAATTTTTAGTTACTTACAATAAGTTTTTTTTGGTATCTAAAATGTAACCTATTACCCACAAAGTGATTGAAAAGTGGACTGTAAGTGAAGCATTTGCAGGACTTCATCAGAAAAGGAACAACTGAAAAAAAAGGGCACGTGAAGAGGGCTTCTGCCAACATGAACTTTCATGGAATCTCAAGGAGCCACAAGGCATCTGGATGCAAGCTTCAGAGCCCCATGTTAGATGCAAATAAAGTTGAAGCTGAGAATGGAAATGAGCTTAGATGCATCCCAAACATATTAGGGCCTAAACTCATTACCGCCTGAAAGCAGGTGTGATTCCAGAGTTTGCAAGTGGGAGTCAAGGCCACCAAGACACCCAGCACTACTGTATCAGCTAATCAAACACGTATTAAAGAGCCGACAACATGCAAACATACGAATTAGGGGCAGAAGTAGGCCATTCAGCCCCTCAAGCCTGCTCCACCATTTGACTAATGCAATGGTCAGCATGGTCGGTACATTCATTTATTTTCCCACTAAACAACAACAAGCACAAAGAGACCCAACATCACTGCATTGTTGTATTTGGGAAAATACAGAGAGTCACTGGCAGTAGCATGTGGCCAAACAGCCAGCAGGTTCCAATTCTGCCTCTGCCATCACCATTTTGCTACCTCTTCAAGCTTATTAAGTGCATCCTTTGAGAATTGTGTTGCTGTGGTTGTGCTTGCAAATATTACTGAGAAATACACAGAATACTCTGTTGCTTTGGGCCACTGCCAGTGCTGTTAAGCTACTCTTTCAGGCTTATAATAGCAGAAAAGGAACAAATCGTAGAACGTTGGCTACAAGAAATATCTTTTTCCATAGAGCTTGTTTTGCAATATACTGTGTCTGATGTTTTCATGGCCATATGTATTTTTCTGTGTCAGTGACTGTGATAAGAATCAAGACATTAGAGCAGGATGGTATTAGACTTGACTTTTTTGGCATCCCACAGCTTCACATTTGCCTATTCGTATATGCAAGGATGTCCACAGTGGCCTCCTTCATGGGTTTCATGGGCTTTTGAGCGATTTTCTAGTTTGGGTCTATTTCCTTATATATCATACTGCACATGCAGAGAATTCTTCCTGGAAGAAGCACATACACATAAATACCCAGCCTACAGCCTATAAATGATGTCAATAATTGGCTATGCTTCATGAAAGTAGCTTGTGTCATAATGATTTGGTGATGAAATTTTATGATTATAATTGTAAATTGCAGCTTTGATGAGTGCCCTAATGAAGTATGTTATGTACAAGATTTTACAAAAAAGATGGTAGGTTTTGTGAGGATATCCATTTCAGGATTTCTTACTATGCCCCATGGGGCGACCATGAATTAACAATGAGTTAAACAGGGCTCTCAAGGGGTTAAATTTACAAGAGAGAAAGATTTGAAGTTGGAGGCTGTGCTTCAGGTGGAATGTCTTCAGACAGCTACAGACAACAAAGTTAGCTTGGACATTTCGGTGATCATTCGCACCTACTTTGCTTGAGTTGATTTGATCATTTTTTAGCTCAGTTGGTAGGGGTAGTCTGAAGAGATTTCAGTTTTTGCAGTGAAAATGAACAAAAAGGAAAGGAACTCCCATGTTCACAATCAGTCAAATCTAACGAAATCTGCAAGAAGGCAGGTCTTGACCAGTACTGGAAACTAATCTGTAGCATATCACTTTTCACCAATCTCATTTTACCAGAGTATTCATCAGTTCCTTTTACTGGAAGATAGGACAAGCACACGTGGGGGCATGTGCAAATTTAAGTATCTCGCTCACATGTTGAGCAGCATACAATGTAAAACCCCTTGGGTCACCTTTTCATATAAGTAGATTTTGGGTGATGTGTCATATTTTTGACCATTTAACATTAATTTTAACACTTGGTTATTAAAAGCAATGGGTATTCTTAAAAGTTTAAAAACAGGTACCTAGATGAAGATCTTTTTCCAGAGACTAAACAATAAATGATTGGTTAGCTTATTTGAGTAATTGGAAAAACGCCTCTCACCCATTTTGTTGGAAAACTCTGCGATCTCAGTTAGTGGGGGTTAAAAAGAGAGACACACCGTCATCAAAAGGCAGTCTGCATTTTGGAACGAGGACACCACAGGCAGGCAGGCAGTAAAAGGCTGTGAAAGACAATGGACTACAGGGAGAAAAGTTCTACCCTGGACTGTCAGACAGAATGTAAAGGTAGTCTCAGTTAAATAAGATGACCCAGCAAAGTGGAGTGTTGTTGGGCGTTCTTTATATTATAGCATTAAAGGTAATTTTTAATGATTGAACTAAACTACACTGATCATATCTGTGTTTTGTATACTCACCTTACTGTAGAATAAATTTCATTTAACAATTCCAAAGAAGCCTGATCGCATCTAGTGTTAACTCAGTCCACCTTCAGAGAGATTAAAGATGTATACCGATGCAAGGTATGGAAATCCAGTCCAGATCACAATGGGGTTTCATTGTCACACTCCTGGGTACAAGGAGACATAACAGCAGTGAGAGTCAGCTCCCTTAAAAGTAAGGCACTCTGACTACTTGCAGAAGAAACAGGCATTACTGAATCAGAGAAGATATCCAGAAGAGACACTAAATTTATAATAGAGGTCTTGGCATTGGAAAGCAGTAAATATGTGGTTGAATTTTACAGACCTGACGTCGGGAGTTGTGATGTGGGGGCCGGAAAATGCCTCCAGGACAGGGCCGCCATGGGCCCCAACGCCGGGAGGGCCCGGCCCGATATTGCTGATGGTGGCGAGGCTTCGTGGCGGCCCCCCACCGCTCAGTGATGGGACGCCCATTAACATATTTAAATAAATTTAAATTAATGAATTAATTCTAATTCTAATAATACTTACATTCTTGCCATCAGTCCCGTTGTGATCTTCCTGCTGCTGGTTGGCACTCCCATGCCTTCGGATCCCCTTCCAGGGAACGGAGGAACACTGGTGGGGAGGGAGGAGGGCCGGGGCGGGGAGCGGGGTTAAAGTAATATCATTGGTGTAGGGGATGGTGGAAGGGTCATAGTTTTAAGTTTATGCACTTTGAGGGGGAAGGTCAGGTGGACAAGGTAAGTGTTTTGTGGGGGGAGAGGGCAAGTAATTAATTGCAGGGTTCCGAAGAAGGGTCACTGACCCGAAACGTTAACTCTGCTTCTCTTTCCACAGATGCTGCCAGACCTGCTGAGTGACTCCAGCATTTCTTGTTTTTGTTGCAAGCAATTAATTCTATGGTTATTGGGGGCGTGGGAGAGGGACAAAATAAATGTTTTAAATTTTTTTTATTCAATGTCTTTTTAAATTTTTGAATTCAATGGTAGGCCTCAAAGCCCTTTAAAAAAACAGCCCGCCCCCTCCACATCATCAACCAAGTTCATAGACCTGAAAGTTAACTTTGCTTCTCTCTCCACAGATGCTACCTGACCTGCTGAGTTTCCCCAGCACTTTCTGCTTTGCTGCTACATACTTACCCTGCTGTGTCCCAGTGTCCTGTGAAGCTGCAATCCTCTTCTTCCACTCAAGTGTAACATTCCTTCTTGTCGGTGTGCTGCACCTGGGTGAATAATCTTAATTTTGCATATTCCAGGATGTGAGACTTAAATGTACCATAAAAGGCAAATACACAAATAAAACCATAATTGAAGAATATTTACATACCATGGGCTTCTAATCATCTGACTGTGAAAAACCACAGACTAATATGCATTTGGAATCTGTAATCATTTCTTTGCCAACTGTTATGTGAAAATACATGTCACTGCAATTAAACCATCTCTGTAAGAAAACAGGAAAATATGTTCATATTCTAGCTGCATTTCCAACTAGAAATATTAGACCAATAAATATGATCAGCTGCTGCAGAAGCAAAGTGTTCGTGAACATGCTTCGATGTGTGATAGTTGAAAAGCCATGACAGCAGCACAGATTTCCTCACTAATCCCGCATTGGTTTTCAAACATGTGCGAGACAAATCTCGCAGTCAGAAGTTAGAGCAGTTACACGGTGGAGTCACCTTTGCATTTAAAGGAACATACCAAAAGCCAAGGATGGCAGAGGGGTACTCTAGGGTGGCCCCACAGTTCAGCAAAACCTTCCTGCTAACTCTTCTCCAGGCTGTGTGGGCAAGGCGGGAGGTCCTTTTCACCAATGATGGTAAGAAGAGGCCCTCCCACCTGAACAAGGCAGCCTGGCTGGAGATGGCAGAGGAGGTGAGTAGCCATCTGGTGGGTGTCAAAGGATCCAATGCCGGAAAGGGATGAACGATCACTCTCCCAGCCAGCCGCGGCCGTCTAGGCCTTGTGCACACAGGGTACGACCGCCAAAGTCATCCACTGCCAAAGGGCCATCATATCAGCAGCCTTCCTACAGTCAGGCTGCTAGCGCAGAAGTGGCACCACGTAAGAGAATCCGCAAGCATTTCCAAAAAGCATTGTGACACAAAACTAATGTGCATTGTTTTTATGGTGTGAATGAAGTATGCCAACATGTACCAATTGTGGCTCCTACCATTACATCATTGGCCTTTCAGAACTGCCAATGAATGGAATAACATCATTGACACGCCAGTATCACTCGTGTGCTTCTCCACGGATGCAGTACTATGGACAATGGCTCAGTATTCTGCTGCCAGTAATGTTGGACGCAAAGATGTTGCAGACCCCACAGTAGCTCCTATGGCGTGGAGGTGCTGCCATGCATCCTTAGCTCACTGCTCACCCTGCATGCAGTGCCTGGATGCTCTCTGTCCTCCCATGTGCCTTTCCTGCTGTAAGTCCTCAGTGTCCTCATCGTCCAAGGATGAGTCCTGCTCATGTCTCTCCTCATCCTGCAAGGCCTCCCCTCTATTGAGTGTGTAGTTGTGTGCAGAGCACAGCAAACAGCAACAATGTGAACTATCCTTTCCGGTTCGTACTGCAGGACACCATCCGATCTATCCAGGCAGCGGAATTGTATTTTTAACATGCCGATCGCCTGCTCAATGGTGGCTCTTGTAGCTCCATAACTGGCGTTGTATCTCTCTTCTGCAGCAGTTGTGGGGTGTCTCACCGGTGTCAGTAGCCAGGTATGCAAGGTACCCCTTGTCTCCAAGAAGCCACCCCTCCATCTGAGCCAGTGAACAGCAATGGCAGCTGCCTGGGAAGCGGGCACAGATTTGCATGAAGCATTTCCAGTGATCACATACGAGCTGCACATTGATTGAGTGGAAGCCCTTATGGTTTACATATCCAGCTGGCCTTGATGGCCACATGGGTGCAGACTATGACCCCTTGCACTTGTGGGAATCCCGCGATGGAACCGAAACCGGTGGCCCTCTGGGCTTGGCTTTCAGGGTCCGTCGTGAAGCAGATATAGTCACCAGCCCTCTGGAACAGGGCATCAGTGACCTTCCTGATGCAGTGGTGCACTGCTGACTGTGTGACCCCAGAGGTGCAAAAATTGAGAGCCGCTGTCACTTTGAGGGCCACAGGCATAGGATATGCCCCGAAGGCCCTGGGCTGCAGGTCATCATCCAGCAGGCCACAGAGATGTGTCACTGCCTCGCTCGACATCCACAGTCGCCTCTGACATTGGCGCTCTGACATCTGCAAGTATGTCATGCGGGACCTGTAGATGCATGGCGATCTATAGTGGCGAGCTCTCCTTGGGTGCTGCTGCTTACAACTGGGGGCCTCTATGTATGCTGCAACTGCCTGTTAGTATTGCCTGCGGTGCATATGGATCCTCTCAAGGAGCACATCAATAGGGTGAACCATCCCCATCTTCAAGTTGCGATTCAACTCGATTCCTTCAATTCTTCAAAGGTTCCTGACAGGGCAGAGATTGATGTTGAGTGGTACATCAGGTGCTTTCATGCAGCAGCTATGTGGCATGGCATGGCATGGCATGGCATTGCCCGTCTGAGCTCCCACTAAGAAAGGCACCGCATGACCACATAAAAATTGTACAAGCGGCATCGGTTGGCCCACAAGCCATATAAGCTTCACACACCTACTGTCTCTGACTCTCTCCTCACATACAGGGTGACTCGAGTGCCATTGCTCCTTCAATGACAGAGGCAGTCATGGCACAGAGCTGCCAACCATTATGGAGGGTGGAATCGCAGTGGCTCCCTTCCAGTCTGCCGAGTGAGACCCCTGAATATCCCTGCCCCTCCTCCTTTCCAGTATGCACAGTGAGACCTCTGAATATCCCCCCTCCCTCCTCCCTTCCAGAATGCAGAATGAAATCCCTATAATCCCCCCGCCTCCTCCCGCCCAGTATGCAGAGTGAGATCCCTGAATGTCAGAACTCACCTTCCCTAACAAAACCTTTAGCCTCTGATGACCAGCCGGCTTTTCTGTTCGTGAACAGGGCGGCACATGACAGGTGCCCGTTCAACGTAAAATGCGAAAGTGTGCATCGAGAGACGGCAGAGGTATATACTGTTTTGAATATGGTAATTGGAGTGCCACCACCGAGCGGTGGTGGTGGGGTGGGGGGTGGGGTTGCGGTGCGCACCGATGATCCCCTGCCGCCGGTAATTTGCGGCGGGCCCTTCTCAACGTTGTGGGTCGAGGTGGGCCTCCCCCCGCAGAATGTTACTGGCCTCTATGCCATGACCCGCAGCGTCAAGGAGCCGGTCAAATTCAGCCCACTATATTTAAAAGATAAACCCTGTTGCAGCCAAACCAGAGAAGGGCGAAAGGGGAGCCTAAGATCCCTTCCTCACCTGGTCATAACATCAGTTTTTCCTAACAGTACTTTTTTCCCCCAGTTGAACTGAATTATCTGTAGCTTGCAAACTCAACCCAGAACTCCCAGTCAGATTGTGTTATCTTAAAGAATGAGCTTTCGATTCGTGGCAGCGTTTCCGCCAGAGCTATGGCTCTGAATTCTGGGTTAACATCCAGCGGGATGCTTGCATCCAGCGGATGTGGGTGTGGGTGTGGGTGATCCTCCCTCTCACCATATGGGTTGTGGGAGCCCGTAAAACCCTTCCGTCATATCAGGCTACTCATCCTATCAGCTGGTATAAAGATGGAAAGATCATGGCCTGTTAGACTGTTATCAGCCTGTGAATCCTTCCACTAATTCACACTATTCTCCAAATGGATGAGTATGAAGATACAATTTTTAAAAATCACCTTATAAAGGTTGTGTACAGGAGAGGTAGGGATTCAAAACAACCACCACTTCTTATACGTATATTTATTTATGACCATAAGGGGAGGACTTAATCCCACCCAGAAGGTGATGCTTTTCTTTGCCACCAATCACAGATGGCCAAGCATTCCTCCACAATCTATTCTCTGGTCAAATAAATGCAGAGGTGAGATTTGAGAGGTAACAGTGAAATGTTCTCAAGAAAATAACTGAAATTGATAAAAAGATAAACAAATGTCACTGTTGTGGATAGGCTGGTGTAAGTTATATGGACAATACTCTAAAGCAGGTGACCAATCGAGAGCAAGACTTTGATACACTGGCAGCAGTGTTTGCCTACCTGTCAGTTTCTGGTGTTTAGATGAGAGAGTCCACACCTTAAGCAGGTTTTCTGCCACACCTCTGGCTAAGTCACAGTGGCAAAGTGGGAGCAGCTTCAAGATAATTCCCGGCTTTCATCTCTATTTACCATCCACCCTCTTATGACGTATGTCCTTTCACAGTGTCAGATATGGCCAGAAAGTACAGTCATCAACAAGTTTTCAATAATGGTGATAGGCATATTGACAGAAACCTGTATCAAATATTTCCCCACAGAATGGATACCACAACATCATTAACCACTGAATACTTTAGTTTTATTTTTAGTAAAGCATTAGTTATATTTAAAGATCAAATAAAGCCTAAAAATTATTGTTTGTTATATTACTGTATGGATGCTTAAAATATTTGTATGACCGAGATATTAACGTGTTTATTTTAAGCAGTTTAGTCCTCCATTAATATGTGGTTTTGGAATGTGATGTGAATGTATTACTGGTTCATGCACTAATAGCAAGATCAGTAATTTCTAGATTTATGTGACCATTTAATTTATAATGTCATTTATTCAGTCAGGAGACATGTTGGTAATATTTTGTAAATGACATTTATGGCAGCACTTACATCTAATGCAATGAAATATTAAACAGCTGAATATAATCACTGCTGCGAAAAGTCTCAGGATTGAAAACAACTGCCACTTGTGCAAAAGTAAAAGGGCAAAAGGTGAACCAAATGAGGTGGTCACCATATGGTTGTTTTTGTTGCTTTGCTTATGTGACAATTTGATAGATGCACCTTATCTGTTTGTCCTGTTATCTACCTTCATATTTATTTTCAATCAACCTCCAGTCAGTTATCTTATTTCCACTAAAAATATCAACGATCGTTGCTATCAGTCCCTCCTTAAGCAATGTTTTGACAGATGACATTGATACAAAGGGGACAGGAAACAGTCCTATTCACCCTCATCCATGTTTGTTTGGCCACAAATGCATCAGAGTAGGCTGCAGGATATGATGAGCATTGCTAGAGGAAAGCGTAGGTTAATGGAATCAGTTTCTGTTGGTAATCTATAGCTGTGGTCTGTAAACATGTCATTGCTGTGTTACAGTGAATGAGTAAAAAAGCCCATTGCACCACAGTGCTGGAAGCTCCAGATCACAGCATGTGCATTTCACACATTTTGCCAGCATAGCTGACGCCATGTGCCTTTGTGAGGTCAGCTCATTAAAATAACATCTGCATGCTTCCTCTGTACTTTGGACCAGGTGCAGGGAGCCCTCTGCATGTGTCGAAAGGATATGTAGTGAGCCAATGTTTCTTCAAGGACATCTGCACTGAGGGGCTGCTGGCATGATTTGTTATCCAGGGAGAATGGAGGCCAGAAATAACAAGAGCAGGAACAGGACTAGGACTGCTTCATATAAGGTTCTTGAGCTGCAGCAAAGGATGGTTTACATCTTTGGAGGAAAATTGCACGCTCCTATTGGGGTCAGTCTTTGAAATGCTTTTATCCCACATACATAGCCTTTGGAACAGATGCACAAACAACATTTATAACTGAAAATTGCCATTATAACTGCCCCCAAATTGCTTGTTTTATGTTTATAAGAAATATGGTTCATTGAATTTGCTATTAAACTGACACAGCTTCCTGGAGGTAACATGCAAAGAACTCAGGCAATCTTTCATCTTTCATACATGTACAAGAATGTTCATATAGCTGAAAGGCAAATTTTTGCTGGCACTTAAATATTTTTCTAATTTCACACATAAATCTTCCAAGTTGGGACCATCAAGCTACCTGTATGCCAATGTAAGCATGGTCATGGTTTCACACAAGGTGACATGTAAACTGAGCACCTGGATGATATTGTCTATCCTGTTCCAGATTTCAATTTCTGTACATTGTGTCAGCTCACAATAAAGGGCTGCAAACTAGAGATGAGAATAAGCAAAAGTTGGATGGGTGCTTCCCAGCTCCCTTCTGCTATCTTGATATGAGGAATTAACTCTAAAAATTCCAGGACCAAAGACTATAAAAAGAATGGTGGTAGGTGAGTGCCAAGGTTCTCCTCCAAGCTCAGGGCTATCAGCATCCTTTGTTTTTTATTCCTTTTCCCCCTACTACTCACTGTTATATAGTCTTACACTACACCATGGTAGCATGAATCACAGAGGATAATTTTCAACTTCACTGCTTGGACAGTATCGTGGCAGAACGGATCACCCACCCATTGTAGAGCTCATATGACTTTTTTCTCATTGATTTCAATGGGCGAACAATCCGTTCTGCCACATTGGTGGGAATCCACATAATGTAGCTTATCAACAATGCCAGATCTTATCAAAGAATTGCAGGTGTTCCCCAGCATTTAAAAAAAATGATTTCCATTATTTAGCCCTTTTCATGACCACAGGATATCTTAAACCACTTTACAGTCTATGAAGTACTTTTGAAGTGTAGTCACTGTTGTACTGTAGGAAACTTGACTAAATATGGTTGTCTATTCCAGTGGCAGACAAAGATGCAGTTTTTTTATGGCTATTCATCACATGCAAGCCTGGATATTGAGTTCTTCCAGCCAGGGTCATGGATGATGGTGAGGATCAGGAACCTTGGCAAGCTTTTTTCCTTCTTCAAGTCCAGAAACACTGATACTAATTGTAGTACCCTGACCGCCACTCTAATTTATAATCAGCTAACTTAGTACAGATCAGGGATGTAATATGAAAAACTCTGGCCAGGGTGATTCTGTTTTACCTTATACAGTGAAATAAACTACAGAGTAATTCAAAAAATATATTAATTTTAAAATATTTAGATACTTTCCTTGAGATCTTTTGTGAACATTGTACCTTATGAGAGTGATATCTTTGATACTGCTTGTTACAGGAGGAATGAAATCAGCTTTGAGAGAAGGGAGTTTGCCATTTAGTGACTTTTCAGTCATGGACTGATTTGTGTGGTGCTTCTTGTAATAAATATAGGTATGTAAATACTGTGCATGTTAGAAGGTGACATAGCCAGTGCTATCCTTTTTTCTGCCCCTCAAAGCAAAATTATGGTTCAGCATATTACTATATATTTTCCATATCTTGCTGTAATGTGATAACAATGATCTGACTGAAAATCTCTAGCAATTATATAGAAGTGTTTATAGAAAGGAACCTAATATGTGTATACGGTTTTTCTAATTTCAATTTGATTAACTTAAGTATTCATTTACCAGATGTTCAGTTAGTTAGAAGCAACTTTATTTAGTGCAAAAATTAGTAACAATTGGACTATTAACCCATTGCCCCCACCATCCTAATTGCTTCTTCTAACAGCATTCTGTTTTGGTGGAAAAACAGTCTGCAGAGGGCAGAAGGTTAATCCCACGAGCTTCACTAACTGCTGCAAATGTTGGATATATTTCTGTGTTTCTTTTTTGCTCCTCTTGTTACCGTACATAAAGAATATATCTTGTTAAAAGAAACATCAGTGTAGATAGTTACTAACATTATTCAGGTTAACAAATATAGTTTGTCAAAACTGGTCTAGAATGAAAAATAAAAATGAAAAATGAAAAATATTGTGTGTCGATTTAGTTATGGCTGAAAGACTTGACCTTATCATCAAGCTGATGTTTAAATACCAAAGCATATGACAACAATGTAGCAATTACAAAGGCTGTTAATCTGAGCTCCTATTACCCCTGCCACACTCCAAACCTGGAGCAGGGCAGCTGGTGTGAGTTCACTGGAGCAGTACTTTCCCACAGTCCTGGGATTTGACACATGGCTCTTAGACATTCCTCAGCCTCCAGAAAAAGGCAGTGTTTGGCCTTGAGTCAAGACAGAATGCTGCGAGCTGGGAGCTGCTGATTAGCAGGTCCCGCCCTTGGCAATCTTGTGCTTAAAACTTGGAAAGGAGGAGGCTGCTTTCATGACTCAGAATCAATGGTAGTTATTTAGTACCACTTATTGGTAACCCTTTAGGGGTAGAATAAGACTGCAACAGCTGGTTTTCTATGACAGAATAACCAAATAATGCTGAATAATCATTAGTATAAGATATTATGGATAGTGTTCTCTTTCTTTAGGATATTCCCTTCTAATACCACCTCAATTCTAACCTTCCTCTCTAAGATCTTTGGACATAGTATTGGAACCAATACAAACATCATTCTTCCTACCATTCCCTGTTCATATCCCTTCTGTCTGTTAACTATCCTGCTGACAGAGCCAACATCCTCTGTGATGCATTATCCTGCCTAACCTCCTTAACCCATTGTAGCATTTGACCACAGCATCCTCCTCTATTATCTCATCTCTGTGGTGCACCTGCATCAGACTGTTCTCACTTTGTTCAATTCTTACCTATCCAAATGTAGCCAGCATGTTTCTCGCAAGGGTTCTCCTTCTATCCCTGCGCAGCCACCTCTGAGGTACCCCTAGGTTCTATATTTGGCACCTTTCCTTGTTATACATGGCATCTTGAAGACATTATTAATAGGCATGGAGCCAGCTTCCATATTTATACTTACAAAATCCCACTCCAGCTTGCTGGTACAACCTTCAAACTCCATGACAACTATTGAGCTGTTAGATTGCTTGTCCAACATCAATTCATGGATAAACTCAGAACTTTCTTCAACTGACACTGGTAAGATTGAAACCATCTTGTTCTGTTCCTACAAAAATTCTGTAACCTTGTCCCTTATCCACCCCCTCTCAGTTGTTCCCTCAGGCTGAGCCATATGGGCACAACATTAATCTCCTGTTCAACTGTGCTGAAGTTCAAATCCCATATCCTAACTCAAAAGTGGCTTTTACAACATAATCCTTACCTCATGCTCATTGCTACTTCCAGGCTTGACTTCTCCAATATCTTCCCTACCAGTTTTTCAAGTTTCACCTGATATTTTTTATTTTTTTATTTATTTAGAGATACAGCACTGAAACAGGCCCTTCGGCCCACCGAGTCTGTGCCGACCAACAACCACCCATCTATACTAACCCCACAGTAATCCCATATGCCCTACCACCTACCTACACTAGGGGCAATTTTTATAACAGCCAATTTACCTATCACCTGCAAGTCTTTGGCAGTGGGAGGAAACCGGAGCACCCGGAGGAAACCCACGCAGACACAGGGAGAACTTGCAAACTCCACACAGACAGTACCCAGAATTATATTAATTCTAACTCATCCAAAATCCTGCTGCCCACATTCTGTTCCACACTAGATCATACTCACCCATTCTTCTTTGGCCTCCTTATCTCGAGAGACAATGGATAAGTGCCTGGAGGTGGTCAGTGGTTTGTGAAGCAGCGCCTGGAGTGGCTATAAAGGCCAATTCTAGAGTGACAGGCTCTTCCACAGGTGCTGTAGAGAAATTTGTTTGTCGGGGCTGTTACACAGTTGGCTCTCCCCTTGCGCTTTTGTCTTTTTTCCTGCCAACTACTAAGTCTCTTCGACTCGCCACACTTTAGCCCCGTCTTTATGGCTGCCCGCCAGCTCTGGCGAACGCTGGCAACTGAATCCCACGACTTGTGATCAATGTCACAGGATTTCATGTCGCGTTTGCAGACGTCTTTAAAGCGGAGACATGGACTGGTGGGTCTGATACCAGTGGCGAGCTCGCTGTACAATGTGTCTTTGGGGATCCTGCCATCTTCCATGCGGCTCACATGGCCAAGCCATCTCAAGCGCCGCTGACTCAGTAGTGTGTATAAGCTGGGGATGTTGGCCGCCTCGAGGACTTCTGTGTTGAAGATACGATCCTGCCACCTGATGCCAAGTATTCTCCGGAGGCAGCAAAGATGGAATGAATTGAGACGTCGCTCTTGGCTGACATACGTTGTCCAGGCCTCGCTGCCATAGAGCAAGGTACTGAGGACACAGGCCTGATACACTCGGACTTTTGTGTTCCATGTCAGTGCGCCATTTTCCCACACTCTCTTGGCCAGTCTGGACATAGCAGTGGAAGCCTTTCCCATGCGCTTGTTGATTTCTGCATCTAGAGACAGGTTACTGGTGATAGTTCAGCCTAGCTAGGTGAACTCTTGAACCACTTCCAGAGCGTGGTTGCCAATATTGATGGATGGAGCATTTCTGACGTCCTGCCCCATGATGTTCGTTTTCTTGAGGCTGATGGTTAGGCCAAATTCATTGCAGGCAGCCGCAAACCTGTCGATGAGACTCTGCAGGCACTCTTCAGTGTGAGATGTTAAAGCAGCATCGTCAGCAAAGAGGAGTTCCCTGATGAGGACTTTCCGTACTTTGGACTTCGCTCTTAGACGGGCAAGGTTGAACAACCTGCCCCCTGATCTTGTGTGGAGGAAAATTCCTTCTTCAGAGGACTTGAACGCATGTGAAAGCAGCAGGGAGAAGAAAATCCCAAAAAGTGTGGGTGTGAGAACAGAGCCCTGTTTCACGCCACTCAGGATAGGAAAGGGCTCTGATGAGGAGCACCCATTACTTCTGTCTTTATCCTCCGCCGACTCCCCATCTACAAAGCATTGAATTCAAATCTTTGTCATTATTTACCAATTTCATCAACACCTCCTACCACTCTACATCTGCAATCTCCTTCAGCCTGAGTTCTTCAGTTATGAATCTGTCCTGTTGTGCATTCCTCTTCCCTCTACTTCACCATTGGTGCCCATGTTTTCAGTCACCTATACCTCACCATATTAGGAGATGGCTGAGCTACTGACTGTCAGTTTGATCAAACTGTGAACAAAAATGAAGGTAATTTTCATCTTTGCCACCTGAGTGGTAATCTGGCACAGAAGATGGTCTGCCCATTGTGGAACCTGATATCAGTGGATTTAAAATTGGGCAGTTTCTACAACAGGTCCACTCAGGTCCTTTCAGCCAGTTTACCACCCAGGCAGAAGTTGAAAATTACCTTCAATAAGTTCCAGGTTCAGTGACAATAAACCAACTTGGAATCACAGCACTTTCAGCATGGATTCAAAGAGATTCAAAAGATTTCTCACACAAAGGTGTTTCTGCATTTTTGCTTACTAGCTAACCAAGTAAAGACTGTGAGCTAGAAAAGAATCATTTACACAGCCAAATTAAAATAGCATTTTTAGTAAAATTTAATTCAAGTTAAGTCTATATATAATTTTACTTTCAACCTCCCTTTTAGTTTCACCATGCCATGAATGTTCCCCAGGTGAAACGAATGGTAAAAAATACTGCTCCCAAGCCTCTGCCAATGGCATACAACCACTGAAAAATGTAAAACATCAATCTGAGATGATATTCCCTCCATGTTTCACCTCACCCCATCTTTCTCACTCTAAGGAAGTATCTCATTGTTGCTTGACATCTTTTGGCTGGGCTTGGGCACTCAATTTGTGATGAAACAGCAATGCCCCCCACCATGTACCTTGTTTTTTTGTTGTTCACAAATTACTGTTAAATTAAAATAAAATATTCAGTTTCCAAAATGCTGCACTATTTTTGTCAAATCACTTGACATTTTCAGAAAAACAATAGTGGTAGGGGATTCAATAATGAGGGGAACAGACAGACGCTTTTGCGGCCGCAGACATGACTCCAGGATGGTATGTTGCCTCCCTGGTGCCAGGGTCATATAATCACTGAGTGCCTGCAGGACATTCTGAGGGGGGCGGGTGAACAGCCAGAGGTCGTGGTCCATATCGACACCAATGACAAAGGAAGAAAGAGAGGTGAGATCCGACAGGCAGAGTTTAGGGAGGTAGAAGAGAGATTGAAAAGCAAGCCCTCAAAGGTAGTAATCTCCCGATTACTCCCAGTGCCACGTGTTAGTGAGTACAGAAATAGGAAGACAGAGCTGATGAATACATGGCTGGAGAGGCGCAGGAGGGAGAGCTTTAGATTCCTGAGGCATTGGGACCACTTCGGGGTGAGGTGGCACCTGTACAAGCCGGACGGGTTGTACTTCAACAGGGCTGAGATCAATATTCTCACAGGGAGTTCTGCTAGTGCAGTTGGGAAGAGTTTAAACTAACTTCGCAGGGGGATTAGAACCTGAGAGTAGACTCATTAGGGAGAAAAGAACATTTTGAAATGGAAGGCAGAAAATTAGTAAGTGTGTTTTGGAGGTCAGAGGAAGCAAAGGCTAGAAAACAGACAACAAGGAAGTTTGACAGTGTGAAATGGTATGTACTTCAGTGAAAGAATTCTAGGGAATAAGGAAGATGAGCTGAGAGCACAGATTGACACGTGGGAGTATGATACAGCTATTACTGAGACATGGCTGAAAGAAGTGCAGGAATGGCACTCAACATTCCTGGTTACAGGGTTTTCAGCCGAGATAGGGAGGGGATAAAAAATTGGGGGCTGGGGGGTTTGCAATATTGATTCAAGAAACAATTTTAGCTGTGAGGAGGGGTATTATGGTCGAAGGATCATCAAATGAGGCCATATGGGTTGAACTGAAGAACAAAAAAAGGGGCAATCACACTACTGGGAGGGTACAGTGAACAAGGCATGGCCAATATGGAGGATCAGAATTCAGGACTGGGTACCAAATTCGCCCAACTAATTCCAAAATTCAATGAGGAAGCTGCTATGGAAGTGTTTTTGTGTCTTTTGAGAAATTGGCAAGGCAGCTAAAATGGCCAGCTGAGACATGGTCTCTTATACTACAAAGCAAACTAACTGGAAAAGCCCATGAGGTCTATTCCTTTACTGCCAGTTGTGAGTTCATCAAATTATGAACTGACCAAAAATGCTATCCTCGGGGCATTTGAATTAGTACCCAAAGCTTATCGCCAAAAGTTTAGCACCCTCAAAAAACAAGCCAATCAAACTTATCTGGAATTTGAAAGATGTAAGCAACTGGCTTTTATCCAGTGGCTGAGGGCTTTAAAAATACAACACATCTATGAGACTCTCAGAGAAGTAATCCTGTTAGAGGAATTTTAAAACTCTCTCCCATTCTCAATAAGAACTCATGTCGAGGTGCAGCGGGTTCAGAAAGCCCGCCAAGCAGCCGTTTTGGCCGATGAGTTTGCTTTAATTTATAAGTCGGTTTCCCAGGGGAGAACCTTTCCTAATCACCCCCACAAATCCGAAAAGGACAATAGTGGGAAGGTGATAGAAGCTCAGGCAGTCCTAGGAAAGAAAGGAAAGCAAGTGACGCGGGGGCACTCCACCAGCCAAAAAAGAAGATGTTGTGAGCAAAAGTGAGACCCAGAGACCTGTGTTCTTCCATTGTAACAAGGCAGGGTATTTAAAAGCTGACTACTGGAAATGAAAGCAGAAACCAGTAGGGTTAATCAGGGCACACCCACTCTGTGAAGATGAGGGCCTGATGGAAAACATGGAATGGGCTGTGGCTTTGACTGCCATAAGGGTGCAACTCAGGAAGCTTTCTACAGCCAGTGCAAGAAAGGTTAATAGGATTCCTGAAAGTTATCAGGGTTTTGAATCTGAAGGGAAAGTAACCCCATATCCCTCGAGTGCGGAAAGCAATCCCATAGTGATTCTCAGGGATACAGGGTCCACCAGATCCCTTTTACTGGGAAAAGGCCTGGCCTTTTCCCCCAGAGAGTGCAGTGAACACCAGAATGGCGATGAATGGTATTGGAGGGCAGTGTATGCCTGTACCTGTACACCGGGTGCACCTAGAGTGCGACCTTGTCTCGGGACGGTCACTGTAGGGATTGTCCCTAGTTTGCTTGTGGACGGGGTTTGACCTGCTCCTAGGTAATGATCTGGCGGGGGTGAAGGTGGTAGCCCCCACAGTAATGAAAGAAAGACCGCAGGAAGTCAGAGAGATAGGGCAGCGGCAGGAGACAGTCCCCTGCAGAGCCCCTGAATGTGCAGTGGGTCAGGCCATGATCAAACCAGCTCCCCCAGAGGAGACTGCATTGGCACTGCAGGCAAATGACCATGAGGTCTGCCTCTCCGAGACTTTCTTTGGAAAGTTAGGAGACCCAGGGAATGAATTAAATGGATTTTCCCTAGCTGAGGCCCAGCAAGCCGACCCAGTATTACAAGAGTTAGCACAGGCTGCCCAATCTGAAAGTGAATCAGAGGGAGTCCCTGACTGCTACTTTTTAAAGAATGAGGTACTGATGAGGAAATGGAGTATTGTTCAGAGACCTGAGGGCCAGGAATGGACAGTAGTTCACCAGTTAGTGGTGCCGCAGAGGGACCGCGGAGAAATATTAAGAAGGGCCCACAAGACTACTGTAGCTGTACATGCCGGTATACGAAAGACCAAAGCCCGTATTGAGACAGCAGTTTGACTGGCCAAAACTCCACAAGGATGTGGTGGAGTACTGTAGGAGTTGTCACATGTGAAAGGTTGAGTGGAAACCCCAACCTACAGTGAAACTTGCACCCCTGAGTCTTGTATCGGTGTTAGGAGGACCCTCCAGAAGAGGGCTGGACCCCTGCCGAGAACAAAAGGGGATAGGTAGGCACATGGCTGGCAAAAGTTTAGAAAGAGAAGGGGAAAAAGTGACCAAGAGAGCAGGTTAGAGGAAGTCCGGGAGGAACCTCGGATGGAAACCCCGACCGCCCGATCAACCAACCCACAAAAATGTGAAAAGTTAGACCCCACATCCTCCTATGTAAATGCAGACTCTAGAAGCACCCCACCAGAGTTGCTAACAGCATTTACGGGAACCTGCAGAGACAAAGAGAGACTTCTAGGGGGCACAGAAACCCTGAGGTGATGCCTCACCTAGTCGAAGTGTCACAGGAGAATGCAGTTAAGTCTGTACAAATACCTGCAGGTAGGAGTATTCCAGAGAACAAACAGGGGAGTAACAAAGACTGCTCCCCCACAGTCAGAGGAAAAGGGAACCACCCATTCCCTGAAGACAAAAGTCTTCACATGAATCAGGGAGTTCAGGATAGACCCACCCCCCACAACCCCCACTAACTCTTCTGAGAAAAAAATGAGGAAGTTAAAGCAGCCATGGCCCCCTGAACAGACCATTTTTAATGAGCTTCAAGATTGGTGAATGAATGGAAATGAATGAGAGAAATGCACAGTTTCTTTCTGTATCTTATATTTCTCTCAAAGTCTGAAATGAAATGCGCCATTTTCTTCAAATTGCATTTCATTCCCCTTGATGTGGAGGTCTCAGGCAAAGACCCCACCTGCCAAGACTGAGGCACACATTGCTTTGCCACATGAACATTAAAACTTTAAAGTGCAAGCCCTGACTGGAAGGATATTTGCATTGGACCAGACAATGTTGAAGCAATGGGGACCCAGCAGTTGCTTCCCCAATACACCGAAGTGGCCAGACCAGTTTTAGTCACATGACTAGCTGGCTGGAGTTTTTGAATTTGAACTTCAAAGGATTTGAACTGAGAACACCGTGTACTCATGGACTGAGAACATCTCCTCTCCTGTCTGCCTGCTTCTATCTCTTCCCATGGAACTAAACCTTGTGAAAACACGTGACACTCAAAAAAGGAAAGGTTTCCTATGTGAACAAGGTTTTAAGAAGACTACTGGGCCCCAACGAAACACAAGACCATATCTTCAATCAAGGATTACAGCGAACTTGAGAAACAGTAACATGATATTGCCTCAAACTGTTCTACTTATCTTTTCTTCTGCTCTTTTCTGTCCCTATCTGCATGCTAGCTTGGGTGTGTCATTTTTCTGTAGGCGTGAACCGTATTAGGGTTTAATTTTAAGGTTTAATAAATCTCACTTTTCTTCTTTAAACCACAGAAAGTCTGCTTGTACTCATTTCTTTGCCTTATATTTGGAAAACTGTGAACAAGGATTCACAAAAAGGGAGCTCTAAACACAGTGTGTTTAAAATTAAACCCTGTTACAATAAGTCCAGGTGAAGATAGTAACAGAACCCTAGACACCTTTCGCACCTGTGTGTAACATGGGGTATCAACTATCACAGAATCACAGAATTGTTATAGCACAGAGGAGGCCATTCAACCCATCGTGTCTGCACTGGTTTTCCGAATGAGCAATTCATTTAGTGCCATTCCCCCACCTACTCCCCGTAATCCTGCACATTCTTCTTTTCAGATAACTATCTAATTCCCTTTGAATGCCTTGATTGAACCTGCCTCCACTACACTCTCCGGCAGTATATTCCATACTCGCTGCGTGAAAATGATTTACCCCCTGTCGCTATTGCTTCTTTTGCCAATTACCATAACTCTGTGCCCTCTCGTTCTTGATCCTTTCATAAGTGGGAACAGTTTTTTCCTATCTACTCTGTCCAGACCCATTATGATTTTGAATACCTCTGTCAAATCTCCTCTCAGCCTTCACTTCTCCAAGGAAAACAGTTCCAACTTCTCCAATCTATCTTCATAACTGAAGTTCTTCATCTCTGGAACCACTCTCTCTAATGCCTTCACATCTTTCCTTAAATGTGGTGCCCAAAACCAGATGCAATACTCCAGCTGAGGCCGAATCAGAGTTTTATACAAGTTTAACATAATCTCCTTGCTCTTGTACTCTCTGCCCCTATTAATAAAGCATTTCTAGTGTAATCACATCTTTCCTATAGTGCAGTGATCAAAACTGCAAGCAGTACTCCAACTATGGCCTCACTAGTGTTTATACAGTTCGAGCATAACCTCCTAGCTCTTATGTTCAATGCTTTGGCTAATAAAAGCAAATATCCCATAAGAGGCTTGACCACCTTTCCTACCTGTCCAGCCATCTTCAGTGATCTGTGGACATATACTCCAAGGTCGCTCTGTTCCTCTACACTACTCAGTATCCTACCAATTATTGTGTATTCCCTTGCCTTATTAGCCTTCCACAAATGCATTACCTCACATTTCTCCAGACTGTACTCCATTTGCCACTGTTCCGCACACCTGACTAGTCTATTGATATCTTCCTGCAGTCTACAGCTTTCTTCTTCATTATCAACCACATGGCCAATATTTGTACCATCTGCAAATTTCAGAGAGGGTACAGAGGAGATTTACGAGGATGTTGCCTGGACTGGAGAATTTTAGTCATTAGGAAAGATTGGATGGGCTAGGGTTGTTTTCTTTGGAACAGAGGAGGCTGAGGGGAGACCTAATTGAAGTGTATAAAATTATGGAGGTCTAGATAAAGTGGATAGGAAGGCCCTATTCCCCTGGGCATAGATTTAGGGTAAGAGGTAAGAGGTTTAGAGGGGTTTTGAGGGGAACTTTTTTCACTCAGAGGTTGGTGAGGATCTGGAAGGGTGGTAGAGGTGGAAACCCTCATAACATTTAAAAAGATACTTGGATATGTACTTGAAGTGCTGTAACCTACAAGGCTACATACAGACCAAAAGATGGAAAGTGGGATTAGGCCAGTTGGCTCCTTGTCGGCCGTCATGGACACGATGGGCTGAATGGCCTCCTTCTGTGCTGTAAATTTCTATTTCTATGATTCGATGTAAAGTTTGAGACTGGACTTCTGTAAAAACAGAGAAATTTACATTTAAATCTCATTATGGAAAATCAAGTTCTTTTCCTCTAACTCTAATATTCCTCACTGGCATCTGATAGCACTGCATAATGCATAAGAAGATAATGGATATACTATCCCCGGCTAGCTCAGTGCCTAAACTAATGATAGCACCAAATCTACTGCTCCAATTTAGATTAGCCAACTCAGCACAAAAGAAGGAAAGAATCTAGGACCTTCCTGATCAATATGGCTCAGTTCCATTCAGTGCACAGTAAGCCAACAGGGGATTTTTGAATTTCTGTAATGCAAGTTTCAAAATGTTGCATTGAGTAATATTAGTATGGTGTATCAGAGGTAATGTTGTTGGATGAACTGAATTGATGAATAAAAGATATGGCCTTGCTGTTGACTATGAGTCAAAATAGAAGATGCTAGTCTTCATATGTCTTTTTGTAAAAAAAATAAACCACAAGTAACTCTGATTGTAGAATTGCTCTTATAGTTCATTGCCTTGAGTGCAGATCTTCTCAGTTCATCAAGGACAGTGTATCCATTTCTGTTTCTTGTTTGTCTTCTCCCAGCGAAGAAACTTCCTGAAACATATTGGGTCATGCTTAGCTGTCATCAATGCTGTTCCCTAATTGACCAGAGGGAGATGAAATTCAGTAGGATAAATTTGTGTAATCTATCAATGGGTTTGAGAAACAAATTTTTCCTAACTAAAGAAAATGACAAGCAGCCCTCACTCAAGCTTCTGGAAGGCAGTACAATATTTACCACTTGAGCTAACAGACTGCCTCAGGCACTGAATATACTAAAATAAAAGCAAAATACTGCGGATGCTGGAAATCTGAAATAGAAACAAGAAATGCTGGAATCACTCAGCAGGTCTGGCAGCATCTGTGGAAAGAGAAGCAGAGTTAACGTTTCGGGTCAGTGACCCTTCATCGGAACTGACAAATATTAGAAAAGTCACATGTTATAAGCAAGTGAGGTGGAGGTGGGGCAAGAGATAACAAAGGAGATCTAGATTGGACCAGGCCACATAGCTGACCAAAAGGTCACGGAGCAAAGGCAAACAATATGTTAATGGTGTGTTGAAAGACAAAGCATTAGTACAGATTAGGTGTAAATACACTGAATATGGAACAGCAGCAAGTGCAAACCTGAAAAAAAACAGTGGGTAAGCAAACTGAACAAACAAAGATGAAATGAAATAAATGCAAAAGAAAGATTGTAAAAAATGTAAAAATGAATGTGAAAAAAAGGAAGAAAAAATAACTAAAAATGAAAGTAAAATGGGGGGCTGTCATGCTCTGAAATTATTGAACTCAATGTTCAGTCCGGCAGGCTGTAGTGTGCCTAATCGGTAAATGAGATGCTGTTCCTCAAGCTTGCGTTGATGTTCACTGGAACACTGCAGCAATCCCAGGACAGAGATGTGAGTATGAGAGCAGGGGGTAGTGTTGAAATGGCAAGCAACCGGAAGCTCAGGGTCCTGCTTGCGGACTGAGCGGAGATGTTCCGCAAAGCGGTCACCCAGTCTGCGCTTAGTCTCCCCAATGTAGAGGAGACCACACTGTGAGCAGCGAATACAGTATACTACATTGAAAGAAGTACAAATAAATCGCTGCTTCACCTGAAAGGAGTGTTTGGGGCCTGGGATAGTGAGGAGAGAGGAGGTAAATGGGCAGGTATTACACCTCCTGCGATTGCAGAAGAAGGTGCCCTGGGACGGGGACGAGGTGGTGGGGGTAATGGAGGAGTGGACCAGAGTGTCGCGGAGGTAACGATCCCTTCGGAATGCTGACAGGGGAAGGGATGGGAAGATGCGACTGGTTCTGGCATCACGCTGGAGGTGGCGGAAATGGCGGAGGATGATCCTTTGGTTATGGAGGCTGGTGGGGTGAAAAGTGAGGACAAGGGGAACCCTGTCACGGTTCTGGGAGGGAGGGGAAGGGGTGAGGGTAGAGGTGCGGGGAATGGGTCGGACACGGTTGAGGGCCCTGTCAACCACAGTGGGGGGATATCCTCGGTTGAGGAAAAAGGAGGTCATATCAGAAGCACCGTCATGGAAGGTAGCATCATCAGAGCAGATGCGTCGGAGACGGAGAAACTGGGAGAATGGAATGGAGTCCTTACAGGAGGTAGGGTGTGAAGAAGTGTAGTCGAGATAGCTGTGGGAGTCAGTGGGCTTATAATGGATATTAGTAGACAACCTATCCCCAGAGATGGAGACAGAGAAGTCGAGGAAGGGAAGGGAAGTGTCAGAGATGGACCATGTAAAGGTGAGAGAAGGGTGGAGCCAGAAGACATTGGTAGGGTGTTGAACGAATATTTCACATCTGTCTTCACCCAAGAGAATGAGGATGATGATATGGAACTCAGAGAGAGAGACTATGAGGTTCTTGAGCAAATTGTCATTGGGAGTGACAAGGTGTTGGAGGTTTTGGAAGACTTAAAAGTGGACAAATCTCCAGGTCCAGACGATTTGTGTCCCAGGATACTGTGGGAGGCGAGGGTGGAGGTTGCAGGGCCTCTGACCCTAATTTTTAATTCCTCTCTGGCCACGGGGGAGGTGCCAGAGGACTGGAGAGCAGCTAATGTGGGCCCACTATTTAAGAAAGGTTGCAGAGATAAGCAAGGGAACTACAGACCAGTGAGTCTCACGTCAGTGGTAGGGAAACTATTGCAGAAGGAGAGAATCTATCTCCACTTGGAGAGGCAAAATTTGATTAGGAATAGTCAGCAAGGCTTTGTTAGAGGGAGGTCATGCCGAACAAATTTGATTGAATTTTTAGAGCATGTGACCAGGTGTGTAGATGAGGGTAGTGCAGTTGATGTAGTTTACATGGATTTCAGCAAAGCCTTTGACAAGGTCCCACATGGGAGACTTATCAAGAAAGCAAATGCACATGGGATACAGGGTAACTTGATAAGGTGGATTCAAAATTGGCTTAGCTGTAGGAGACAGAGAGTGATAACAGATGGCTGTTTTAGCGACTGGAAGCGAGTGTCCAGTGGCGTACCACAGGGATCTGTGCTGGGTCCCCTATTGTTTGTCATTTATATAAATGACATAGATAACTATGTGGGGGGTAGGATCAGTAAGTTCGCGGATGACACAAAGATTGGCCGAGTGGTTAACAGTGAGGTTGAGTGTCTTGGGTTACAGGAAGATATAGACGGGATGGTCAAATGGGCAGAAAATTGGCAGATGGAATTTAACCCTGAAAAGTGTGAGGTGATACACTTTGGAAGGAGTAATGTGACATGGATGTATTCAATGAATGGCCTGACACTGGGAAGTTCCAAGGAACAAAGGGACCTTGGCGTGTTTGTCCATAGATCTCTGAAGGCAGAAGGGTAGGTTAATAGGGTGGTGAAAAAGGCATATGGGACACTTGCCTTTATCAATCGAGGCATAGATTACAAAAGCAGGGAGGTCATGTTGGAGTTGTATAGAACTTTGGTAAGGCCACATCTGGAGTACGGTGTGCAATTCTGGTCGCCACATTATAGGAAGGATGTGATTGCACTGGAGGGGGTGCAGAGGCAATTCACCAGGATGTTGCCTGGGATGGAACATTTAAGCTATGAAGAGAGGTTGGATAGGCTTGGGTTGTTTTCGCTGGAGCAGAGAAAACTGAGGGGTGACCTGATCGAGGTGTACAACATTATGAGGGGCATGGACAGGGTGGATAGGGAGCAGCTGTTCCCCTTAGTTGAAGGGTCAGTTACGAGGGGACACAGGTTTAAGGTGAGGGGCAGGAGGTTTAAGGGGAATTTGAGGAAGAACTTTTTTACCCAGAGGGTGGTGACGGTCTGGAATGCACTGCCTGGGAGGGCGGGTTGCCTCACATCCTTTAAAAAGTACCTGGATGAGCACTTGGCACGTCATAACATTCAAGGCTATGGGCCAAGTGCTGGCAAATGGGATTAGGTAGACAGGTCAGGTGTCTTTAATGCATCAGTGCAGACTCAATGGGCCGAAGGGCCTCTTTTGCACTGTATTATTCTGTGATTCTGTGAAACTAAGTTAATGTTTCCGGTTGACGTCCTTTCATCAGAACAACAGCGCTGAAGATTATGAAGGCAGGAGGATTGAAGGCTGGTCAGGACACCATTGCATTAATCAGTTCAGGAGACAGAGGGCATGACTGAGGGATTTAGTAGCAGCTAGAGTTGGAGTAGATGTGGGGGTCAAAGAGAAAATCCTCCAGTATCTGCAGCCATTACCAGCTCAAAGGTAAATGGTTGTGGGGCTTGGTGGCCAATCATCACAGCCCCAGGATATCACTGCAGGAGTTCCTCAGGGAAGCATTCCAAGTCACACCATCATCTATGCTTCAGCAATTACCTCCCATCTATCACAAGATCAGTGAAGCTGTTTCTGGCAATTCCACAGTTTTGAGATCCGTTCACAACTCCTTTGATACTGAAGTAGCCCATTCCAGCTTACAGTAGGACCTGGATGGCATGCAGGCATTACATAAGTGGTAGGTAACAACTATCTTGAATAATTAAAATCCCAGCCACATGTCCTTGAACTTCAGGAGCACTACCATCACTGAATCCTCCTTCCATCAACATCTTGGGTATCACCACTGACCAGAAGGTTAACAGGACCAGCCAAATAAACAATGCAGCTAAAGCAGCAGCTCCCTACTGTGAGCCAGGAAAGAGCAGTATGCTTGATCAATTCCCCTGGCACTGATGCAATGTAGTTGCAATGGGAGGCAATAAAGCGAATCAGTGTTATTTTGAAAACACCCCCTCCTTTTTACCACTGAGAATGCAAGAACAGCAATATCATGGGAACACAACATCCTGATTGGACATACATCTCTGTTCCTTCATCCCTGAATCAATATCTTGAAATTCTCTATTTAACATGATTACAGAAAAGTTAAGACGCATGTGGCTCACGGAAAATTTTAAATTTTACCCCTAGTAAAAAAAGGCCGTTGAATCATTAACTGTAGGTTTGCATATGCCAGCTTTAGTACTCTAGGGAGGTAAACTATCAATTGATCTTGCCCTGTGAAATGTTCACCTTCTAATAGTTTAATTCTGAAAATATATCATTTAAATGTATTAACTGGACAGCTTGAGCAATTAAATCTCATTAAACAGGATCTATCAGTGCCCATGAACAAGTACAGGAAAATTTTCCGAAGAAGGGTCACTGACCTGAAACGTTAACTCTGCTTCTCTTTCCACAGATGCTGCCTGACCTGCTGAGTGGTTCCAGCATTTCTTGTTTTTATTTCAGATTTCCAGCATCTGCAGTATTTTGCTTTTATTACAGGAAAATTTTGTCCAACTGATATTTCTAGCAAAATCATAAAATCCCTTTTTGAACATGTTTATAATTTAACTAACACGTAGTAACTCATAGGAACAAAAAAAAAACATCAGAAGGAGGTGGAAATCTTCCCCAGGGATGCTGAGACCAATCTTACCTGCTGTTCTATGTAATGAGTTCTTTTACTGTTGTCTGATGCAACATAAATGAGATGCGTGGAGTCCAGTTGGCTGAAGATCTCAAACAGGTTTATTACAGCTAAACTATTATACAGTACAGAGCTAACTATTTACAGAATCTGCCTCTAGGTGTTACAGTAGCAGAGTGATTCAGGCTTGGAGTCACGTGAACTATGTCCTGGTACTTAGCTCATTACCATACTAAGATCTTAAAGGGACATCACTCTTAAAGGCAATCATGCAACATCCCCTTTCTTCCCAAAGATAAGTCTCGTATGCTAAATGTAAGAGACACACAAAATTAGAAAATATCAAGATTATTTACACATGGATAGAGATTATGAAATTTACAAATATAGAAGTTTAAAAGTCCGTATGTCATCTCCGTGGTTTGATAACTCTTGCTCGGGGTATTTGTGTCTCATCTGTTGCTGCTCTTTCTGAAGTTTCTCCCTCTCTGCATTCAGTTTCTGTTGCTCTGCCTTCAGCCTGCTAACATACTCTGTTGCTTTTTCTCAAGATGACAACATTTGGGGCCTTATCATTCTTGGAAAGTTCTGGCACCTCGTCTCGAAGAGCCAATAGACAATGCTTCAACTCATTCCTCCTCTGCCTCTTCAGGACATTGCGCGTCCTTCGCCTTTCCATATCCTCCACGCCTGAAGGTTTGGGGCTCAAGGTCAAGGGCTTGTTGGGGGAAGAGTACTTGGTCTCATGGAGATAACTGTCCGTTCTGGCTCGTTGTGGCGCTGGCAGTTCTCTAGAGGGCAGAAGTGAAGATGCGGCATAGTTGTGCTGTTGCTGGGTTTCCAGACTGCACTGTTCGATGCTGTCCGGAGTCTGCGAGCTGGTTCTGGTCCTTGGAGATTTCCGCTTGGCAATGCTCTCATGAATAGTTATGATGTTGAGGTCCTTACACACTGGTAATCCTGCCACTGCTGGTCCACTCATGTCTACTAGGTGGAATGTTGCTGGTTTCCATGCTGACTTGCCATAGCTGCATTGTATTGTTGGTGTGCCACTGCAAGGGATGGGTGATGTAAGCAGATAACTTGGCAGTTATCAGTTGTATCATTGATTTCCAATGGATCCGGTACATATCATTGAGGATTCAGACTAGTAGGATATTTGCAGTAGCACTGGTGTTAATCTTGACCCTGAGTGTGTGTTTGCCAGCTTTCTTTGGGCACATGATGTTAATAGTAGCGAAAGCTACCAGTTGGTTGACGTCATCAACATGATCGGCTGAATTTTAAGAGCCGTCCGGCATCGGGGGTTGTGGCGGGGGGGCCTGGAAAATTCTTCTGGGAGATGCCCACCACGACCGCCGACACCAAGGAGGCCCCACCGCATTTTACCAGCGGGGACGAGGCCTCGGTACGGTGCCCCCGCCGCAAAGCGGTGGGGCCTTCAGCTCCATTTTGAAATCAATGCAAATAAATTCAAATAAACTTCCCTGGTCCCGACAGCCGTCCCATGCCGATGTTCCGGCCCCCAGCCAAAACGCCCGTGCCTTCAGATCTCTGTACGGACATCCGAGTTGTGACACTGGTGGGGAGGGGGGGGAAGAGTGAAATTCTCAGGGTGGTGGTGGAGGGGGGAGTGGTTAAAACTGCTTCAATTGGCTGAGGGGATGGTGGGAAGGGGTTGAAGGGCAAAGATTACAAAGTTTGGGAGTGAGAGGTCGGGACCAAAATTGTTTTTCAGGGGGACGGAGAAATAAATATATTGGTTGATAATTGGGGGAGTGGAGGAGGGGCTTCAATGTTTAATTAATTGTTATTATTGTAATAAAAGGTGATGTTCTCTTTAAAATTTGAAATCATCTGTCAGGGTTTGAAGCCCTTTAAAAATGGCACCGATGCCTGCGCAGTGATGCCCGACGCCATTGCCAGGGACAAAGCAGTCGGCCCCTCTCCGTCAACAGGGGTGGCCGCTCTACCCCTTCCATTTAAATAAGCCCCTGCGCGAAATATTGTGGGGCTCATCGACGGCCGCTCTGTGTGGGTGGGCTGGCGAGATCAGAGTGCACCGCTGCAATGTGCGACGAGCTCATAAAATTCAGCCCGATGTGTCAGGTTCATAATGTGGAATGCCTGTTTGCTTTTTGGCTGGGAATTGCTTCTCTCTGAGTCTTGTCTCAGGTCTGTTTCGCCATGGACTTAGTATATCAGCTTGCACTGGTCCCTGGAGCTCTCCTTGCTGCTGTTGCCCTGTTTCTGCACCTGGCATCTGTTTTTCTGTACCCTTCTGTGACTTCTGGCTGCATCTTGTGAGCCAGATTACTTGCATAGGCGGGCCCAGTGTCCTTTTGCACCGCACGCCTTGCACAGATCTTGAAATGCAGGACAACGTCACAATGAGTGGGAGCAACCACACCTAGCACACAGCTTGCTTGCTCTTTTTGACCTGGTTATGGTGCCGATACTATTGGCTGCACCTAGTGCTTCCAGGTGCTGTTGTCCAGCTACAATGGTTTCATATATCCTGCCATCTTCCAGCAATGCATCAATTCTGTGACCTTTCTTTTTCCCCAAGAGGTCTTTCTGAAATGCTTCAATGGGTGTTGATACAATCACCAGCTCCATTATTCGGTCTGATAGCTCAGCTTCTGAAAAACCGCATTCATTGCCCTTACTGCAACATCTACTGATGAACTGGTCTATTGATTCATGTGGCTGTTGCCTGTAGGACATCAATTCCAGGTGATAAATTCTAAAATTCACTCTTAATCTGAGATTATCTTCATGCACTTTCTATATCTTTGTGGGATCTTTCTGGTCCTCATCAGATAAGCCTTTGTTATCAGTTCTGTGTAATCCCTCATTTCCAACTGTTATTAATATTTTTACAGCCTGTTTTTCTGGTTCTACAATTACTTGGTCTGTAAAGCATAATTGCATTCTTTGCTTGAAAAGTTAGCACTTAGATAGGATATCCATGGCCTTCCGGTTCATACTGGGAATTCTTTCTGCTGTTCTTTTGCTTTAAAACTTGCTTTAAATCTTGGTTCTCTGACTTTGTTCTGCTTTCCCTGAAAAAAAAACTCTCTTGGCTGCTTTGATTGACAGGAGCAGGTGTTTAGCAGTGCTTGTTTGTTCATCTAACTTCCAGCACTCTAGACTGTCTGGTTACACAGATGTACAATAGACATTTCAAGTGCTTTTTTTCTCTGCTAGCATTTGTTTATACAATTGTTCAATAGGCAATTCTTCACACTTGAGTGGTTTTATGGGTTTTTAAACATTGGATGAGTGAATGAAGGCTTTAGCTGTGGGCTGTGTGAATGGAGGATTCCTGCGCTTTTTGCTGTGGGGCACCTTCTGTAATGGTGTCGACCCCAACAAACCTGGGGGAGGGATCAGTTTTCCCCATTTTTTCCCTTTCACTGAGCCTTTAAAAAAATCAACTTTGCTGGGACCTCACAGCTTTATTTTAATGGAGATTCCTGGACCATCAGGACAATGACTCACCCGATCACAGTGATTGATTTGCAGCCTGTCATTCAGCACTCAATTATATAACATCCTATAGCTGAGACTAACTCAGCACAGATCAGAAATTGAAATAGCAAACTTTTGCAGTTTAGTATTACACTGGGCAGTTCCTTTATCATAGGTGGAGCTCTATAGACTGAACCTTTTTCAAAACAAACCTCAAAGTTATCTGTGAAAATAATATGGACAATTCCAAATAATTTAATGTAACCAAAACAGAAAGATGCCTTATTTATAAATGAACGTTATATGCAAAAATATAGTCATTGCAATGAAATGTGGTCCTGAAGCACAAATCAGACAAATAGAGTTTTCAATTTCCCATCCTTTGAATTGGCGAGCTGCCCACCATTGGTCATTGAGCACTCAGCATCTTGCTGGCGAAATGCAAAAATATACAGAAAAAAATGTTTTGTGAATGGCCTCCAGTGTTGCCTTTCAGTACCACTGCTTAGGCTACTCAAGACCAATTACCAATGGATGGAGCATACATTATTCACCTGGGTAGAAGCACTGTCAAGCATGCATGCACCCTGCAAGGTTGCATGTTCAAGGCTGCTAAGCAGGATAAGGACCTAGGTGTTACAGTGCATGAATCATTGATGGTCTGTGATCAATGTTGTGCGGACATTGCAAAAGCAAAGAGTGTTAAAATGTGTTTCCAGGACAATTAAATACAAAACAAGAAATAATATTCTGTCTCTGCATAGGGTCCCGTCAGCCCTTATCTGGAATACTGTGTCCAGTTTTGGTCCCCTTATAATGGTGCATTATATAGAGGCCATGGAAACAGATCAGAGAAGGGCCACTATTTTGACACCAGGTTTAAAGGCCTTTGGTTAATACAATAAGCATAAGAAGCAGGGACTCTTTACTCTAGAAAAGAATAGACTACAGGGAGATTTGATTGAGGTTTTTAAAATAATGAAATAATTATATTTGGTCCATGTGGGAAGGCCATTTGAGTTAGATAGATTCGAGTGGATTGGAGGGCATAAGTGTAAGTTATGTATGCATAGAGTTAGGTTAGATGTTAGGAGGCTCTTTTCAAATAGAGTTGTCAACCTCTGGAACATGTGCAGTGAGTGTAGATTCACTGCAAGCATTCTAAGTAACGTCAGATGGGTTCCTGAGTCTGAGCAGCATAACTGTATATAGAAGATTAAATGTGTCTCAGTCACCGTGAGCTTCTAGAATTTCCTTGATCACCTTCGAGAGTCAGAAAGGTATTCCTCAGAATTTTTTCCTATATTGACCTAAGGTTTTCTTTCTCTGGGACATGGCTGATGGATAGGGGGCAGGGGCGGATAGGGGTGATAGAGTGAAAATTGGGTGTAGATCATGACATTACCAGTTGCTGGATGGACCAGTTGGTCTTTTTCTTTCCTTTGTTTGTATATGTTCATATATTCATTTTACTATTGCCTTAGAGACCTTATTGCTGGAGAGATTAATTACACAGTAATAAAAAGATCATTTGCTTCACCTCTGTTTATTTATAAAAGAAAGGGAACGCTTTATTTACCTAGCTATATCTATAGCTTTTTTGTAGAACATAGAACATTTAATATGACCTAAAGCATAGCAACATGTTTTCCTAATTGTGAAGACTTTTATCACAAATCTTTTTAAGTAAGGCTTAATGCAACTGAAGTACCAGTGAATTGGCCATGTTCTGACTTTATAAATTGCAAATTGGCAATTAGAATTTCCCAGTCAACCTCAAACATCCTTTTTTTTGTTTCATATCTAAATTACTGAATGATTCTTGCAGGAGATTAGAAAAAAATCAAAACATTGAAAAAAGTGTTGTGCTTTAATCCTGATTCTAGACGAGTAACAATGCACAGAAATCAATAAGAAGTACATGGCTGCCTTCAAAACCCTTGACATTGTCACTTCCTGAGTAATTACGAGCTACTACAGTTCCATGTCAGTTGCAAGGGCTAAAAATATAAAGACCCTTTTTCTGTAGCTTTAGTCAAGCCCTATTCAGAGAAAAGAAATAGAGGGAGTTTGTTCAGAGGCCAGAGAGGGGAAGATAAAAGGGAAAACCATTTTTAAAAAAATCTGTGGTCTGTCCATGACATGGGAAAAGTAGGGAGAAGAATAGTGGGCCTGTTCTGTTATTTTCTACCTGACAGATTATTGTGGTGGAAATACTTGAGAAAGGTGAGTAGCATAGGATAGAAAGAATAGAAGCCAAATGACGGCGTTTGCATATGAAAGTGATGGTGTGTTCCAGAGAGCTGTATCATTTATTGTATGATCTTATCTGGCGCGTGCCTCAGCAGCCCTTTCCCACAGTCTGCATGCTTCATTGCAGAAGGCTTGGCTGGATGAAAGCAGGCTTGAGGCTTAGACTGTCAGCATTGCATTGCTCTGTAGCTATGACATAATGCTCTTAGATAAAGAATACATTTTAAAATTTGACAAGGCCAACATTTACATTTTTAAATACCTGCTTATAGGATTAAGATCCTTTTTCAGTGCAAATAATACCATGAAAACATTCTTGACATATTTTCAAGGACAATAATTTCTTATACGTTAATATCTCAGGCAGTGTGGAGGCTTGCCCTTGAATAAGATCTTACTGAAATTAAGTTTATATTTGGACAACAATGCTTTGCTCTGTACTTACCTAATGTGAACCCAATACTCCTTTCTCTAGTTGGTGGAAATTACCTAGGGTTACATAAATGTTGTCCAATTTATGTGGTATAAATGTGGATCATGTATTTGATTGCACATCAAACTCTTTACTGTGCAACAAATGTAAGCAAATGCTTTTGTTAAGAATTCACACAAGGTATTTTAAGTGAGGCCCTGTGAATTACATGATGGGTTATAATTTGCTTTCAGGATGTAAATTAATTGTAATTTGTTTATACTCTATAATTTTTGAAAACCACAGGAATCTTTTTAATTACCCCTTTCCCTTTTGGTTTTGGTAACTATTGTAACAGTCATTTTTTTGATAAAATAATACATGTACCTTGATTTACCACAGAGAATATAGCAAATTGTTTTTTTAACATTATCTTATGTATCCAGTACCAGCTGCAGCTAAACTCATTGTTTTATTATTTTTAAATCATCTTGGTTCGGGCAGATAAGTCAGACAATAAAATCCTTGCTAACTGCAAACAAGAGAGAGAACATCATTGCTATATATCCCAGGGCCATCAGAGATTTAATTTGGTCAATTTAACAAGTTTAATTTTTCACAGCTTCTATAAAGCAGCTATTGCTCCATCATATATTCTAATAAAGGATTGTACTCAATAAGATTTATTTTGCAATAAAACTTTTCACAATCTGGATGTGATTTCTTTGCCCTTGAAAAGCTAAACTCTACTTTAGCGACCCTGCAGATGATCAAAGCACAGCTTATATGAGGTTTCAGCCCACTCCGTTGAAGACCCTAAGCTCCCACTTCAGTACATGTCATAACCTTCAGTTGTGTATCCTGTGGATGTCAAATCAGATTTGTCAACCGTGGCACTCACTCATCCTTTTCCTTCATCTCACACTGGGATAAGTAAAGGCTTGTGTAAGTAAAGAGTTATGCACATTAAGTAATACGAATTTCTATTAATGTATTTTATCTTCTTACATGAAATATATGTTATCTGGCATATGGCAACATATTATGCACAAATCCCTGTCATGGAAGTACTCATAATGTTATAAGTTTTTCTCTTTCCAGGTTCATTTGTTGAGCTGGCTGACCTCAATCTGTGTAGCAGTGGGCGTGCTGCCATTGTCCTTCGTTTGTGTGGGTCAAGGAGGAGAAACTCAGCCAAGGTCCATGCTCCTGGGCACTATTATGAATTCTGCTCAAAAATATGCATGTATTGATGTCAGCTGAGACTCCCACTGTTTCCACCGGGTAGCCAATGAGTCAGACATATCTACTCATAAAATAATGAACTTGTATAATTCCTATTTCCTATTCAATGGTTTAGTCCTAAATTGTTTCACTGATATTTTAGTCCCCCTCAAGGCACTAGTTTCATTGCTTGTCTTGAGTGCTAGCTGATCCACAAAGCTGAAAAACAATGTCAGCAGTTGGGAGATAGCAATGTTATTGTGGTACCATTTAGACCTTTATGACCAATTAATAACATGGTAAAAGCTATCTGTAAAAATAACCCAGAGCAACAAATGATTTGATTTGCGTTCTCCCTGAGTGAAGGCATCCAGACTTCATCTAGTACTGCCAGAAATTGAAATAACCATGTAGGGAATCATGCACACAAGCTTGTTTTCCAACTCTTCATAACACAACAATTTTGTTTTGGGCCAGCTGTGCGTCTGGTGCATGCAAGTAGCATCTATCATCATGTTTAAGATTCTCCAAAGCAAGCTACTGAGAAATCCTTACAGATCGGCAATTTTTTTTTGCGTTGTGTAGAATGAACATTCTCTCTCCATTGGGGCACCCCACTTTCCTAAAGGTTGAGGGGTCAGTTGATAGAGCTGAGGTTTAGGGGCTCAGTGTGCACAAATGTACTATTGCAATTTAAGAGCTAAAATCATTCTGCTTGCCACTTCAAACCAGTGGTGAGCTTCCTGCTGCATCTCCTACCACAGCCATCCTACCTGTTATGGCATTGGTTTGCACAGTTATCTGGAACTGAACAGGAAGAATCCCAGGCCGAGTGACAGATCTACCACTGCAGGTTCCTCTAGTGAGCTATGTTGTCTAGTCAGTTATCAATAATGCCCTGGTGTATTGCAGACTGTGGGGTAAGGTTTCAGAATACTGAGTCTGCTACAAAAGGTTGATTTGATTCCAAACTTCCATCACCAGGCATATCATCAAGGCATGATTTCATATAGACCTGTACTTACTTCCCCCCTTCTCCCAAGGAGGATAGTTATAGCACATTGAGGGGAATTACCAACCTCGTACCAAAGCACTACTCTGGAAAATAGTTTTTTTTTAAAGCCATTATTTCAACATTTTAATAAGACCTTTTTTAAACAGATGAATGCAGGACTAATACATGTGAAGGGCAGATTTCACAAACCCACAAGGCTGATAAGGCTGAACTGAAGACACCCTTTCATAAAATAATCCATGATAACTAGTTTCATAACCTTATGTATCTAAATATATCCACATTTAATATGAAGCACTTTATGGGAGTTAAAATATCGCACATCGTTGCTGGTAATGTTCTTTATTTGTAAAACAGTAGATGATTGGTTGCTGGCAGATTAGATTACATTACAAATCATTTAAACTGCTCCTTTTCAAATGAAGCACATTAAAGTCAGGAAAATCTTGAGTCCAATAGTAATGAACATGGTTTATCTTTTCACAATACCTCTTTGTAACATTAATTATGAATATGTGCCATACAGCCCAAGGCAACTGTTACTTTCCCAGGATAATTAAAGTCACTTAGTTATTAAAAACTGTGTGTTACTTTTTTATTTTACAAAGTGCCTGTATTGCTGGCTGAATGGATTATGCAGTACACATAGAATAATTGAACAATCTGTGGGAAAGTCTGCCTCAGTAGTGTGTTCTTTCAGCGTAATCTCTGAAAATCCCTGATGACTGGATGATTTAATAGGCTGCTGAGTCCCTAAATCCTGCCTGTCTGTCTTCCAAAGTAAAAAAGAAACACTGTGTGGCATTTCCTGCCAGACCGGACTTGAACCTGAATTAGGCTGTAAGCCATGGTAAGCCAAGACCGAGTACCACGTTCCCATGAATACCAATGCCCCTCCCCCTCCGCTTAGGAAAGAAATTCAACTAAGTAAAAGAAAAAAAAAAGTTGATTGCTTCTTATATTGTACCCTTCCTCAGTCCTTCACTTTAATTAGTTAAATGTGATGTGGGTTGTAGATTAAAATTCAGTCTACAAAATTGCAGCAAATTGGCAAAAATACCATTCCAAATTTTTGTTTGCAGTAATGCTGTAAATCAAGATTTGAATTGATAGTCTTTTGAAATGCAGTGAAACATTGGTAATTAGTGTTACTTGGACATTAGAATCAGTTCTTTCCCAGGGAGCTATGGTTCCTCTCAGGTAAGCAATGGGGGAATAAAAGGAGCTTTGCGGTAGGGGGGGAAACATAATGACAGAATGGCGGGCAGGGCCGTGGGGGTGGGGGGGGGGTGGGTGGGGGGGTGCGGGGGGGTAAAGGAATGCAATATGAGCATGAGAGGCCAGAAGGATACAGTGCAGCATAGAGATAGGAATAGACACAGTGCAGCACAGGGAGGAGGAGGAGACATAGTGCCAAAGTAGGGTTGGGGAGAGGTGCAGAGCCATCAAAGGGAGAGGAAGAGACATGGAGGGCGGAGGGGGCAGGGGCACGGTGGAATTGATCAACACCAGTACCGCAAAATGGGCAGATAGTAAATCAGCAGCCCATGTTACACAGTTATAATTTCACCTTTTATTCTTTTCCATAGAGCCAGCCAGGGAGGGAAAGAGACTCATGCCAACATAGAAAAGGGGAAGGGACACACTGAAGCATAGGGAAGAGGACAGATAGAGTGTTGCACAGGGAAGGGAAAAGACACAGTGCCAGCATAGGGAGGGGGAAGGGACACAGTAAAGTACAGAGAGGAGGACAGGCACAGTGCTATCATAAGGAAGGGAACAGACACAGTTGCACAGGGTTTAGGTGAATGCCAAAGAAATGCCTTTTTGGGTTACCAACCCTCCTGGATTGCCTGCTAGACACCTGGAATGGATGATCGATCTCTGAGGCAATCCTGCTGGCAAACCAGGAAAAAATAATTTTCACATTCCAATTCATGCTTCTGATAGCCTAGACTGTCAACTGCCACCCTTTACCATCCTGCCTGCCTCTGTGAAGCTGTAGGTGTCATCTATCATCAGAGTCAGAGTAACCAGCTGCTCTCTGGCTCTGCCCCTGTCATTCTCAATGTCACCAGAAAGGCAACTTGCCCAGTTTCCTGTCAAGCTACTTGCAATGACACGGCCAAGGAGGCCCAGCAATTATGGAGGGAGGGGCACCTTCTGCCGCCTGCACCATAGCTGCGGGATTGACATTGTCGCTGAGGGGGCCCCTCCATGGGCCATGGAGCAGCTCTAAGGAGAGCCCCCCCCCTCAAGCTAGGAACCCACTTGGAACCTGCTAAGGTTTACCTGGCGGTTTCGCCATGTGGCGGTGGACTTCCTGAAGTAGGCAAAATGCCGACAGGGGCGGGAAGTGGCCCTTAATTGAGAAATTGATTGCCTCAATTGGCCACCCAGTGGGCGGCAGAGTGCAGAGGTTTCCATCACTAGTAATATGCCATGGCAACAGGAGGACATCGGGCTCCCCTCCCAACACCTTCACCCATCATATTACCAACCCTCCCGCCACCCAGCCTGTCGACATAGGGTGGGAAAGTTCAGCCCAGGATCTATAAATACTGGGTGACAGGCGGTGCCTTGAAAAAAACATGTATTTTCAGGAGAGTGTAAAAAGTGGGAATGCCTACTCAATCCACAGAAAAGCAGAACTATGATGAAGGAATGCTTTATTTATCCTGCCTTTGTTACACAAGACAAGAGGGTGACTTAGGAAGACAGGAAAGTCACTTATTGTTTCAAACAACCTGAAAGAATTTGACCTGTTCTGGAGACAGTTGCTTGTCAGGATGACTCACAGATGTGACATTGATTTCGAGATGAGCAGCATTCAGTTTTGTTGTAGAATTCAGTAAAAGTATCAGTGGTGACAGGTTCACCAACAACTGAAAACAGGATATAGTCAGAATCTATGCAAAGGATTATACCAGTCAGACAGTTTTAGAGTCTGTGGAGCCACTGGATATCACCTGTTATGCATATTTCAGTTAGAAGTATTTGTCAGCTGTCCCAGCTCCAGATTCACACATGCAATAGAAGGCAGCCAGTTCAATAACTTTCCTGTCTAATGAACCATTTTTGCATGAGGGACTGGATTCTATCGTGCCCTCGACATCATGATCCGTGGCGGAGGGGGGAGGCATGAAGATGGTCCTGGATGAGGTCTGCCATGAACCTTGACATCAGCATGGCCCGACCCGATATTGCCGGCAGCAGTGAGGTCTTGTGGCGGCCCCCCTGCCGCTCAGCAATGGGACTGCCATTTACATATTTAAATAAATTAAATCACCTGAATTAATGAGTGTCCCATCGCCTCCTGAAGTCCGACTGCGATCTTCACCCCGGCAGCCAGCACTGCTGCGCCTTCGGATCACTGTCTGGGGAACTGAAGTGCAGCGCTGGTGGGGAGAGGCAAGGAGGTAAGTTTCTCAGTGCGGGATGAGGGGTGGGTACAGGGTCAAATGAATGTCACGGGTGTAGGGGATGGTGGGAAGGGTTATAGTTTAAAGTTTGTGCAGGTTGTTGGGGGTGGGGGGGGGAAGGTCAGATTGTGAAGCTAAGTGTTTTGGCAGGGGGAAGGGCCAATAATTAATTTAATTGATATGGGGGGGTGGTGTTGGGAGATGGGCAAAAGAAATGTATTTATTTATTTTATTTCAATTGCACTTTAAATATTTAAATGCCGCAGTATGGCCGACAGCCCTTTAAAAATGGCATCAGCATTTGTGCACAGGCAGCTGACGCCATTGCCGGGGATGGACAGCCCGCCCCCTCCACATGATCGGAGGGACAGCTGACCCCGGCTATTTACATGAGCCGCCGCGCTTGGAATTGTGGCGGCTCTTTGGCATGCAACCCACACGAGTGGGCCGCCATTTTCTTCGTCCGCGATTTCGGCGGCGGGTTTATAGAATTCATCCCAAGGTGATTATTGGAAACATTAAGGCTTTAACGAACCTGGAAGAAATGCATAGGAACATTCATTCCCTTTATATTTTTAATTGATTTGTATCTGCTCTTCTGTCCGAGCGTCCAATGACGTCAAAAGCTATTTTCATAATGTGACATTTAAGTAAATGTTATTTATTATAAATTCCCAGCTAGGTTTTTTATGTGCAACAGTTTTGTGAAATGCTGAACTATCAGGATGAATTTTATGGGCCCCTCTGAGGCGGGGCCAGGGGTGAGAGGCACGGAGAATCGCAACAGGTGCCAGGGGGCAGAGGGCCCTTTGCCTCCCCATTGTCCAGCGATCTTCCCGAGGGCGGAATAGACCAACAATTGTGTGTTGTTAACATATGCATGTAAAAATTAATGTTGCTGTGCAGGTACAATTTTTTTTTCTTAGGTTTTATACTTCTTTTGCATGTATTAACTGCAATGCTCGAACCACATATGAACAACACATCTCCTTGCTTTCTCATTTCAAAGCAAGGTGGGGACCAGCTGGCTCACTATCATGAACCAGCATAATTCAAGCATTCAAATAGTTCCCATGATGAGTATGCTTCTGTGATGATTCCAGTGGTCAAGATGATATCAGACAAAAAAACATGCGTAGTCTGATTGTGCCAGCTGGTGATTTTAAGTAATCTAAAACTGACCTCACTACAATTTATTCCGTAATATGTTGCAATACAACAGACAATCAGTTCAATTATCCATAGAAACAACTCCACAACTCTCATGGCGAATCTCATTCTAAACTTAACTAACATTATGGGGGCCAAATTTAGGGAGCCAACCTCCTGCCCCCAAACAGCATTGTAAACACGTCCAACACTTTATTAATTTGAGTGCATCCCTGGTGGCCACCTAAAACAGTCATTACGAGCATAGGAACAGGAGTAGGCCATTCATCCCATTGAGCCTGTTCCTCAAAATTACTAATTATGTTTGTCTGAAAGTATTTAAAGAGGAAGTAGATAGAGTTTTGAAATATCGGAGCGTTGAGCATTATGAGGAGCTGGCACGAAAGAGGAGTTGAGGTCTGGGGCAGATCAGCCATGATCTTATTGAATGGTGGGGCAGGCTTGAGGGGCCAAATGGCCTACTCCTGCTCCTGCTTCTTATGTTCTTAAAACTGGAAATTGGTTTAACCTGAATGCAGCATGTGGCTTAACAGCGATCGTTAAAAGGAATCACTGGAGGTTACCCCAAAAAAGGTATATATTTTAAGTGGAGTGTGGAGCCAGAGAAGAAGGAATGCACTTCCTGGCTCCACAGTAAAACTGCAGGCTCCCCTCCTGCCAATTGCCTCCTCCCCAACCAACTCACCTGAGTTACACTACCAGCGCCCCAGCCGGCCAATTGCGGTATGTGTATGTCACGCAATCGACTAATAGTGCCTGACGCCTGCAGCTCACTGGGACTATCCTAATGAGGCTGGTGGACCAATTTGCCATGGTCCTGCCTTCAATTTCATTTGGTATCTGCAGATAGATTGAAAGATTTTTGTTAACCAAAGGTATGAAGGATATAGGGCAAATGTGGGTATATGGAGTTCGGTGGCAGATTAGCCATGATCTCATTGAATGGCAGAACAGGCTCAAGCAGCTAATTGGCCTACTCCTGCTCTTATAATTGCTCTGCTTTGTTACTAAAACAACAACAACTTTATTTATATCGAGGCTTTAACGTAGTAAACTGCCCCAAAGCGATTAACAGTAGAGTTATCAAAAAAAATTTGACACCAAGCAGGATAAGGAGATAATAGGGCAGATGGCCAAAAGCTTGGTCAAAGATGTAGACTTTAAGGAGTGTCTTAAAGGAAGAAAGAGAGTTAGAGAAGCAGAGAGATGTAGAAAGGAAATTCCAGAGCTTGGGGCCTAGGCAGCTGAAGGCAAAACTGCCAATTGTGGAGCAATTATAATCGGGGACGCTCAAGAGGCCAGAACTGGAGGAGCACTGAATTCTCAGAGGGTTGTAGAGCTGAAGGAGATTACAGAGTTAGGGAGGGGTGATGCTATGGACGGATTTGAAAACAAGGATAAAAAATTTAAAATAAAAGCATTGCTTGACTAGCAGCTATTTTGGGTCAGGGAGTACAGGGGTGATGGGTGAACAGGACTTGGTGTGAGTTAGGGTTCGGCAGCAGGGTTTTGGATGACCTCAAATTTATAAAGGTAGACCATGAAAAGCTGACCAGGACTGCATTGGAATAGTCAAGTGTAGTGGTAGCAAAAGCATGGATGAGGGTTTCAGCATCAGATGAACAGAGGCAGAGATGGAGTTGAGCGATGTTATGGAGGTGGAAAAAGTGATGTTTGGTCGAAAGCTCATCTCGGGCTCAAATATGAAACCAAGGTTGCGAACAGACTGGTTAAGCCTCAGACAGTTGCCAGAGTTGGTGGCTAGGGAACAGAGTTTGAGGCAAGGACCAAAGACAATGGTTCCAATCTTTCTAATATTTAATTGGAGGAAGTTTCTGCTCATCAAGTACTGGATATCAGACAAGCAGCCTGATAATTTAGAGACAGTGGAGGGATTGAGAGAGATGGTAGTGAGGTAAAGCTGGGTGTGGTCAATGTACATGTAGAAAGTGATGCTGCGTTTTTGGATAATATCGCTGAGGGGATGCATATAGATGTGAAATAGGAGGGGACCAAGGATAGAACCTTGGGGGTTACTAGAGGAGTGGGAGGAGAAGCTATTGCAGGTGATTCTCTGTTAAGACTATAGATAAGAATGGAACCAGGCGAGTGCAGTCCCACCCAGATGCATATCAGTGTAGAGGCATTGGAAAGGATGATGTGATCAGCCACGTTAAAGGCTGCTGACAGGTCAAGAAGGATGAGGAAGAATGGTTTACTTTTGTTGCAGTTGCATAGGGTGTCATTTGTGACTTTTGTAAGTGCCGTTGCAGTACAGTTGCAGGAGTGGAAACCTATTTGGAGGGATTCAAACATGCACTTCTGGGGAAGATGGGCACGCATTTGTAAGGCAACACCACATTGAAGGACTTTGGAGAGGAAAGGGAGCTTGGAGATGGGGTAGTAGTTTGCAAACATGGAGGGGTCAAGTGTTGTTTCTTTGAGAAGGGTGATGACAACCGATTTGAAGGAAAGGGGGACAGTAGGTGAGGAAAGAGAACCGTTAACAATGTCAGCTAATATGCGAGTCAAGAAGGGAAGTTGATGGTCAGCAGTTTAGTGAGAATAGAATGGGTCTGATGGAGAACATGAGCTTAGAGAGGGCATGAGGGGAGATAGGAGAGAAGCCAAATGAGTAAGTTCAGAGCTAGGATACATAGAAAGTTTCACCTGGCAGGCTAGGAAATGTGAGGGATGCAGGAAAGGCAACTAATGGGATGGTCTCAATATTAGAAGTTCATGAGCTCCTGGCACTTGAAAAGTTACGGCACAGAAGGAGGCCATTCAGCCCATCGTGTCTGCACTGGCTAAAAAAAAACTAGCTGCCCAATCTAATCCCACCTTCCAGCACCTGGTCCATAACCTTGTAGGTTACAACACTTCAGGTGCATGTCCAGGCACCGTTTAAATGAGTTGAGGGTTTCTGCCTCCAGCACCAATCCAGGCAGTGAATTCCAGACACCTGCCACCCTCTGGGTGAAAAAGTTTTTCCTCATGTCTCCTCTAACCCTTCTACCAATCACCTTAAATCTGTGCCCCCTGGCAATGGACCTCTCCGACAGGTCCTCCCTGTCCACTCTATCCAGGCTATTCATAATTTTGTACACCTCAATTAAGTCACCCCTCAACCTCCTCTGTTCTAAGGAAAACAACCCTAGCCTATCCAATCTTTCCTCATAGCTGCAACTTTCAAGCCCTGGAACATTCTCGTAAACCTCCTCTGTACTCTCTCCAGAGCAATTATGTCCTTCCTGTAATGTGGTGACCAGAACTGTATGCAATACTCCAGCTATGGCCTAACCAGTGTTTTATACAGTTCCAGCATTACATCCCTGCTTTTGTATTCTATACCTCTTTTTGGAGATGAGGGTGGCGGAGAGACAGGAAAGGCGTTTAAGAAGACAGTTTGCAGTAGAGAAAAGAAGCTGGGGGTTACCTTTGCATTTCAGGATAATTCTGGAATAGTAAGCAGCTTTAGCAGACTAGAGCAGGATGCAATAGTGGTTTATATTGTCCAGCCAGATCTAGCAGTGAATGACCAGACCCAATTGTCTACCATAAGTGTTCAAGTCTGCATCCCTTGGACTTAACGGAGCAGAGATGATGGTTGTTCTGCAGAAAGACCAAGGTGAGAGAGAGTAATGGTTTTAATGGGGTCTAGGGCATCAAAGCTGGAGGTGACGGTGTGTTGAGCAGGTTGGAAGCTGCAGAAATGCCATGGTAAATGGAAGGCCAAAGGCTAGACAGTTGGGACTTTGAAAGTGTAATTGTAAGTGAATTGGGAGAGGGATTTTCCCAGGGCAGACACAGAAGGAAGTAGAGTTGGCAGGGGGAAGGAGGATGTGGGCGGAGAGTGATACAAGGAAGTGATCAAAGATGGCCTTATCTGTGATTAACACAGTGTGATTAGTGAGGCCACATGAGATGGCAACATCATGGGGGTGGGCATGAAATGGATTGGGGACTCTATATGCAGGGAGACATTAAGGGAGGATAGGAAGCAATGAACTCAGAGGAGAGAGGGCATGATGACTTGAGCTGGAGATTAAATCACCGAGGATGAGAAATTGCTTGGTGCAGAGGCTGAGGGAGAAATGCAGTGAAGATATCTCAGTAAGAAAATGTTATGGTACATGGTGGGCTATAGAGGATTGTAAATAAGAGATGAGAGGGGCGGAACAAGATGAGATGCTCAAAGGAGGAAAAGGTCTGGAGGAGTCAGGGGACAGACCATGTTGTGATTTGGTGATAAGAGCCACACTGTCACCACAACAATCTTAGCAGGGCAAGTAGTGGAAGTTCTAGCCAACAGGGAGGCTTCAGTCAGGGGAAAGGTGTCATTACCCCTCAGTCAGGTTTCCGTTAATCCGATGCAATCATCTATAATAAACTCATGGATGGCAAGAGCCTTGTTCACAAGCAAATGGACATTGTGAAGGGAGATGCAGAGAGGGGTGGTGAGAGCTTATCCACTGATAGTGACAGAGTTCAGAAGGTCAGCACTGGGAGGGGTGATTGAGCAGGAGAGAGATTGGTGAGATTAGTCCCCAGTGGATGTGCTGGGCAGGAAGGTCAGCAAGAGTATAGGATTGGGCAGTTGGGGGTGTTGCTCATAAGGAGGCAGGGAGGACTGCCTCGCAGTGCCCTTGTCAAGGGAGGATATCAAGAGATGCACAAAGGTAAGCTATAGATGATATATGTAACCATAGTAACCCTTGTCCCTTTTCCAGGATCTCCTCAACCTTCTGAACATTTGGAGGAGAATCCTCCCGAAGACACACCATATCTCATTCAATCTTCTCCAAGCACCAGCTCAGATTTCAGTACCCAGTTGGGATAAAGAGTAAGGTAGAGGGAAATGCACAGAATGATTCACACAATACTTGTGAGCAGGAGCTGAGGCAGTGGTAAGGGAGGCCCAGTGCATACTTTACTGGAGGGCAAGCCCACATCCTAGCTGTACTTGAGGTGCACACTTCAAGGCCCATCCTACACAAAGGAGACTCCTTGATATGCACCAGCCTGCCGAGGAGTTGTTGCAGTATGTCTGAGAGAATGGGGGATTTCCACTTCAGCATGTGCAGCATCCTGGTTAGTGCTAGTAATCTGCGATGGAGCCTGCAATCTGTGCATGCTGCAGATAGTGTTAGGAATTACAATTGAGAAAAAGTTAAGAGATCTATTTTACATGAAAAAAACACATTGCTTTCATTTTTAATTCTGTAGTTTAAGAATCCGTAAATGAAGCTAACAGACAATATCTGTAGATTGTCAACAAATACGTAAGGCTGAAACTGTTGTACTATAACTTACCGTCTAGAAGAGGAGTGGAGAGAACTGGACCTGCCGGAGGAACACGGAGTGGGGAGCGGATAAATAGAGCCCGAGGATCGCGGTCTAGAGCACTTACTGTCTGGGAGAGGAGCAGAGAGGAGTCCAGACACACCGGAGTTTGAAAACAAAGTGAACAGTGACATCACAGGAAAGCTGCAAGGTGAGTAACTGCTGTTAGGGAGTATCAGTAAATATCAGGGATAGTAACTAAAGTAAAGAGAAAGGTAAGGTCAACAGTTTTATTATAGAGTAAGTACTGTTTTTTAGGGAATCAAGGCCCTTCGTGTAAATAATCTTTAATTTTTGAGCAATTTAAGGGAGTAAATTAAGGGTAAGCCATGGCAGGGCAGCTCGGCAGCATGGAATGCTCCTCCTGTGCAATGTGGGAAGTCAGGGACACTTCCAGTGTCCAGGGCGAACACGTATGCAGGAAGTGTCTCCAGCTGCAGCTACTAGAAAGCCACGTTTCAGATCTGGAGCATCCACGAGGCTGAGATCATCGCAGATAGCACATACAGGGAGGTGGTCACACTGCAGGTAAAGACTGCTCAGGCAGAAAGGGAATGGGTGACCGCCAGGCAGAGTAGAAGAACTAAGCAGGTCGTGCAGGAGTCCCCTGGATACTGTTGGGGGAGATAGCTTCTCAGGGGAATAGAAACATAGAAAAATAGAAGCAGGAGTAGGCCATTCAGCCCTTCGATCCTGCTCTGCCATTCAATACAATCATGGCTGATCATCCAAACTCAGTAACCTGTTCCCGCTTTCTCCCCATATCTCTTGATCCCTTTAGCCCTAAGAACTATAGTTAACTCTTTCTGGAATATATTTAATGATTTGGCCTCAACTGCTTTCCATGGTAGAGAATTCCACAGGTTCACCACATCTCTCCTCATCTCAGTCCTAAATGGCTTACCCCTTATCCTTAGACTGTGACCTCTGGTCCTGAACTCCCCCACCATCAAGAACATTCTTCCTGCATCTAGTCTGCCCAGTCCTATTAGAATTTTGTAGGTTTCTATGAGATCCCCTCTCATTCTGCTAAACTCCAGTGAATACAAGCCTAATTGACCTAATCTCTCTTCATACGTCAGTCCTGCCATCCCAGGTATCAGTCTGGTGAACCATCGCTGCACTCCCTCCATAGCAAGAACATCCTTCCTCAGATAAGGAGACCAAAACTACACACAATACTCCAGATGTGGTCTCACCAAGGCCTTGTATAATTGCAGCAAGACATCCTTGCTCATGTACTCGAATGCTCTCGCTATGAAGGTCAACATACCATTTGCCTTCTTAACTGCCAGCTGCACTTGCATGCTTACTTTCAGCGATTGGTGCACAAGGACACCCAGGTCTCGCTGCACCTCCCCCTTTCCCAATCTATCGCCGTTCAGATAATAATCTGCCTTTCTGTTTCTGCCACCAAAGTGGATAACATCACATTTATCCACATTATACTGCAGCTGCCATGTATTTGCCCATTCACTCAACTTGTCCAAATCACCCTGAAGCTTCTCTGCATCCTCCTTACAGCTCACACTCCCACCCAGCAAGACCCAAGTCTGTGGCACCATGGGTGGCTAAGCTGCACAGGAGGGCAGGAAAAAGAGTGGGAAAGCTATAGTGATAGGGAGTTCTATCATAAGGGGTACAGATAGGTGTTTCTGTGGCCACAAACATGACTCCAGGATGGTATGTTGCCTCCCTGGTGCTAGGGTCAAGGATGTCACAGAGTGGCTGCAGGACATTCTGAAGGGGGAGGGTGAACAGTCAGACGTCATGGTTCACATTGGTACCAACGACAGAGGTAGAAAGAGGGATGAGGTCCTGCAACAAGAATTTAGGGAGCTAGGTAGCAGATTAAAAAGTAGGACCTCAAAGGTTGTAAGCTCTGGATTACTCCCGGTGCCACGTACTAGTGAGTATAGGAATAGGAGGATAGAGCAGATGAATGCGTGGTTGAAGAGATGGTGCAGGAAGGAGTGCTTTAGCTTCCTGGATCACTGGGTCTGTTTCTGGCGAAGGTGGGACCTGTACAAGTCAGATGGTTTGCACCTGAACCAGAGCGGGACCAACATCCTTGCTGGGAGGTTTGCTAGTGCTGTTGTGGGGGGGGTGGGGGGTGGTTAAACTAATTTGGCAGGGGGATGGGATACAAAGTGGAGGTACAGTAGGGGGTGATGCACAGTCAAATATAGAAGAGAAACTAAGTCAGACTGGAAGGCAGAGCAAATATAGACCTGTTAAGGCTCAAGCGAATAATGCAAGGCTGGATTGCATCTAGTTTAATGCAACGAGTGTTACGAGTAAGGCAGATGAATTAAGGGCATTGATTAACACATGGAAATATGATATTATTGCTATCACAGAGACATGGTTGAGGGAAGGGCAGGACTGGCAGCTCAATATTCCAGGGCATAGAATCTTCAGGTGTGACGGGGGTGGGGCGGGAGGTGCTGCTGGGGGGTTGGTGTAAAAGAGGAGGTGGCATTGCACTATTGATCAAGGAGTCAATTACTGCAGTAAGGAGGGATGATATCTTAGAAGGAACAAAAAGGGGGCAATCACTTTTTGGGAAGTGTACTACAGGCCTCCAAACAGTCAGGGAGAGATAGAGGAGCAGATATGTAGGCAAATCTCAGAAAGGTGTAAAAATAATAGGGTAATAATAGTAGGGGATTTTCAACTTCCTCAATATTAACTGGGATAGTCTTAGTGCAAAAGGCTTAAAAGGAGCGGAATTCTTAAAGTACATCCAGGAGAGATTTTTGAGCCAGCGCGTAGAAAGTCCTGTAAGAGAAGGGGCAGTACTGGACCTAATCTTAGGGAATGAAGCTGGACAAGTAGTAGAAGTGTCAGTGGGGGTGCATTTCGGGGATAGTGACCACAACTCTGCAAGATTTAAAGTAGTTATGGAAAAGGACAACGATGCACCGGAAATAAAGGTACTGAATTGGGGGGAAGGCCGATTTCAATATGATAAAACAGGATCTGGCCAAAGTGGACCGAGAGCAGCTACTAGGAAGAAAGTCTACATCAGACCAGTGGGAGTCATTCAGAAAGGAAATAGTGAGAGTTCAGGGCCAACATGTTCCCGCAAAGGTAAAGGGTAGGACCAACAAGTCCAGGGAATCCTGGATGTCAAGGGATATAGAGGATTGGATAAGGAAATAAAAGGAGGTTTATGGCAGATTCAGAGTGCTGAAAACAGCGGAGGCCCCAGAGGAGTATAGAAAGTGTAGGGGGATACTTGAAAAGGTAATCAGGAGAGCGAAGAAGGGACATGAAAAAGCACTGGCGGGCAAAATAAAGGAAAATCCCAAGCCGTTTTATAAGTATATTAAGGGCCAGAGGTTAGCCAGGGAAAGAGTAGGGCCCATTAGAGACCAAAGTAGCAATGTCTGTGTGGAGACGGAGGGCATAGATGAGGTTATAAATGAGTACTTTTCATCGGTGTTCACTATGGAGAAGGACGATGTCGGTGTAGAAATCAGGGAGGGGGATTATGATATACTTGAACAAATTAGCTTTGAAAGGGAGGAGGTATTAGCGGTTTTAGCTGGCTTAAAAGTGGATACATCCCCAGGCCCAGATGAAATGTATCCCAGGCTGCTATGTGAGGCAAGGGAGAAGATTGCAGGGGCTCTGACACAAATTTTCAACTCCTCTCTGGCCACAGGAGAGGTGCCAGAGGACTGGAGGACAGCAAATGTGGTACCATTATTTAAGAAGGGTAGTAGGGATAAACCAGGTAACTACAGGCCAGTGAGGCTAACATCAGTGGCAGGAAAACTATTGGAAAAAATTCTGAGGGACACGATTAATCTCTACTTGGAGAGGCAGGGATTAATCAGGGATAGTCAGCATAGCTTTGTCAGGAGGAGATCATGTCTAACAAATTTGATTGAATTTTTCGAGGAGGTGACTAGGTGTGTTGATGAGGGTAAAGCAGTTGATGTAACGTTTTTGATAAGGTCCCGCATGGGAGATTGGTCAAGAAGGTAAGAGCCCATGGGATCCAGGGCAATTTGGCAAATTGGATTCAAAGTTGGCTTAGTGGCAGGAGGCAGAGGATGATGGTTGAGGGTTGTTTTTGTGATTGGAAGCTTGTGACCAGTGGTGTACTGCAGGGATTGGTGCTGGGACCCTTGCTATTTGTAGTGTACATTAATGATTTAGACATGAGTATAGGAGGTATGATCAGAAAATTCACAGATGACACAAAAATTGGTGGTGTCGTAAATAGTGAGGAGGAAAGCCTTATATTACAGGATGATATGGATGGGCTGGTAAGATGGGCAGGGCAGTGGCAAATGGAATTTCATCCTGAGAAGTGTGAGGTGATGCATTTTGGGAGGACTAACAAGGCAAGGGAATATACAATGGATGGTAGGACCCTAGGAAGTACAGAGGGTCAGAGGGACCTTAGTGTACTTGTCCATAGACAAGTAGGCAGCAGCACAGGTAGATAAGGTGGTTAGGAAGGCATATGGAATACTTGCCTTTATTAGCTGAGGCATGGAATATAAGAGCAAGGAGGTGATGATGAAGCTGTATAAAACACTAGTTAGGGCACAGAAGGAGTACAGTGTACATTTCTGGTTGCTACACTATAGGAAAGATGTGATTGCACTGGAGAGGGTGTAGAGGAGATTCACCAGGATGTTGCCTGGACTGGAGCATTTCAGCGATGAAGAGAGACTGGATAGGCTAGGGTTGTTTTCTTTAGAGCAGAGAAGGCTGAGGGGGGACCTGATTGAGGTATGCAAAATTATGAGTGGCATAGATAAGATAGATAGGAAGCAACTTTTTCCCTTAGCGGAGGGGTTAATAACCAGAGGACATAGATTTAAGGTAAGGGGCAGGAGATTTAGAGGGGATTTCAGGGAAAATTTTTTCACCAAGAAGGTGGTTGGAATCTGGAACACACTGCCTGAAGGGGTGGTAGAGGCAGGAACCCTCCCAACATTTAAGAAGTATTTAGATGAGCACTTGAAACACCATAGCATACAAGGCTAAGGGCCAGTTGCCGGAAAAAGTGATTAGAATAGATAGATGCTTGATGGCCGGCAAGGACCCGATGGGCAAAAGGGCCTGGTTCTTTGCTGTATAATTCTATGACTCTATAACATAGTCTTGGATAGGTCTAATCTTATCATCTATATACTTATTGTTTTTAAGTAAATAGATAAGGGAGTTGATATTCAGTCCTGAGACGTCTGCTGTAGAATCTTTTTAAATCTTAGTATTGTTACGACCAGGTGAGAAAGATGTCTAGGGGTCTTTCTCAGCCTTCACCTGGTCTTATTGTAACAGGGTTTTTTTTTTAATACACTGTGTTTTTGAGCTCCCCCTTAGTAAATCCTTGTTCACCGCTTTCCAGTTATAAGGCAAAGAAATGAGCACAAACAGGCTTTCTTACGTTTAAAGAAGAAAAGTGAAATTTATGAAAACTTAAACTCTAATTCACCTAATGCCTACGGATACACGCCCCGACCCACACTAGCATGCATACATGATATGCACATTCAAATAGAGGCAGAAAAGAGCAGAAGAAAAATAAAGTAGAGAGGTTTAAGGCTATCTCTGAAGTGAGATTTTTGTTACTGTGCTTCGGGCTTGCTGTAGTACTTGCTTGGAGGTAGATCTTGCTTTTCGTTGGGGCCCAGTATTCTTCTTAAACCTTGTTCACTGTAGGATATTTTTCTCTCTTGGGGTTCATATGTCTTCAATGGTTTCCGAAGCTGGTGAGAAAGATGAGAGCAGACAGGAGATGTGGCAGCAAGCCAGCCACAAGAGGTCTTGTCAGCCCAGGAGCAAATAACTTTCTGAGTTCAAATTCTGTTTCTCCAATTTAAAACTCCCCTAGTTGGCCAGCAGGTGGTCGTGTGACCGGCTGGTTTGACCAGGTCTCTTCTGTGTATTGGGGAGCAGGGACTGGTTCCTTTGTTCCAACCCTGTCTGCTAGTATGAAAAAAATGTCATTCCAGCCAGGGGCTTAGCAACCCCTTGTAATAGGCCTCTTTTTCTTACCAGCAACAATTTTAAAATTTAATCCCTATGTGGCGAAATACGTGTGCCTCATTCTTGACTGCTGGGGGCCTGCATGACGCCTCCACACCCAGGGAAATGAAATGTGATTTGGAAAAATTTTTTTAATTTCATTAAAAGGTTTCAGAGAAATATAAGCAACAGAAAGAAAAACCATGCATTTCTCTCATTCATTTCCAGCCATTCATAACTCTAAAAGCTTATTAAAATTGTCTTTTTTGGTGCGCGTACTGCTTTAACTTCCCCATTTTTGGCATCCTGGTAGCCATGTGGTTCTTTGGGGAAGCTTTTCTTCAGTTTGCCCATTGCCATGACTGCCTCGGGTTTTTTTCCTGTTGAGATAATGTTTTTTCCAGGAGAGTTAGTAGTGGGCAGGTCTATCCTGAACTCTCTTTCAGTGCTTTGCTGAGTCATGCAAAGGCTTTTGGCTTCAGGGGATGGGTGGTTCCCATTTCCTTTTACTGTGGGGGAGGATTCTTTTTAACATCCCCTTTGTCCTCTGGGACACTCCTACCTGCAGAGGTTTGTGCAGACTTGATAGCATTCTCCTGTGGCACTTTGACAAGATGAGGCATACCCTGATGGTTTCTGTGCCCCCAAGAGGTCTCTCTTTGTCTCTGCCGGTTCCTGTAAATGCTGTTGGCAACTCTGGTGGGATGCTTCCAGAGTCTACATTTACATAAGATGATGTGGGGACTAACGTTTCACATTTTTCTGGGTTGGCTGACCGGACAGGAGGGTTTACATCTCGGATTTTGTTTTTATTCGTTCATGGGATGTGGCTGTCGCCAGCTAGGCCAGCATTTATTGCCCATCCCTAATTGCCCTTGAGAAGGTGGTGGTGAGCTGCCTTCTTGAACCACTTCAGTCCATGTGGGGTAGGTACACCCACAGTGCTGTTAGGAAGGGAGTTACAGGATTTTGTCCCAGCGGCAGTGAAGGAACGGCGATATAGTTCCAAGTCAGGATGGTGTGTGACTTGGAGGGGAACTTGCGGGTGGTGGTGTTCCCATGTATTTGCTCCCTTGTCCTTCTAGTTGGTAGAGGTCGCGGGTTTGGAAGATGCTGTCTAAGGAGCCTTGGTGCGTTGCTGCAGTGCATCTTGTAGATGGTACACACTGCTGCCACTGTGTGTTGGTGGTGGAGAGAGTGAATGTTTGTGGATGGGCTGCCAATCAAGCAGGCTGCTTTGACTTGGATGGTGTCAAGCTTCTTGAGTGTTGTTGGAGCTGCACCCATCCAGGCAAGTGGAGAGTATTCCATCACACTCCTGACTTGTGCCTTGTAGATGGTGGACAGGCTTTGGGGAGTCAGGAGATGAGTTACTTGCCACAGGGTTCCTAACCTCTGAACTGCTCTTGTAGCCACAATACTTATATGGCTACTCCAGTTCAGTTTCTGGTCAATAGTAGCCCCTAGGATGTTGATAGTGGGGGATTCAGCGATGGTAATGCCATTGAATGTCAAGGGGAGATGTTTAGATTCTCTCTTGTTGGAGATGGTCATTGCCTGGCACTTGTGTGGCACGAGTGTTACTTGCCACTTATCAGCCCAAGCCTGGATATTGTCCAGTTCTTGTTGCATTTCTACATGGACTGCTTCAGTATCTGAGGAGTCGCGAATAGTGCTGAACATTGTGCAATGAGCAACTAACATCCCCACTTCTGACCTAATGATTGAAGGAAGGTCATTGATGAAGCAGCTGAAGATGGTTGGCCTAGGACGCTACCCTGAGGAACTCATGCAGTGATGTCCTGGAACTCAGATGATTGACCTCCAACAACCACAACCATCTTCCTTTGCGCTAGGTATGACTCCAACCAGCGGAGAGTTTTTCCCCTGATTCCCATTGGCTTTAGTTTTGCTAGAGCTCCTTGATGCCATACTCGGTCAAATGTTGCCTTGATGTCAAGGGCAGTCACTCTCACCTCACCTCTTGAGTTCAGCTCTTTTGTCCATGTTTGAATCAAGGCTGTAATGAGGTCAGGAGCTGAGTGGCCCTGGCGAACCCAAACTGAGCATCACTGAGCAGGTTATTGCTAAGCAAGTGCTGCTTGATGGCACTGTTGATGACACCTTCCATCACTTTACTGATGATTGAGCGTAGACTATGGGGCGGTAATTGGCCGGGTTGGACTTGTCCTGCTTTTTGTGTACAGGACATACCTGGGCAATTTTCCACATTGCCGGGTAGATGCCAGTGTTGTAGCTGTACTGGAATAGTTTGGCTAGGGACGTGGCAAGTTCTGGAGCACAGGTCTTCAGTACTATTGCCGGAATATTGTCAGGGCCCATAGCCTTTGCAGCATCCAGTGCCTGCAGTCGTTTCTTGATATCACGCGGAGTGAATCGAATTGGCTGAAGTCTGGCATCTGTGATGCTGGGGACTTCAGGAGGAGGCCGAGATGGATCATCAACTCGGCACTTCTGGCTGAAGATTGTTGCAAACGCTTCAGCCTTATCTTTCGTGCTGATGTGCTGGGCTGCCCCATCATTGAGGATGGGGATATTTGTGGAGCCACCTCCTCCAGTTAGCAGACTCGGAGGGCGGAGTTCCAGAGCGGTAAGTATAAAAAACCTACCTCGGGGATTCTCGGAGCAGACTCAGAGGGCTGAGTTCCAGAGCGGTACGTATAAAAAACTTACCTCGGGGATTCTCGGAGCAGACTCGGAGGGCGGAGTTCCAGAGCGGTAAGTATAAAAAACTTACCTCGGGGATTCTCGGAGCAAACTCGGAGGGCGGAGTTCCAGAGCGGTAAGTATAAAAAACCTACCTCGGGGATTCTCGGAGCAGACTCGGAGGGCGGAGTTCCAGAGCGGTAAGTATAAAAAACTTACCTCGGGGATTCTCGGAGCAGACTCGGAGGGCGGAGTTCCAGAGCGGTAAGTATAAAAAACTTACCTCGGGGATTCTCGGAGCAGACTCGGAGGGCGGGGTTCCAGAGCGGTAAGTTACCTCGGGTGGGAAAAAAAACTGAAAAAGTGACGTCACAAGAAAGCTGTGACCTGATTGGCTGGTAGGGAATCTGTACCGAATTTGTAAATAAAACTGATAAAAATTGATTAAAACACTAATTAACTAATTAATAGGTAGAGTAACTAAACCAGAGGGAGGAGATTACTGTATTTAGTTAGCATTTAGTATTTATTGTAGAAATCTATCACTAGGGACCACATAGTGAAGTGTATCATAATTTAGTAAGGATTTAATAAGTATTTATTTATTTTAGATTCATTAACTAATTAGTGCTAGAAATGACAGTTAGAGGGGTGAAATGCTTCACCTGTGAGATGTGGGAAGTCCGTGATGCTTCCAGCGTTCCGGAGGACTACATCTGCAGGAGGTGTACCCAGTTGCAGCTCCTCACAGACCGCATGGATCGGTTGGAGCGGCAACTGGATGCACTTAGGAGCATGCAAGTGACAGAAAGTGTCATAGACAGGAGTTTTAGAGAAGTGGTTACACCCAAGGTGCAGGCAGGTAGATGGGTGACCGCTAGAAGGGGCAGGCAGTCAGTGCAGGAATCCCCTGTGGCTATCCCCCTCTCTAACAAGTATACCTTTTTGGATACTGTTTGGGGGGATGGCCTATCAGGGGAAAACAACAGCAGCAGCCAGAGCATTGGCACCACGGCTGGCACTGTTGTTCAGCAGGGAGGGACAAAGCGCAGAAGAGCAACAGTTATAGGGGACTCTATAGTCAGGGGCACAGATAGGCGCTTCTGTGGACATGAAAGAGACTCCAGGATGGTATGTTGCCTCCCTGGTGCCAGGGTCAAGGATGTTTCTGAACGGACAGGGGGCATTCTGAAGGGGGAGGGTGAACAGCCAGAGGTTGTGGTACACATCGGTACCAATGACATAGGCAGGAAGAGTGATGAGGTCCTGCAGGGGGAGTTTAGGGAGTTAGGTAGTAAGTTAAAAAACAGGACCTCTAGGGTTGTAATCTCTGGATTACTCCCTGTGCCACGTGCCAGTGAGGCTAGGAATAGGAAGATAATGCAGCTAAACACGTGGCTGAGCAGCAGGTGTAGAAGGGAGGGTTTCAGATATCTGGACCATTGGTCTCTCTTCAGGGACAGATGGGACCTGTACAAGAAGGATGGATTGCATCTAAACTGGAAGGGCACTAATATCCTGGCTGCAAGGTTTGCTATCGTCACTCGGGAAGGTTTAAACTAGTGTGGCAGGGGGGTGGGAACCAGAGCATTAGGACAGCTGGTGAAATAAATGAGGAGGACATAGTAAATAAGGCCAATAGGACTAAGAGGAAGAGCAGGCAGGGAGATGTTGCTGAGCACAGCGGGACTGGTGGTCTGAAGTGCATTTGTTTCAATGCGAGAAGTATAACAGGTAAGGCAGATGAACTTAGAGCTTGAATTAGTACTTGGAACTATGATGTTGTTGCTATTACAGAGACTTGGTTGAGGGAAGGGCAGGATTGGCAGCTAAATGTTCCAGGCTTTAGAAGCTTCAGACGGGATAGAGGGGGATGTAAAAGGGGTGGGGGAGTTGCATTACTGGTTAAGGAGAATATCACAGCTGTACTGCGGGAGGATACCTCAGAGGGGTCATGCAGCGAAGCAATATGGGTGGAGCTCAGGAATAGGAAGGGTGTTATCACGATGTTGGGGTTTTCTACAGGCCGCCCAACAGCCAGCGGGAGGTAGAGGAGCAGATATGTAGACAGATTTTGGAAAGATGTAAAGGTAACAGGGTTGTGGTGGTGGGTGATTTTAACTTCCCCTATATTGACTGGGACTCACTTAGTGTTAGGGGCATGGATGGGGCAGAATTTGTGTGGAGCATCCAGGAGGGCGTCTTGAAACAGTATGTATATAGTCCAATTAGGGATGGGGCCATTCTGGACCTGGTATTGGGGAGTGAGCCCAGCCAGGTGGTCGAAGTTTCAGTGGGGGATCATTTCGGGAACAGTGACCATAATTCCAAAAGTTTTAAGGTACTTGTGGATAAGGATAAGAGTAGTCCTCGGGCGAAGGTGCTAAATTGGGGGAAGGCTAATTATAACAATATTAAGCAGGAACTGAAGAATTTAGATTGGGGGCGGCTGTTTGAGGGAAAATGAACATCTGACATGTGGGAGTCTTTCAAATGTCAGCTGATTAGAATCCAGGACCAGCATGTTCCTGTGAGGAAGAAAGACAAGTTTGGCAAGTTTCGGGAAGCTTGGATAACACGGGATATTGTGAGCCTAGTCAAAAAGAAAAAGGAAGCATTTGTAAGGGCTGGAAGGCGAGGAACAGATGAAGCACTTGAGGAATATAAAGACAGTAGGAAGGAACTTAAGCAAGGAGTCAGGAGGGCTAAAAGGGGTCATGAAAAGTCATTGGCAAACAGGATTAAGGAAAATTCCAAGGCTTTTTATACGTCTTTATAAAGAGCAAGAGGGGAACCAGGGAAAGGGTTGGCCCACTCAAGGACAGAGATGGGAATCTATGTGTGGAGCCAGAGGAAATGGGCGAGGTGCTAAATGAGTACTTTGCATCATTATTCACCAAAGAGAAGGACTTGGTAGATGATGAGCCTAGGGAAGGGAGTGCAGATAGTCTCAGTCATCTCATTATCAAAAAGGAGGAGGTGTTGGGTGTCTTGCAAAGCATTAAGGTAGATAAGTCCCCAGGGCCTGATGGGATCTACCCTAGAATACTGAGGGAGGCAAGGGAAGAAATTGCTGGGGCCTTGACAGAAATCTTTGCATCCTCAATGGCTACAGGTGAGGCCCCAGAGGACTGGACAATAGCCAATGTTGTGCCTTTGTTTAAGAAGGGTGGCAAGGATAATCCAGGAAATTATAGGCCGGTGAGCCTTACGTCAGTGGTCGGGAAACTATTAGAAAGGATTATTTGGGACAGGATTTACTCCCATTTGGAAACAACCGAACTTATTAGCGAGAGACAGCATGGTTTTGTGAAGAGAAGGTCGTGTCTTACTAATTTGATTGAGTTTTTTGAAGAAGTGACGAAGATGATTGATGAAGGAAGGGCAGTGGATGTTATCTATATGGACTTTAGTAAAGCCTTTGGCAAGGTCCCGCATGGCAGACTGGTACAAAAGGTGAAGTCACACGGGATCAGAGGAGAGCTGGCAAGATGGATACAGAACTGGCTCGGTCATAGAAGACAGAGGGTATCAGTGGATGGGTGTTTTTCTGAATGGAGGGATGTGACTAGTGGTGTTCCGCAGGGATCAGTGCTGGGACCTTTGCTGTTTGTAGTATATATAAATGATTTGGAGGAAAATGTAGCTGGTCTGATTAGGAAGTTTGCGGATGACACAAAGGTTGGTGGAGTTGTGGATAATGATGAGCATTGCCAGAGGATACAGCAGGATATAGATCGGTTGGAGACTTGGACAGAGAAATGGCAGATGGAGTTTAATCCGGAGAATGTGAGGTAATGCATTTTGGAAGGTCTAATGCAGGTGGGAGGTATACAGTAAATGGCAGAACCCTTCGGAGTATTGACTGGCAGAGAGATCTGGGCGTACAGGTCCACGGGTCACTGAAAGTGGTAACGCAGGTGGATAAGGTTGCTTGCCTTCTTCGGTCGGGGCATAGAGTATAAAAATTGGCAAGTCATGTTGCAGCTGTACAGAACTTTAGTTAGGCCACACTTAGAATATTGCGTGCAATTCTGGTCGCCACACTATCAGAAGGACGTGGAGGCTTTGGAGAGGGTACTGAGGAGGTTTACCATAGCATTAGCTATGAGGAGAGGTTGGAAAAACTCGGATTGTTTTCACTGGAACGACGAAGGTGGAGGGGCGACATGATAGAGGTTTACAAAGTTATGAGCGGCATGGACAGAGTGGATAGTCAGAAGCTTTTTCCCAGGGTGGAAGAGTCCGTTTCTAAGGGACATAGGTTTAAGGTGCGAGGGGCAAAGTTTAGAGGGGATGTGAGAGGCAAGTTTTTTACACAGAGGGTGGTGAGTGCCTGGAACTTGCTGCCAGGGGAGGTGGTGGAAGCAGATACGATCGCGACGTTTAAGAGACATCTTGACAAATATATGAATAGGAAGGGAATAGAGGGATATGGGCCCCGGAAGTGCAGAAGGTGTTAGTTTAGGCAGGCATCAGGATCGGCGCAGGCTTGGAGGGCCGAATGGCCTGTTCCTGTGCTGTACTGTTCTTTGTTCTTTGTTCTTTAATTTTCCACCACCATTCACGGCTGGATGTGGGAGGACTGCAGAGCTTAGATCTGATCCGTTGGTTATCGGATCGCTTCTCTCTATCGCATGCTGCTTACACAGTTTGGCACGCAAGCCGTCCTCTGTTTTAGCTTCACCAGGTTGACACCTCATTTTGAGGTATGCCTGGTGCTGCTCCTGGCATGCCCTCCTGCACTCTTCATTGAACCAGGGTTGGTCTCCTGGCTTGATGGTAATGGTAGAGTGGGGGACATGTTGGACCATGAGGTTACAGATTGGGGTTGAGTACAATTCTGCTGCTGCTGATGGCCCACAGCGCCTCATGGAAGCCCAGTTTTGCATTTCTAGGTCTGTTCGAAATCTATCCCATTTAGCATGATGGTAGTGCCACACAACACGATGAACGGTATCCTCAATGTGAATGCGGGACTTCGTCTCCGCAAGGACTGTGCGGTGGTCACTCCTACCAATACTGTCGTCGGCCGATGCATTGGTGAGGACAAGGTTAGGTATGTTTTTCCCTCTTGTTGGTTCCCTCACCACCTGCCGCAGACCCAGTCTGGCAGCTATGTCCTTTAGGACTCGGCCAGCCGTGGTGCTACTGAGCCACTCTTGGTGATGGATGTTGAAGTCGCCCACCCAGAGTACATTCTGCACCCTTGCTAACCTCAGTGCTTCGTCCAAGTGGTGTTCAACATGGAGGAGTACTGACTCATCAGCTGAGGGTGGGCAGGAGGTGGTAATCAGCAGGAGGTTTCCTTCCCCATGTTTGACCTGATACCATGAGACTTCATGGGATCCAGAGTCGACGTTGAGGACTCCCAGACAACTCTCTCCTTACTCTATGCCACTGTGCTGCCACCTCTGCTGTGTCTGTCCTGACGGTAGGACAGGACATACCTGGGGATAGTGATGGCAGTGTCTGGGACATTGTCAGGTATGATTCCGTGAGTATGACTGTTTCGGGCTGTTGCTTGACTAGACTGTGGGACAGCTCTCCCAACTTTAACACAAGCCCCCAGATGTTAGTAAGAAGGATTTTGCAGGGTCGACAGGGCTGGGTTAGCCCTAATCGTTTCCGGTGCCTAGGTCAATGCCGGGTGGTCTGTCTGGTTTCATTCCTTTTTATTGACTTTGTAGCGGTTCGATACAACTGAGGGCATGTAAGAGTCAACCACATTGCTGTGGGTCTGGAGTCACATGTAGGCCAGACCAGGTAAGGACAGCAGATTTCCTTCCATAAAGGACATTAGTGAATCAGATGTGTTTTTACAACAATCGACAATGGTTTCACGGCCATCATTAGACTAGCTTTTTAGTTCCAGATTTTTTTATTAATTGAAGTCAAATTCCACCTTCTGCTCTGGTGGGATTCAAACCTATGTCCCCAGACTAATACTCTGGGTCTCTGGGTTACTAGTCCAGAGACAATACCACTCGGCCACCGCCTGCCCTAAATCCTCCCATACTTCCTTTAACCTGCCCTCTTGGTCACTTTTTCCCCTGCTCTTTCTAAATATTTGCCAGCCATGTGCCTGCCTGTCCCCTTTTGTTCTTAGTGGGGTCCCTTACAGTTCACCAGCCCTCTGCTGGAGGGTCCTCCCAACACTGGTAAAGGACTTAGGGTTGCAGGTTTCACTGTAGGTTGGGGTTTCCACTCAACCTGGCACATGTGGCAACTCCTGCAGTACTCCGCCACATCTTTGTGGAGTTTTGGCCAGTCAAGCTGTTGTCTTATGTAGGCTTTGATCTTTCGTATACCGGCATGTACAGCCACTGTAGTCTCATGGGCCCTTCTTAATATTTCTCCCCAGTACCTCTGTGGCACCACTAACTGGTGAACTACTGTCCACTCCTTTCCCTCAGGTCTGTGAGGAGAACTCCATTTCCTCATCAGTACCTCATTCCTTAAATAGTAGCAATCAGGGACTCCCTCTGCTTCACTTTCAGATTGGGCAGCCTGTGCTAACTCTCGCAACACTGGGTCGGCTCGCTGAGCCTCAGCTAGGGAAAATCCATTTAATTCATTCCCTGGGTCTCCTAACTTTTGAAAGAAAGTCTCGGAGAGGGAGACCTCATGGTCATCTGTTTGAGGTGCCAATGCAGTCTTCTCTGGGGGAGCTGGTTTGATCATGGCCTGATTCATTATACATTCAGGGAAACTGCAGGGAACCATCTCCTGCCACTGCCCTGTCTCTATGACCTCCTGCGGTCTTTCTTTCACTACTGGGAGGGGCTACCACATTCGCCCCTGCCAGATCATTACCTAGGAGCATGTCAACCCCGTCCACAGGCAAACTAGGGACAATCCCTACAGTGACCGGTCCCGAAACTAGGTTGCACTCCAGGTGCACCCGGTGTACAGATACAGGCATACATTGCCCTCCAATACCATTCACCACTATTCTGGTGTACACTGCACTCTCTGGAGGTAAGGTCAGGCCTTTTCCTTGTAAAAGGGATCTGATGGCCCCTGTGTCCCTGAGAATCACTATGGGCTTGCTTTCTCCACTCAAGGGGTATGGGGTTACTTTCCCTTCGGACACAACACCCTGCTAACCTTAAGGAATCCTATTAACTTTTCCTGCACTGGCCGTAGTAAGCTTCCTGGGTTGCACTCTTACTGCAGTTAAAGCCACAGCTTGCTCTGCTGTACTTTCCATCAGGGTCCGGTCTCCACTGAGCCGGTATGCCCTGATTAATCCTACCAGTTTTCCCTTTAGTTTCCAGCAGTCATCCTTTAAATGCCCTACCTTATTACAATGGAAGCACACAGGTCTCCTGGTCTTAGTCTTGCTCACAACACCTTCCTTTTTAGCTGGAGGAGGGCCCCCTGTGTCTCCTGTTTTCCTTTCTCTCCCAGGACTGCCTGGGGGGAGATCACCTTCCCACCCTTTGTCCTTTTGGATTTGTGGGAGAGATTCGGAAAGGTTCTCCCCTGGGATACTGACTTTTCAATTAAAGCAAACTCATCGGCCAGAATGGCTGCTTGTCAGGCTCCCTGAACCCACTGCTCCTCAACATGGGTCTTTATTGAGAGTGGGATGAGTTTTTTAAAATTCCTCTAACAGAATCTCATAGGTGAGCTGTATTTTCAGAGCCCTCAGCCACTGGTCAAAAGCCAGCTGCTTACTTCTTTCAATCTCCAGACAGGTTTGATTAGCTTGATTTTTGAGGGTTCTAAATATTTGGTGACAGGCTTTGGGTACTATTTCATATGCCCCGAGGATAGCATTTTTGGTCAGTTCATAATTTGGTAAGGCATAAACCATAAGGCTTTTCCAGTTAGCTTGCTTTGTAGTAAAAGAGACCAGGTCTCAGATGGCCATTCTGGCTGCCTTTCTAGTTTCTCAAAAACACAAAAAATCTTCCACATCTTCCTCATTGAATTTTGGGATTAGTTGGGTGAGTTTTAGCAATTTTGTACCCAGCCCTGAATTATGCTCCTCCATATTTTCCATGCTTTCACTGGGGTTACTCTGTCACCCCCTAGTTAACTCAAGTTGCTTCAGCTCTCTTTCTTCAGATTCTTTCTGCAATATTCTTTCTTTCTGTCTCCTCTCTCTCTCATTCCTTCTCCTGTCTTTCTCTCTCTCTCTCTCTCTCTCTCGGCTTTCATTCTCTTCCCATTCCTTCTGGAAGGCTCTCTCTTTCTCCCTCTCTCTTTCCTCAAATTCAAGTTTCCTCAAGTGGATAGTCAGAAACAAATGAACTTATTAGCAAGAGGCAACATGGTTTTGTGAAGGGGAGGTCGTGTCTCACTAACTTGATCGAGTTTTTTGAGGAAGTGACGAAGATGATTGATGAAGGAAGGGCAGTGGATGTTGTCTACATGGACTTCAGTAAAGCCTTTGACAACGTCCATCATGGCAGACTGGTACAAAAGGTGAAGTCACACGGGATCAGAGGAGAGCTGGCAAGATGGATACAGAACTGGCTCGGTCATAGAAGACAGAGGGTATCAGTGGAAGGGTGCTTTTCTGAATGGAGGGCTGTGACTAGTGGTGTTCCGCAGAGATTAGTGCTGGGACTTTTGCTGTTTGTAGTATATATAAATGATTTGGAGGAAAATGTAGCTGGTCTGATTAGTAAGTTTGCGGACGACACAAAGATTGGTGGAGTTGTGGATAGTGATGAGGATTGTCAGAGGATACAGCAGGATATTGATCGGTTGGAGATTTGGGCGGAGAAATGGCAGATGGAGTTTAATCCGGAGAATGTGAGATAAGGCATTTTGGAAGATCTAATACAGGTGGGAAGTATACAGTAAATGGCAGAACCCTTAGAAGTATTGACAGGCAGAGAGATCTCTGAAAGTGGCAATGCAGGTGGATAAGGTAGTCAAGAAGGCATACGGAATGCTTGCCTTCATCGGTCGGGGCATGGAGTATAAAAATTGGCAAGTCATGCTGCAGCTGTACAGAACCTTAGTTAGGCCACACTTGGAATATTGCGTACAATTCTTGTCGCCACACTACCAGAAGGATGTGGAGGCTTTGGAGAGGGTACAGAAGAGGTTTACCAGGATGTTGCCTGGTCTGGAGGGTATTAGCTATGAGGAGAGGTTGAATAAACTCGGATTGTTTTCACTGGAACGACGGAGGTTGAGGGGCGACATGATAGAGGTTTACAAAGTTATGAGTGGCATGGACAGAGTGGATAGTCAGAAGCTTTTTCCCAGGGTGGAAGAGTCAGTTACTAGGGGACATAGGTTTAAGGTGCAAGAGGCAAAGTTTAGAGGGGATGTGCGAGGCAAGTTTTTTACACAGAGGGTGGTGAGTGCCTGGAACTTGCTGCCAGGGGAGGTGGTGGAAGCAGGTACGATAGCGACGTTTAAGAGGTATCTTGACAAATACATGAATAGGATGGGAATAGAGAGATATGGACCCCGGAAGTGCAGAAGGTTTTAGTTTAGACTGGTTTGACCAGGTCTCTTCTGTGTATTGGGGCAGGGACTGGTTCCTTTGTTCCAACATGATCGGCGCAGGTTTGGAGGGCCGAATGGCCTGTTCCTGTGCTGTACTGTTCTTTGTTCTTTGTTCTTTGTTCTGTTCCGATTGTATCTTTGCTAACAATACCCTGGAGGAGTCTGCTTCTAAGCCTGTTTCTGCCTCTTCAGATTCAAGGGAAAAATGGTTGGCCACTAGCCTTAGGAGTTCTGACTTCCTAGCCTTGCCACGTACAGTGATCCCACACTGCTCAGCCATTTTTCTTAGCTCCTCCATAGACAGTGCTTTTAACTTATCCAAGTTACTTCTTGGGTTACTTCAAGTTACTGGCTTGGAGAGCTACTTGCTTCTGTTGCAGACATGTCAATCACACACAACCACAAGAAAACCTGTACTGAAAGCTTGCTCTTTTTTTTTGATTGGGAACAATTTGGCTTCCCACTTCCAATTTCACTCGTTTGTCTGTGGGTAAAATTATGGATGCTAACACCCAAATTTCTGTTCCGACCAGGTGAGAAAGGTGTCTAGGGGTCTTTCTCAGCCTTCACCTGGTCTTATTGTAACAGGGTTTTTTTTAACACACTGTTTTTGAGCTCTCCCTTGGTGAATCCTTGTTCACCGCTTTCCAATTATAAGGCAAAGAAATGAGCACAAACAGGCTTTCTTAGGTTCTAAGAAGAAAAGTGAAATTTATGAAAACTTGAACTCTAATTCGGTCAATGCCTACGGATACATGCCGCGCCCCACGCTAGCATGCATATGCAATACGCATATGCAAATAGAGACAGAAAAGAGCAGAAGAAAAATAAAGTTGAGAGGTTTAAGGCAATCTCTGAAGTGAGGTTTTTGTTACTGTGCTTCGGGCTTGCTGTAGTACTTGCTTGTAGGTAGATCTTGCTTTTCGTTGGGGCCCAGTATTCTTCTTAAACCTTGTTCACTGTAGGAGATTTTTCTCTCTTGGGGTTCATATGTCTTCAATGGTTTCCGAAGCTGGTGGGAGAGATGAGAGCTGATAGGAGATGTGACAACAAGCCAGCCACAAGAGGTCTTGCCAGCCCAGGGGCAAATAGCTTTCTGAGGTCAAATTCTGTTTCTCCAAGTTAAAACTCCCCTAGTTGGCCAGCAGGTGGTCATGTGACCGACTGGTTTGACCAGGTCGCTTCTGTGTATTGGGGCAGGGACTGGTTCCTTTGTTCCAACACTGTCTGCTAGTGTGAAAAAATGTCATTCCAGCCAGGGGCTTGGCAACCCCTTGTAATAGGCATTCTTTTTTCCCCAGTAACAATTTTAAAATTTAATGTTCATGTGACGAAATATACATGCCTCATTCTTGGCAGGTGGGGGCCTGCATAACAGTGTGTTGAGTTAATAACGCCAAATGAAAAACCAAGCGTGAAGGTTATGGAAGTGGTGATGTAATAGTCTTTTTGCTGAGCTTAAAAGCAAGATTGGGAGATGAAGAATAGAGACATCTGAAGGGTTGATCTCAGCACAATTATGTATGTATTTTACACAATCGCATCTTATGTAATCTGAATGTTGACCATGAGTATATTGGTTCATTTAACCTTTAACAAACTTTCAAATGTTTGACTGCATGTTGAACTCATTTTTGGCAAACTGGTGCAGGACTGCTACCATATTGCAAAATTCACATTCCTAACAATAGAATCTTTGCACAGGGCTCTGTGTCATCAGCTTTGATTGAAACTCAGACTGGTGCAATACAGACTATGGGTTCTTCATTATCCCACAGCTTTGAAATGCTGGTGGAAAACGTGGACATAAGCTTCCATAGTGTCGCTGATCTCCTACAGTCTGCTCTTCCACAGATCATTTTGAGTGTGGTCCTGCTGGTTTACGGCTCAATGGAAGTGCAACATGCTGTCCTCCCTGCAGGTCAGGAGTACCAACCCTGGCTGCTGACTTTGTTCCATAGCCCAGGGGCACTGAATGATTTGAAGCACCCCTATTGACACTTTAGCTAAGATTGGCTAACTCCAGTTAGATGTGAAGCAAAGGTGGTTCTTCCCTGGACTGCATGGCTCAGTATCACACTGCCAGTTGATTCACTACTAGCTTACCTCTGTCTGATGCAGTTTAAATGCTATACAACTGCTCAATGAATGAACTTCCTCAGTCACATGCACCTAGCTCCTATTCCTTTTTCTCTCAGTCACCCAGTTGACTGTATTTATCACAAACATGAAACTAAGGATGTCCAATAGGTATTACAACCCCTTCCTGCTTTTAACATATTAAACTTCCCATTCTCCGTTCTTAACTCTATACCCAATATGATCTGCAATCATTTAACTGGCAGCACTCTTAATATTAATGTCACCTAATTATTAAAATAATGTTCCTGAGACTTTATAATGTAATCATCTTGCTTAAGTACTGTTTTAACCTTCTGTTTTGTTTTATGGAATAATGTGAGTTTTGCTGGTATCTTTACAGCATCTTTATGATTATATTACTATTATTTTATATGTTGGATTGAACATCATGGACCTCTGCCAGCTTACTATGGCGCCACAATATAGGTGGGAAGTCTATGTCCGCTCCTACAGCACGGACTCCAAGACAGCCTAGAAAAGAAGAAGCAGGAGAAATTTCTTTACCCAGATTGTGGTTAGAATGTGGAACTCACCACCACAAGGAGCAGTTGAAGTGACTAGCGTAGATTCATTTAGGGAGAAGATAGACAAACAGATGAGGGAGAATTAAAGGAATAGAAGGATATGCCAATTGGGTTAGCTGAGGTAGAGTGTGGAGCATAAAATCTAGCAAAGATCAATTGGGCCAAATGGCCTGTTCTGCGCTGTAAATGTTATGTCATAAGGAAACCCAACCCATGAGTCTCTAGGCTGGTTAGAAGTTTAACAATTTTACCAAAATCTCAAAAATATTCTGCAAAAATTATTTTTTTCCTATAAAATGTCATAATTTGAACCAAAAGTATTCTCCCTAGACTTTCTTTTCCTTCTAAAACAAAATTCCTACCAATTTGTGATTGAAGAACCAATGCTATTTTTTCTCTTCAGTTGCCTTATACTTACTTATTGAAATATTTACAATAGACAGTGTCTCTTTTGTGTATAATGGGGATTTACATGGAAATTACAACATTGGAACAGGCCATTCTGTCCAACCAGTCCATGTTGGTGTTTGTCTTCCACATTAGCAGTAGTCCTAATCCCATGTGTCCACTCTGTTCTCATATCGCTTTGTCCCCCTTTCCCTTCAATCGCCTAGCCAACTTATTCTTAAATGTTGACCTGGTATCTGTTTCAATCAGCTTCACAAACTTTCGTGTACACATAAAATCCTGCTCTTTGTTGCAAATCTCTTACATTTAATCTTATACGTATGTCTTCTCATTCTAAACACCTCAATCACTGGAACCATTAATCCCAATATTGAAGGAAGGCAAAAATGACCGAGGAACACATCGAGGCTGGGGATGCGGAATTCCTGCCAAATTTAACAGCAGAACCTCATTATAATGTTTTTCTCCCATTTCCTGCTGGCTGGTCAGCTACAAGGCAGAAAAATAGCAGTGATGGACACAGCCGAGAACCCTTGAGGATAGTCCCTGGCAATCAGGGGCAGGGGCTGGGAGGGAAGGCCAGATATCGGAGCTTGGAGGAATGGGGAGAGAGGAGATCACAGTGAGGTACTTGGTGGGAGTAAATGGGGTGGAGCTGGAGAGGTCTGTGGTCGCAAAGTGGCGTGGGGGAATGGGGGAGGCCACAGTCAGCAGAGGTGAGGCCAAAGGCTTCCTTGAGTGGCCGGGGAAAACATTCCTGCACCTCTTGGGCAATAAGGAGTGTTGTAAAAATCCACTTGCCTTGTGGAACTGGCAGCTCCTGTCTTCCTTTTACTGCCAAGGTTTCCCAAGCCCTGTGAGACCTGCATGACAACTGTTAAATTTAAAACAGGCTCCCAACTGCACTGTAGGAGCCCGATTTAAATGTGTTAATGACATGCCCAACTCTCTACAGGGGGACACTTTATAACCACAAAACACACCACCTGTAGGTCATCCCAATGCTAAATTGGCATATCAATTTTACGCCTGAAAAACGAGCACAACATACACCAATTTCCATCCCCTAGTGTCCATCCAAACAGCATTCCCTTTCCTATAAATTCTTATAATAACAACAACTTATATTTATATCGCGTCTTTAATGTACTAAAATGTGCCAAGGTGCTTCACGGGAGCATAATAAAACAAAATATGACAGAGCCACTTAAGGAGATACTACATCAGATGACCAAAAGCTTGGCCAAAGAGATAAATTTTAAGGAGTGTTTTAAAGGAGGAAAGCGAGGTAGAAAGGAGGAGAGGCGTAGGGAGGGAATTTTATAGCTTAGGGCCTTGGCCGCTGAAGGCACAGCCACCGATGATGGACGATTAAAATCGGAGATCCTCAAGAATCCAGAATTAGATGAGCACAGATATCTCGGAGGGTTGTGGGGCTAGAGGAGTTTACAGAGATAGGGAGGGGTGAGGATATGGAGGGATTTAAAAACAAGGATGAGAACTTTAAAATTAAACATTGCTTGACTGCGAGCCAATGTAGGTCAGCGAGCATAGAGGTGATAGGCAAACGGAACTTGGTGTGATCTCAAGTTTATAAAGGGTAGAATGTGGGACATCAGGTGGAATGCATAGGAATAGTCAAGTCTAGAGGTAACAAAGACATCAATGAGAGCTTCAGCAGCAGATGAACTGAGACAGGGTGAAGTCGGGCAATGGAATGGAATGGAAATAGCAATGACGCAAATATGTAGTCAGAAGCTCATCTCAGGGTCAAATATAACACCAAGATTGTGTTCTTGACAATTTGAACATTGGTCCGTACTTTGAAATCTAATCTATACATTACGGCATCATATACACAAGTGCTGCATGTTATCTATGAATAAACAGAGAATACCATTTAATAAGTAGGATATGACAAATTTTTTAAAAATTCAAGCATACTGCAAGATTTAAGATTTTTCAAAATAATTTTTAATATGCATTTGTGCTATTGTTTCCAAAGTTACATCATAAAATGCAAGGGAGATTTTGCACTTTTATTTTCTTGCAAAATAAAAGCAAAATTCAACAACTTATATAACAGATTGAAATAATGTGATCAGTAGCAAGTAGAAGCTGCTATCAGTTTCAAAATGTAACAACGTCATCTGAGCTGCACTTCCCTGCATTCTTCAGGAAGAAATCAGGGCTTGTGGCTTATCTTGTGGATAAAAAAAGAATTTTCCTTATTATTACTCAGCCATATTTTTATTACAACGGCATAATCTAGAACAAGATGAATAAACATTTTGTTGCATAAAACATATGCTTGTTAAGTGACTCATTACTTGCTAAGAAGCATTATTTTAAATGCTTTGTGACTGACTGATGTTTTTTGTTACAATCAACATAACATTCTCTCAGCAACCATTCAATTTTGTGTTTTCCCACCATTCTGTAAGTGGTTTGTTAATTCCAGCCAAATATAGCCATTGCCATTGACATGCTATGCTGAATGATGATTTTTAATTCATCGGTTGCAAACCTAAATGAAACTTTTAAAAAGAAAGCTGGAAATCTAAATTCAACTTTTAAAAAGAAAGCAGCTAAGAAGGTCACCACAATTTGCATTGAAATACCTCACATTCCAAAGTATCAATGTGGAGATGCATGTCTGAATATCCCTCATCCAGAACAATGGCTTGAGCAGTGAATGAGCTACCAGTATCGCCTTCATTAGCAAGACATTCAAAGCCATCTTGGAACATCAACACTAGTGGAGACGAACCCCAAGGGGTAAACATTGAAACTAAAAGACCTGAAAGAGATTGGAATTCTTAGACTTGGATCTCATTAAAGTGTAAAAGATAATACATTGGGACAATCATGTCACAGTCAGTCCATCTGTGTGAAAACTTGGAGTTTCTTTTGGATACATCAGGCAAGCATCTGAGCTAATGAGTGCAGGACCCAAGTGGTCTCTCTCTCTGTCTCTCCAGGCAACCCTGTAGGTTTGAACCCTGTCTGCGGGCTGCAAAACATCCAAGGTTATCATTGCTGCAGACAGAGACTCCGGGGAGAAAACCATTTACATCACTATCTCTACCAGCCAGAACCTGCAGGACCAGGAGTTTAGTTGGAAGACAACTGAATTACCAGACTCCACAGATTGTATATTCTTTTATTTGTTCTGGACTCTAATCCAACTCATCTATCCTTCACTCTGTAACCTATTTGCGTGTGTGTGATTCTCATGTGTGTGAAAGTTGGAGCGTAGTCTATTATTTTTTACTTAGATCAGGTTTTGGTTTTAAGTACAATAAACTAACCTCTTTCTTATTTAAACTCAAGAAAACCTGTCGGATTGTTTCTTTTATGATCATAGCACATAAAGGGTTAAACCCTCACTGAATTGGTAAGCATATCCACTATTTAAGAAATAAACCCTGTTGCGGTCAAACAAGGAGAGGGACAAGAGGGGAGCCTTTTGACCCCTCCTTACCTGATCGTAACACCATTTATTCAATTTTTCAGGAAACGATATATTTTGCCTATGTTTGCAAATGGCTGCGTTATCTGTTATGTTGAAGAGTCTCAAAGACTCGATTCACGTGTTGCACCAAATTGAAATTCTAGCTGCGATTTGTAATTACTACATTGAGGTTTTGCTGAGTAGCATTGTAACAATTTTTAATTTTTCTAGTTATGGTTTTCCTTGGGCTGTATTTTGTCATGCTGGCGGGGCTCTCAGCACCATGATGAAAAGATGAGGGGATCCCAGCCTCAGCCTTTTGGAGCCCTCCCCTCAGCGCGATCTACCGGCACTCAGGCACATAAGTGCCTGGCGCCGGGATCACCGCCCCTTTAAAGAAAGGGATCCCACCTCCAAGAGCTGCCAGCCAATCAGAAGGCTAGCAGCTCAGTCCTCAGTCGTATCAGTAGTGCCTTTGGGAGCAGTGGCCAATGCCGGTACTACAGCGCTGGAGCCCAGACCCAAGGTGAGTGAGACGGGGTCAACAGGGCCAGACCAGCAGGCCCCAGCAAGTGGGGGGGAGAGGGGGAGTTCAGGGAGGTGGAGTTTTTCCTGGCCTCTGGGCGCGAAGGCCATCTTCAGCCTATCCCATCCCCGAGAAAATTGCATCATGACAGGGAGGCAACGAGCCCACCACCCCCGCTTCTGAACCCGTTGCCAGGAGGCTCATAAAATTCTTCCCTTTGTCAGTAGCTGAGAAAATAGCTCTTCTAATCATTCGCATAAAGAGGTCAACTTTAGCACTGCTTTTTTGCTGTATGAAACCAAGGCAATGAGAAAGGGGTTTTAATTCATTGCAACAAAAGGTCAGAAAGATTTGTAAGCCTGGACATTGGCTTAGGGGGCATTCCATGCAGGGTGGGTGGTTTTGAGATTGGGAATCCCAGACGTATGGGTTTTTAACTGCAGGACATCTTAAAATTTTTTCTGTAGGCTTCTCGCTCACAGCTAGTCTGATTGACAGGCTGTTGTGTAGGCCTGTTGGGTGGGAAAGCCAACAGCACAATGGCACAGCAGAGCTGGACTAAGAACAGTTAGGTCTAGTGGAGGCGTGGGAGAGATCATGGGGATGAGGGGCAATCGCGGGTGGATTCCCATTATGGGGTGTGTTCTGATTGTGGATCGGAATGGTGGTCAGGAGAGTCTGAGGGTAGTTGGGGTGGAATCCAAATTGATTGGTTAGGGAAGCAGATTGTGGTCATGGGCATCAGGTGGTGGTTGAGGGTGCGGTCCAATGGTGGTCAATGGGTTGTATCTCAAAGGTGTGGTCAACCGATGGTGGTCGGGGGGCAAGGTTTGATGATGTGGGGAGGGGAATGCAGCCAGCTCGTTGGGGGGGTTTGTACTGGCTAGCTTGTTGAGCCTGGAGGTAACACTCCTGCTCCTCCTGGCCCACATGCAGTACTGTAAAGGAACTTACTTCATGGATTTAGCCTTTCTTGACACCTTTCATCTAAAAAACCCAGCAGCCTGTGGGTAAAAATAGAATGACTGTTGAAATAAAGGCACACAGCCTCATTAAAATTTTTAAATATTCAATCCACCTCCTGTGAGTAGATTGGTCACCTGCCCCTCATTCCACCTCTGTTAAAACTGGAAATGGGCAGGTTCAAGGTGGGTTGGGTTCCTGTTACAGAACTTTTGCATTTTAACCTCTAACTCAACCTCGATCCACCCATATTTTGGAGTTAAGATTCAGCCTGTGTGTTTGTTTATAATGGTGAGGCCATGGAATGATTTAAACACAAGGATGAAAGTTTTAAATTGGAGGCAGGGAACTAAGAGTCAATGTAGTTTAACAAAGGGCATAGGTGATGGGTAAGCAGGAGATAAGATATAGGCAGCAGAATCTTGGATGAGCTGATGTTCATTGATGGTAAAGGATAGGAAACTGGCCTGGCGGATATTGGGATAGTTGGGTCATGAGCTAACAATGGCATGGATAAGAGTTTCAGCAGCAGTTGGGCATGAGTAGGGACAGAGAGGGACAGAGGAGCACAATGTATGGAGGTAGAAATAGGTGGAATTTGGGAACAAAAAGAAATGAAGCCGGATGCTCAGTTCAGGGTCAAGATCGTAAACAGTCGGCTACACAGTGGTCGTGGAGGAGGTTGGAATCACATTTGTGGAAGGGGCCATATGTGAGGCCTTTGATTTTCCCAATATTTAACTGGAGAATGTTATGGCTCCTCCAACATTGAATATCAGTCAAGCTGTCTGCCAACATTGAAGCAGTGGAGAGATTAAGAGAAGGGATGGAGAGGTAGAACTGGGTCTCATCGGCGTACAATGGAAGCTAATGTCATGTATTTGGATAATGTAGCCAAGAGGCAGCATGTAGATGAGGATAAGGCAACTAAGGATGGAACGCTGGGGACTTCAGAGCTAATAGTGTGGGTTTTCTCTGAATGTGATTGGTAAGAGTAAAACAAGTGAAGGCCATCCCTGTGCTAAACAATGGAAAAGAGGCACTGGAAGATGATGGTGTGGTCAACAGTGTCAAAGACTATGGAGAGGTTGAGAAGGGTGAGGCGAGATAATACACCCTGGTCAGTCACTGAGGATGTTGTTTGTGACTTTGATTAGGGTGTAAGGTGGAGATAGGAGAGAAACTAAAGGAAGGTTCAGTGCACGGCTGTGACATTGCAGAGCCTGGGGGAGGTTTGACTTGGTGGGTAGGGGAAGGGGGAATGTGGCAGAGGCAGCTGAACAGATGGTATCAATCTTACTGACAAAGAAGTTCATGAGCTCTTCACACTTGTTGTTGGAGTTAAGGATGGAAGCAAAGTGATAAAGGTTTGAAGGAGATAGTTAGTAGTGGAGAAATGAAGCCAGGAGTTATCTTTGGTCTCCAGGATGATGCTGGAGCAGTCTTGGTGGAGGAGAGTGTGGCCTGATAGCATTTGTTATTGTCCAGCCAAATATTTTAAATCAATGGCTAAACCAAGTGTGTGCCAGATACATTCAAGTCTGCATGCATTGGACTTGATGGAGCATTGCTTGTGGGTCACACCAGTGAACTTAGGCACTGACCTGAAAGTTAACTCAGCTTCTCTCTCCACAGATGCTGCCTGACCTGCTGAGTTTCTCCAGCACTTTGTGATTTGCTGCCAGATTGACTGCAACGCCACTCTTCCGTAGTCAGGTATTTCTTTGGCAGCTGTCAGGAAGCAGGTGCTGGGACGCTTTAAATAGGGCCTCAGCACCTGCTACACAGCTGACAAAAGGTCCCTCACTGCGCCGGATGTACTGCCTCTCCCCACGTAATATTAGTGGGGGTGGTGGGGGGGGGGGTGGCAGTGCATCGCAGTGATGCTAATGCACCCCCGCACGTAATATCGTGGGGGCTTTGCGGCGGCCACTCTGTGCAAGCAGGCCACCGACTTCAAAGTGCGCCGCTGTGATGTGCAGCGTGCTAATAAAATTCAACCCTTTACATACCAGAAATAGAGGGTAACCTAGGGGATAACAAGAGTGAGGAAATTAGGGTAATTAATATCAGCAGAGAAAATGTACTGGAGAAACCTAAGGGACTAAAATCTGACAAATCCCCAGGACCTGATGGCCCAGGTTCTAGCGTTCTAAGAGAGGAGCTGCAGCAATAGTGGATGCACTGGTTATGATTTTCCAAAATTCCCTAGATTCTAGAACGGTTCCAGCACATTGGAAGTTAGCAACTGTAACAGTGCTATTCAAGAAAGGAGGGAGAGAGAAAATAGGTTACTAATGGCCAGTTAGCCTGAAATCAGTTATCAGGAAAGTGTTGAAATCTATGATTAATGAAGAGAGTTTTTTGAGGATGTAAGTAGCAGGGTAGATAAATGGGAACTAGTAGATGTAGTTTACTTGTATTTCCAAAAGGCATTTGATAAGTGCCACACAAAAGATTAATACACAAGATAAGGGCTCATGGAGTTGGGGTACTAGATTAGCATAGATAAAGGATTGGTTAATGGGCAGGACCAAAGAGTAGGGATAAACGGGGCCTTTTCATGTTGGCAGGTTGCAACTAATGGAGTGCGCACGGATCAGTGTTGGGGCCTCAGCCATTTACCATCTATATTAATGACTTAGACAACGAGAGAGAGAGTCATGGATCTAAGTTTGCTGACAATACACAGCTAGGTGCTTTGAAGATACTCTTTGAAGATATCTTGAGAAGGTACTCTAGGTTTCTCGACCAGGAAACATCAAGATTGGTTTGAAGAGAGCAACCAGGAGATCCAGGAGCTACTAAATCGCAAGGTGCTGAACTGGAAGCATCACCAAAATTCAAAGGAAACAAAGCAGGGATACAGACAATTGAAGGCCGAGGTTTAACAAAAAACCCATGACCTAAAGAACAGCTAGTGGACTGAAAGAGCGCAGGAAGTCCTGCAACTTTCTGACAGCCACGACATGTATGGATTTTTCAGCACAGTCAAGACCATTTACGGCCCAAGTACCCAAGGACCTCCCCCACTGTGAGCAAAGAATGGAGTGGCGCTGATCAAGGACAAAGAGGTAGTCATCGCTTGTTGGAACGAGCACTTTGAAGATCTCCTCAATCGCGACTCAGTCCTTGAAGCAAGTGCCCTCGACCACATTCTACAGCATGCTACCTGCCATGACCTCAGCACAACTCCAGCCCGACATGAGACCAAAAAGGCCATCCGACAGCTAAAAAACAATAAGGCCACCGGCATAGATGGAATTCCCACTGAAATTCTAAAATACGGGGGAGAGGTACTCTTGACACAAATACATGGTCTCATCTCCCTCATCTGGAAGGACTAGAGCATGTCAGGGGATTTCCGAAACCCTGTATTTGTGACTATCTTCAAAAAAGGCGACAAGACCGACTGTGGTAACTACAGAGGGGTATCCCTACTGTCCGCCACAGGGAAGGTCATCGCAAGAATCCTTCTCAACCATCTCCTCCCTGTGGCTTAATAGCTCCTACCGGAACCACAATGTGGATTCCCTCCATCAAGAGGAACAGAGGACATATTCTTCACAGCAAGACAACTCCAAGAAAAATGTAGGGAGCAGCAGTAACCTTTATACATGGCCTGCTTTGACCTCACAAAGGCCTTCGGCTGTATCAACCAGGAGGGATTATGGAACACTCTCCTCAAATTTGGTTACCTGGAGAAATTTGTCACCATCCTCCGCCTGCTGCACAGCATCATGCAAGCTGTAAACCTTGCCAAAAGATCTGCCACTGACACAATTCGAGTTCAAACTGGGGTCAAGCAAGGCTGTGTCATCGCACCAACACTCTTTTCCATCCTTCTCCCCGCAACATTCCACCTCATTTCCTTGAAGTTCCCTGCTGGAGTAGATCTACTCTACAGGACGAGTGGGAAACTATTTAACCTACGTCACCTCCAGTCCAGAACCAAGGCCACTCCAACCTCTGTCATCGAGCTGCAGTATGCGGACAACGCTTGCGTATGTGCACACTCACAGGCTGAGCTTCAAACCCTCATCGATGCATTCATGGAGACATATGAAAGAATGGGCCTGAAGCTAAACATGCAGAAGACAAAGGTCCTCTACCAGCCTGCTCCCGCAGTGCAACACTGACCCCCTGACTATCAATATCCACGGCGAACCACTGGACAATATGGATCACTTGTCATACCTTGGAGCCTCCACTCAGCAAGGGCAGACATCGATAATGAAACTCAGCATCGCCTCCAGTGTACCAGTGCAGCCTTCGGTTGTCTGAGGAAAAGACTATTTGATGACAAAGACCTCAAACCTAGCACCAAGCTCATGGTCTACAGTCTTCAGTGTTACCTGCCCTCCTGCATCAAAAACATGGACACTGTACAGCAGACATCTCAAAGCCCTGGAGAGATATCAAGATCCTGCAAATTCCGTGGCAGGACAGGTGCTCCAACATCAGTGTCCTCTCTCACACCAACATGCCCAGTATCGAGACACTGGTCATGGCTAATCAGTTACATTGACAGTACACATCATCCACATGCCTGACACAAGACTCCGATAACAAGTTTTCTACTCTGAGCTCCATCACAGCAAGAGGCTACCAGGAGGGCAGAGGAAGCAAGGATGTCCTTAAAGCTTTCCTGAAAAAATATGACATCTCCACTAATTCGTGGGAATCTCTTGCCCGAGACTGTCCAAAATGGAGAAGAAGCACCTGCGAAGGTGCCAGCCAGTTCGAACAACGTCAACATGCCCAAGCAGCAACTAAGTGCCAACAGTGGAAGGAGCGTTCGGAATTTTGAGCATTCCATTAACTCGCCTCACCAAACACAACCTGCCCCACCTGTGGCAGAGTGTACGGATCCAGAATTGGACTATTCAGTCACCTAAGGACCCACAACCCTGGAGTGAAAGAAAGTCATCCTGGTTCCCGAGGAACTGCCTAAGAAGAAGTAAGAGGTGGGAATGCAAGCTTTGAGGAGGACACAAAGAGACTGCAAAGAGATATAGACAAGTTGGGCAGGATTTCTTGAGCCCCATGCCACAGGCCACACACCAAAGAGCTGCCGCGATTTCCCGAGAGGCGACTCATTTAAATAGCCGCGGCAGCCCGCAGCCCCCCAATCACATGGAGGGGGTGGGCTGTCCATTGCTGGCAATGACATCAGCTGCCTGTGCACAGGCACTGGCGCCATTTTTAAAGAACAGCCTACCCTGCCAGCAAATTTGAATTTTTAACGTGAACCTCCCCACCAAAACTTTCAAAATAAAATTGAAACCCCCCTTTCCAACCATCCAATAAAAATTACATTAGGTATTTGCCCTTTCTCCCCCAAAATGCTTAATTTTGAATTCTGACCTTCCCCCGCAGACTGCACAAAGTTGAAAGTTCATCCCTTCCCACTACCCCCTACACTGATGATGCTTATTTGATCCATCCCCCCCCATCCCCACACTGAAAATCTTAACCGCTCCCCCCCCACCAGTGTCACACCTGTTTTCCCCAGATGGGGAATTAAAGGCACGGGAGTGCCAGCCGCCGTATTGAAGATCATAGCGGGACCGGAAGATTATTGGTAAGTATATTTAAATGAATTTGTTTTATTGATTTAAATATGAAAATTGAAGTCCTGTTGCCCAGTACTGGGGAGGGCCACCATGGAGCCTTGCTGCCAGTAGGATCGAGCCAGGCCTTCCTGGCATCGGCCTCCATGGGGGCCTCTGCCGGAATCATCTTCCGGCGTTCCCTCCCCCCACCCCCACCACAGATCCCGTGTTGTGGGCTTGGTAAAATCCAGACCGTTAAGTGAGTGGGCAATAAGGTAGTGAAGTTTGAGGTTATTCACTTTAGTAGTAAGAATAGAAAAGCAGAATATTTTTTAAAAGGTGTGAAACTTGTAAATGTTGATGTTCAGAGGGACTTGGGTGTACATGTACAAGGAACACAGAAAGTTAGCATGCAGGTACAGCAAGCAATTAGGAAGGCAAAAGGATCATTTAAGATTGTTGGCACCTATTGCAAGGGGATTGTAATACAAGAATAAAGAGGTGTTGTTGCAATTGTACAAGGCTTTGGTGAGACCACATCTGGAGTACTGTGCACAGCTTTTGTCTCCATATTTAAGGAATGATATACTTGTATTGGAAGCAGTACAGCGAAGATTCACTAGATTGGCCCCTGGGATGAGAGGGTTGTCCTATGATGAGAGAGTACGTAAATTGGGTCTATATTCTCTGGAGTTTAGTAGAATGAGAGGTGATCTCATTGAAACATGCAAGATTCTGACTGGGCTTGACAGGGTGGACACTGAGAGGTTGTTTCCCTTGGCTGAGGAATCTAGAACACGGGAGAACAGTCTCAGGATAAGTGGCCGATCATTTAGAACTGAGATGAGGAGAAATTTCTTCACTCAAAGGGTTATGAATCTTTGGACTCTCTACCCCAGAGGGTTGTGGATGCTCCATCATTGAATACATATAAGGCTGAGATAGATAGATTTTTTGTCTTTCAGGGAATCAAGGTATATGGGGTGAGGGCAGGAAAGTGGAGTTGAAACTGAAAATCAGCCATGATCGATCAGGCTCTACAGACTGTTTGGCCTACTCCTGCTCCTATTTCCTATGTTCTTATGTTAATCTTGTACCGGATCATTTGAGATTGTTCTACAATATATGGGCAGATTGTAATTAGTAGCTCTATTCCTGATAAAGTTTATTTGTTTTTAACATTTTATCAATAAAACAACCAACAACATCTTGTATTTATAAGATGCTTTTAATGTATTAAAATGTTACAAAGTGCTTCACAGGAGTGTTATCAAACAAAATTTAACTTTGAGACCCATGAGATAAGAGCAGATGACCAAAAGCTTGGTCAAAAATATAGGTTTTAAGGAGTGTCTTAAAGGAGGAAGGAGAAACAGAGAGGTGAAGAAGCTTAAGGAGGGAATTCCAGAGCATAGGATTTTGGTCATAAATGGGGAGCGATTAAAATCAGGAATGTACAAGAAGCCAGAATTGGCAGAGCGCAGAATCTTGGAGGTTTGTGAGGCTGGAGGAGATTATAGAAATAGGGAGGGGCAGGCCATGGAATGAGTTGAAAATAAGAATGGGAATTTTAAAAACAAGGTGTTGCTTAACCAGAAACCAATGTAGGTCAGAGAACACAGGGATGATGGGTGAATGATACTTGGTGCGAATTAGGACACAGGCAGTTTTTGATGACCTCAAAGTTTATAGAGGGCAGAAAATGGGAGGCCAACCAAATGTGCATTGAAATAGTCAAATCTAAAGGTAACAAATGTGTACTCCAGAAAGCTGGTTGTTGAAGGATTAAGTTAGAGCCAATCTTTACTCAGTCTTGCATTTATTTTACAAAGTAAAAAGATTCCAAACTCAAACCTTCACCCAGTTTCAGTAAGCGTCTCCTTAGATATACTCAAGTCAGACCATAACTAACATCCTCCACCTACATGTGATTAAACACAATTAATAGATTCCCTTCTTTTTCTTTAAATAAAACCGAGAGTTTAACATGCACAAACATTTCAAAACAAATCAAAATAAATTCCATATTCACTACAAAGCATTACATTGTGAGATGCCCCTCCTCTTAAAGCCTGGCTACCTGACCCGAACCCAACTAGACCCGAGTATATGTTTAGGTTCGGATCGGGTCATATCAAAATTCCGACTCCAGCATTCAGGCTCGGGTCAGGTCGGGCTGGGCACTGCTGCCGGGAAGGCACGGGATCAGGCTTTCCCATGACTCCCCACAGCTCCAGCTGCAGGAATAGCCTGCTGATGGAACAGATGAAGGAGGTTTGTGTCGAGTCGGGTCAGGTTGGGTCAAGTCAGGTTGGGCACGAGAAAAATTAAAGGGCTCGGGCTCAGGTCAGATTCGGGTTCAGGTCAGATTCGGGTTAGCTGTGGTCGGGTCGGGCCCGGTCGGGTTTTAATTTTATACCCAAGCCAGGTTTTACCTCCTCTAGGACCCCTAACAATTTCTTTGCACAAGCAATTTCTTTCCATAAAACTATCAGATAGTTGATGACTTGCATGTACCCAGTTAATTTTTGAGATTTCCTGTCTCTCCAGCATTTGTTTCAATTCAGCAAGGTCAATCCGTAACCTTTTTTCATTCACACATTTTGTAGAGTGTACATTATCCTACAAGGAACAATTATCTACATAACAGTCAATGGGTTTCTTATCTTCAGTATGCCCCTTGTACAGAATCTCACCTAAAATATTTGACAAATAGAACTCCATATACACTGCCGCCACAAGAGCCAGTGTTTCTGCAGCTAAGTTACTTTTAACAACCCTTTTTATTTTCTTAGCTTCCCAAGCTGTAGAACATTTCCCATTTTCAGCCATCAAAAATATTATGAAACCAGTTGCACTCGAATACCCATCAGCAAGATTAGTATGTGAAGCATCACTAAAAATGACTAGTTTCATATTTCTTGGGTCACCTAAGGATGAGCACTTAAGCAGGCATTTCTTCAGATTTAATTTTTTTCATGTTTTATTTGCCCTTAAAACATTCTCAACTTTTGGGTGTTTCATCGTACTACTTAACTCTAACACATCAAAACTAGCATCAAGTCTAGTCTGAATGCACAACCAGTTTAATTGACCAATGAAGCTTTGCAATTGCTCTGTCTCTTCTTTAGATATATCATCAACTTTCTGTGATGACCTAGCACAGTTAACTTCTCTCTGAAAAGTATCACCCTGCAGAAATACAACTTTTATAACGATTGATCTAAACTCTCATGAACATGTGGCCAAAAGAGCTCAAATGATTTTCAAGGTTACTTTTCCCGCTGTGGGAGGTCCACTCTACCATCTGTATCACCTAGTCGCTCTTCAAAACCTCTTGCAACTAGCTTCACTTTAGCCTTATGAGTCCCACCTGCAAGGACTTTTCCAGCACAAATCCATCTATGTGAGAAGACTGGCTGTCCCTTATCTGGTACCTCAGATTAAACACCAAACTCTCTCCAACTCTCTAACTCCTTTTGTTTTGCCTCTATTATTAGTTTATCCTCAAGTTTATTGGCAGCCACCAAAACTTTACAGTGATGAGGATTTCTGCTTCTAGTTCTATTGTGAAACTGTTCTTCAGCCTTCATTTCATTGTGTAATCTGTTCAAACTACAGCCTCTACTAGTACTATGATGTTTTTCGGGACTACTACTGTGAGATCTCCCTCTCACACTATCGGAGGCTCTTTCTCTAGTACGTGATCATTTCTTGGAGCAAGAGTCATTTCCAGACCACAATTAGAACTTGCACTGCACTTTCTTACTCTTCACTTTTTAAACCCCATTCTACCAGTCCATGGACTTTGCTTCTTGGCCATCATCCTGAACATTCAACAAATATTTAAACTTTCCAGTAGATTTTCCTACACATCCCACAATTGTCGTATCCCTCCACTCACTAGATCCCTCTGGAATATATGCCATCTGAGTACCTACTCGGGGCATTGGCCTTTGGATGCAATACCACTGTCCTGTGCATTGCAATTTCTCACATTACCACTATCTAACCCTTCCTCATGACCTTCATCACAAAACACATGAGCATTTGAGGTACAAGATGCCTCGTTTTCTTCTATCAGCTGCTCAGATTCTGAGATTTTGGAATAAATCCCGATTAATCATGAGTAATGAACCTTATTAGTTTTATTTCCATATTTGATAACTACTGTCTTACCATCACAGCCTATTACCATACCAGGGCCTTTCCATTCCCTATGACCCCCTCTTTTATAATATACCAAATCTCCTGAATTAAAATCTTTCTCAGATGGTCTTATATGATGCCTCAAAGCTCTCCGAATTTCCTCCAAGACTTCAGCCTTGATGAAAGCCCATCTCTCTGCATGTAAAGCATTCAATTATGAAGAAAAATTGGAACTAATTGTAGTGCCTTCTACAGTAGGAGGACTGTCGCACAGTGCAGAAGGCAATTTGGGATTTCGCTGATAGGCCAATTGATAGGAATTATACCCTCGAACCATCTAAAGCGAATTCTTTGCATGAACCACCTACGCTAGGGTGGTAGTCAACTTGCTGTTTGGTTGGTCAGCTAAGAGTTCATGCAGCATTCCATCAATCATCATATGATTCCTTTCACAGAGCCCAATGCTACAAGGAATTTCAGCTGCGGTATTCATGTCCATAATGTTCATGTTTTCATACATGCCTCTGAACTCATCATTGACATATTCCCTTCCATTATCAGTGAAAAACTTAGTTGGTGCCCCAAGTCCAGTCCCTATCCATTTCTCCTTAATTTTATCTACAATCACCCTTTTGTCCTTGCTATGTATTATTGTGGAAGGACTGAATCTGTTTGCCAGGCCTATGAAATGTAGATCGAAATTATTTCTGTCTTTGTCCTATACATTTAAATTCATGGACCTCGTAAACTCACATGCCAATGGAAGGCTTACAATAGGACGTCCTCCAATATTTTTTACAGATTTCACACTTTTCACTAATCTCCTTTATTATACTCATATAGTCTTCATCAATCACACTTGCATCATATAGTGCAGTTTTTAATCTTTGATAAGAAGGGTGAGCAAGTTGTCTGTGTAACTTTAAGACAATTTTCTTTTTTTCTCAGTGATTCTTATCACCTGATGCCATTAACACTTCTCTGACGCTGACTAGAAATATCAGGTTTTGTTAAGGGGATACAATAATTCCTTGACTGGGTAAACTGCAAATCCATTGACTTTCCATAAACAATTGCCTTATCATGCTCTAAATCGAATATCATTTGTGCCTCTTTCACAGAAGGTTTACTCTACAGGAAAGGTATCTCACTAGAGACTAATTCAGTACCGATAAAGTAGCTTACGAACATACAAACATATGAACTAGGAGCAGGAGTAGGCCATTTGGCTCCTCGAGCCTGCCCTGCCATTCCATAAAATGATGGCTGATCTGTTTGTGGACTCAACTCCACATTCCTGCCTACCCCCGATACCCTTTGACTCTCTTGTTTGCCAAGAATCTGTCTACCTCTGCCTTAAAAACATTCAACGACCCTACCTCCACTGCTCTCCAGGTAAGAGAGTTCCACAGACTCATGACTCTCTGAGAGAAAAACATTCTCTTCATCGCTGCCTTAAATGGGAGAGCTCTTATTTTTAAAGTGTACCCCCTAGTTTTAGTCTCTCCCACTAGGGGAAACATCCATTCCACATCCACCCTGTCAAGTCCCCTCAGGATCTTATATGTTTCAGTAAGATCACCTCTCAACCTTCTAAACTCCAATGAATACAGACCCAACCTGTTCAACCTTTCCTCATAAGATAACCCTCTCATCCCAGGAATCAGTTGATGAACCTTCTCTGTACTGTTTCCAATGCAATTATATCCTTTCTTAAGTAAGGGGACCAAAACTGCACACAATACTCTGGATGTGGTATCACCATGCCCTGTACAACTGTGGCAAAGCATCTCTACTTTTATATTCCATTCCCCTTGCAATAAACAACAACATTGCATTTGTGTTCTTAATCACTTGCTGTACCTGCATACTAACTTTTTGTGTTTTGTGTGCCAAGACACCCAGATCCCTCTGCATCTCAGATTTCTGCAATCTCTCTCCATTCAAATAATATGTTGCCTTTCTATTCTTCTGGCCAAAGTGGACAAGTTCACACTTTCCTACATTATACTCCATCTGCCAAAGCTTTGCCCACTCACTTAACCTATCGATAGCCCTTTGCAGACTCTTTATGTCCACTTCACAACTTACTCTCTTACCTATCTTTGTGTCATCAGCAAATTTAGCAACCACACATTCTGCCCTTTCATCCAAGTCATTGATATAGATTGTAAATAGTTGAGGCCCAGCACTGATCCCTGTGGCACTCCACTAGTTACAGCTTGCCAACCTGAAACCCACCCATTTATGCCAACTCTCTGTTTCCTGTTAGCTAACCAATCCTCTATCCATGCTATTATGTTACCCCCATACCATGGGCTGTTATTTTGTTTAGTAACCTTTGACGCAGCACCTTGTCTAACGTCTTCTGGAAATTCAAGTACACCATATCCACAGGTTCCCCTTTATCCATGTTGCTTGTTATTTCCTCAAAGAATGCTAATAAATTAGTCAAACACGATTTTCCTTTCACAAAACCATGTAGACACTCCCTGACCGCACTGAGATTTTCTAAATGACCTGCTTTAAACTCCTTAATAATAGAGTCCATCATTTTCCCTATGACAGATGTTAAGCTAACTGGCCTGTAGTTTCCTGCTTTTTGTCTTCCTCCTTTCTTGAATAGTGGAGTTACATTCACTATTTTGCAATCTGATAGGACGTTTCCAGAATCAAGGGAATTTTGGAAAATTAAAACCAATGCTTCTACTATCTCAGGAGCCACTTCTTTTAAGACCCTAGGATGAATTCCATCAGAACCTGGGGACTTGTCAGCTTTTAGTTCTAATAATTTTCTAAGTACCCTTTCCCTGGTAATGGTAATTGTTTTAAGTTCGTCTCTCCCTTTCAACTCTTGAATCACAGTTACTTCTGGGATGTTATTTGTATCCTCTACAGTGAAGACAGATACAAATATCTGTTCAATTCCTCTGCCATTTCCTTATTTTCCATTATTAACTCCCCAGACTCACTCTCCAGAGGACCAACACTCACTCTATTTACTCTTTTCCTTTTAAATACCTTTAAAAACTTTTACTATCCATTTTATATGTCTAGCTAGCTTTCTCTCATACTCTAATTTCTCTCTCATTATTCTTTTCACCATTCTTTGCTGTTTTTAAAGATTTTGTCCAATCTTCTGACCTGCCACTACTTTTTGCTGAATTGTATGTTTTTTCTTTCAATTTCATACTATCTTTAACTTTCTTCATTAGCCATGGATGGTGCATCCATCCCCCCTAGAGTCTTTCTTTCTCACTGGAATGTATCTTTGCTGAGTGTTATGAAATACGCCAGCTATTTTACATGGAATTACAACTCTCTTTAGTGACTTCAATGTGTTTTTATCACCAAACCTAAAGCAAGTATTACTTTTATACTCCTTAACCTTGCACGATCCTCACTACTGATTGAATCCCGATAACGTTTTAATCAATCTGCTCCAGATACTGTCGACGTGCAAGCAACATCTAATACAGCACTGTTGAATGAATCTGCGACGAACACATTCATCGCAAGACTAAAACTCCTTGTGACTTGTACAATTTGTTCAGACTCATCATTATCTTCCTCTTCTGCCTACGTGTTCTCTGTGTCATATGTCATTTCAAGGACCCTGCCTCTCCGCTTTGGGCAGTTCACTGCATAATGATACTTCGAGTCACACCTGAAGCACCTATTAACTGTTCCTTGGGCATTCCTGGGATTCATTTGCTTATTATTGTTGTTCCAATTCTGTCTTCTGCTGTAATAGCCAGAACTGCTAAAGGTACTTTCATTCTCATTCCTCCTGTCTTTAGCTTTTCCATTGTACTGGTGCCTGTGTCCATTATCTGGACCATTTTGAAATCCAGTAATCATTGAGTCTTCCGTTCTTTGTGTCACTGTAGAATGTCCCATTTGTTCTCCCATGGCTGCAGGAAATGACTGTTTCCCCAGAAAATTCTTTGAAGGCATAGACATCTGATCCAACAGGGAGTCTTTTTCTGAGAACCAAACCCCAGTTAGAGCCAGGAGCCTGTCCATATATGACATCCTAGCAGAATCTAGCAATTTAAATGCTAGCACTGAACCAGGGATCTCCAAATTGAATTTCCTCAAACTTCTATACAGTCTGTTAAAGTTCATGATAGACTCCTCCATTGAATAAGCATTTGTTTACCAAAATCTATTAAAGTCTGACCATGCCTCATAGGCACTTGATAGATGATCTTTCTTGTAAATATCATCCAAGAATTCTAACAGAAGATCCAAACCTTCATCAGTATCCAACTGATGAGCATCCAGTTCACAAAATACTTTACTTCTGATTTTACTTTTGTTAGGAAGTGACAACGCTAAGGCCATACCTTGTCTCCTCTTTGGTAGGGACGTTACACGCGTCCACATATCCACTTCATGCTTCCACTAGTTCAGACTCAGAGAACGTTGAAGGGTAATCATACGCTGACAATTCACATTTGTTTTCTGCCATTTTTCACAATAGCCACTGGCATTTTGTTTCCTGTGTGAAAAAAAGCTCTTACTTTCCAACCTTCACCTTTATGCAAACATCCTCTGCTACCATATTAGACTCCAGAGATCTTGCTGTTGAAGGATTGTGCTGAAGCCAATCTTTACTGAGTCTTGCATTTACGTTACAAAGTAAAAAGATTACAAACAAGCAGCTCCTCACTCAAACCTTCCTCCAGTTTCAGTAAGTGTCTCCTTCTATATACTCAAGTAAGATACTAATTAACACCCTCCACCTGCATATGATTAAACACAATTAACAACAAAAGCATGAATGAATGCTTCAGCAGCAGATGAGCTGAGGCAGGGGCAGAGTCGGGTGATATGCAGAAGTGGATATAGGCAGTCTTAGCAAAGGCAGCTGTTCCTACAGGTACACTGATGACACCCAGCTCTACCTTACTACCATCTCTCTTGACCACTCTACTGTCTCTAAATTGTCACATGCCTTGTGCGGCATCCAGTCCTAGATGAGTTGAAATTTTCTCCAACTAAACACTGGGAAGACTTAAGTCATTGGCCGGAATTTTACGCTGCCCCAGCGGGTCGGATGGTGGCATGGGGGTGGCGTAAAATGGAGCGGCAGGCTCCGGGAGGCCTAACCACCCCAATTCCGGTTCCGACCAAGTTTACGGAGGTCTGGCGGGGGGGGTGAGAAGCAGCCCGCTCGCCCAGGGCCAATCAAGACCCTTAAGTGGCCACTTAACGGCCCTCGCCCGCCTCCACGGGTATTTTACCCATGGCAAGCGGGTGTGCCAGGGACGTAAAAGGATGCCCAGCTATAGTTGCCGGCCTTTCCGCACCCCGGGGGGTCCTGGCAATCGGGCACAGGGTGCCCGATTGAGGGCCACCCCCACCTCCCAACCCAACCCCGGGATCCAAGACGCACCCCACCCCCCCACAAGCAATCACCCTAGCCTCACCAGGGCACGACCAATTCTCCTGGTGAGGCAACCGAAACCTACCTTCAGTCCCGACTCCTTGGTCTCCTCCTCGGTCAGCTAAGCTGCAGTCCCAGCAGTGGCCACCACTTCTGGTGGCGCTGCTGAGACTAAGAGCTGCACGCCCGCTGATTGGGTGGAAGTCCCTCCTCGGGCCAATTAAAGCCTGGGGTTCGTAAAATACGGGACGGATCCCCAGGCTGGGCGGAAGCGGGTTCGGCACCGACATTTATGTCGGAGTCTGGCTCCTGTCCACCCAGCGTAAAATTCCAGCCATTGTCTTTGGTCCCCTCCACAAAATCTGTTCCCTAGCCACCGACTTCATCCCTTTCCCTGGCAACTGTCTGAGGCTGAACCAGACTGTTTACAACCTTGGCCCTGAGACAAGCTTCTGACCACATATCCAAGATATCACTAAAACAAATCCAAATAGAAGCAGGTATTATGGATTACAAATATCATAAAAATCAAGGTAATTTGAGAACCACCCAGGCTACTATATATGCTCAGTGAACTATAAAAATATAAATTACATTTCTAGTCTATTTAAGGGAATACCCATAATAATTCTGATTTGGCCGAGTCTAGGTACTACTACTGAGATGATATCTGAGCTTGATAGTTGCATGAATGCAGTCTGTAGGCCTTTTAAATCAGAGATCTATGTACACAGCACAGATGGCAGTTCTGTGGTGTCATGTCACCAACAAAACATCTTTGTTGCCTGGAGATAAGTCACATAGGTGAGATCAAAGGTAAAGTAAGGCCTCTCCAGACCCATATTTACACAATACATGAACACGAGAATCATAATACTGCATAACCTATCATCAAAAATGTGAGATGCTGGAATCACTCAGCAGGTCTGGCAGCATCTGTGGAAAGAGAAGCAGAGTTAACGTTTCGGGTCAGTGACCCTTCATCGGAACCTTCCGATGAAGGGTCACTGACCCGAAACGTTAACTCTGCTTCTCTTTCCACAGATGCTGCCAGACCTGCTGAGTGATTCCAGCATTTCTTGTTTTTATTTCAGATTTCCAGCGTCCGCAGTATTTTGCTTTTATCAAAAAGGTTCTGTACTGGATGAAAAAAAACAAAAAGAAGCATGTCACACAATCAACTGTTTTTTTCCTATAGAAACTTCCTCTAAAAATAGGTGGTTTCAACTGGGCATTGAAACTATGAACAGCACAACCAGTACTGATGCTGTCCCTGATATTATGTAGATCTTTTTAGCAGAAAGCATTGTATTTAACGCAAAGTATATTGCAATCCATCCCTCTGATGTAAATTCTGTTTAGCATTTTTCATTAAAAACTTATTGTAATAAACCACTGTTATTTTTAATTCAATGTCATCTTTAAATAATAAATGGGCATTAAATCTCTCTCTAGAGCTTTGAGGAGATGGTATCAGAGAGTAGGAGCAAGGCAACCAAAGACTGTATCACTAATGATGTGTTGAAGGGAGTTGGGATCCACTAACAGCCAGAGTCAGAGAATCAATGGGTGCAGAAGGATATATATTTAAGACTAGAAAAGGCTGCAGAGATAGAATTAGGTGAAATCATGGAGTATTTGAAGGCAAGGATTTAAAATGTAATGTTTTGGGGGACTGGAAGCCAATATACATTAGCAGGGGAGATGGTGGAGTAGTGGTAATATCATTGAACTAGTCACCCAGAGATCCAGCTAATACCCTGGGGATATGGGTTCAAATCCCGCCATGGCAGCTGGTGGAATTGAAAGCTAGTCTCAGTAATGGCGCCATAAAACTATCAACAGTTGTTGTAAAAACCCATCTGGTTCACTGCTGTCCTTACCTGGTCTGACCTACATGTAACACCAGACCCTCAGCAATGTGGTTGACTCTTAACTGCCCTCTGAAATGGCGTAGCAAGCCACTCAATTATGGATGGGCAACAAATGCTGGCCTTGCCAGTGACACCCACATCCCATAAAAGAAAAACCAGAGGGATGGATGAATGCAACTTATTGTGGAACAGGAAAAGAGCAACTGAGTTTTCAACAAGTTGGAGACTATAAAGGGTGGAGACTAGAAGGTTGCCAAGGAAGACATTCAAGAAATCAGTTCTGGAGATGACAACTTATGGATGAGGGTTTCAACAGCAGAGAGGCAAGCAATGCTGTGAAGACAGAAATAAGTCATTATGGCGATAGATAGAGTATGGGGTCCCACAGGAAAATTGGGATGCCCAAAATCTTCAAGGCTTGTTTCAGTTTGAGTGAATGTCAGGCAGGCAGTTTGAATCAGCAACAAAGGAGCATATGTGATGGAGGGAGCCAAAACAATGGCTACCATCTTTTCACTGTGCAGTTGATTCATTTTGTGATTCATTTGTGGCTTTATGGCAGACAGTTTTATGGCAAAGGATTGGTTATGAGGTCAAGAAAGATAGTGGAAAGATAGAGTTTGGTGTAATCAGCATACATAAGGAAGCTGGCTCCATTTTGTGGATAATTCCTACGAGGGGTAATAGTTAAATGAGGAGATGATGGCCAAGGATTGCACAGGGCCAAGAGCCAGTATTGCCAACAATGTAACCAAACCATAAGAAAAGAGATGGCAGCAAAACCTGTATGACTATATATGATGGCATCATCACTGAGCATCAAGACTACGACATATCTTTAAAAAGTTCTGGCTCGGCCCCAACTGAAATATTGCGTCCAGTTTTGGACGCTGCACTTCAGGAAGGATGTCAGGGTACTTGACAGGGTGCAGAGGAGACTTACCAGAATGGTTCCAGAGATGGAGGATTTTAGTTACAAAGTTAGGTAGGGAAAGCTGGGTTTGTTCTCCTTAGAACAAAGGAGATTGAGGGGAGATTTAATAGAAGTGTACAAGGTTATGACAGGTTTAGCTAAGTTAGACATTGAAAAGCTGTTCCTATTTTAAATAGTACAAGGACTAGGGGACACAGATTGAAAGTTTTGGGTAAAAGATGCAGGGGGAGTATGAGGAAGCACTGTTTTACGCAGCAGCCGCTAATGACCTGGAACTCGCTGCCCACAAGGGTGGTGGAAGCAGAGATGATCAATGACTTCAAGAGGAAGTTGGATGGCCACCTGAGAGAAATAAACTTGCAGGGCTACGGGGATTCAACTAGCGAGTGAGACTGACAGCATAGCTTCATGGAGAACTGGAATTGACTAGATGGGCCGAATGGCCTCCTTCTGCGCGGTAAATGACTCGATGACTATCTAAACGCATGTTCAATAGTGCCTCTTGGTGTGGGTAATGTCATTCAGATGGTATCACTGTGGGAAAATTCTGAACTTCCTCGCTGCTTCAAACGAGGCACACAAATGCACCAATTCTAAATCGCTGAACACGCAGGGGAACACAAAAGGGCAGGGTTAGCAGTATCTGTAATAAGTTGCATATTTTAAATTTTATAGAAACTAGTATCAAACATTTTAAGTATGATAAAAATTATATCCCATTGTTAGTTTCGTTTTCGTCCACTTTAATTCACAGCACAAACCAGATACTAATCGGTTTGCGTTCAGTTTTCGGCATTTCATTTGTTGAATGTTGTACCTATTTACAGTCTTAAATTACAGCTGTCATTTGAACGTTTTGACTAAAACGACTGTGGTGATGAAAGTACGCTCAAAATGAAATTGGCAGGTTCACAATTGCCGAATAATAGCGGCCTCACGGTGCAATACAAGGATCATGTGAACCGCAGGTTTTTTTTTCTTTCCAAAAATCTAATCTCAGGACAATCAAAAACAGCATAATGCCCCTGTAATCGTGGGGGAAGTTCTTTAATGTTGCTGGCAGCACACCAGCAAGGTCTCGGGGTTATCCTGACTGTGCAAACTCCCACGGGAAAGGTAGAGACAGATTGCTCTTTTCCAAGTAACCAGCCAATACTTGAAAGGTGTAATATCAGGACTCTGCTGATAAGGCTCATCTTGCTGGTTAGAATGGGGACATCCAAAAGCTACTATCTGCTGATAGATTCCCTTTGGGCCGATTTGCTTTAATCATTTACATTTATTGCAACAATTCATACCCTTGTGATTTAAGACTAAAGTAAATCAGCAGGCGTCATTTTCTCTCCCCCGACTTTATATATGTTACATTAGGATGCACTGTGCAGAAGTGGCTGTCACTGTAGTTGAGAAACAGCCAGCACTGTGGTCTAGTTTGTTTAGAAAGGGAAACTGGCAAAGCGTTGTCGGTGTTGATTTTAAAATTCTCTCCATTGTTTTCAAATCCCTCCAAGGCCTCGTCCCTCTCTACCTCTGTAATCTTCTCCAGCCCCACAACCCTCCAAGATATCTAAGTGCCTCTAATTCTGGCCTTTGAGCATCCCCAATTTTATTGGTTCCACAAATTCCCTCCACTTCTCCAGCCCTCTACCTCACTTTCCTCCTTTAAGACATTCCAGAAAACCTACCTTTATGACTAAGCCTTTGGTCATCTGACCTTATAGCTCCTTATGTGGCTCAGTGTCATATTTTGTTTTATAATGCTCCGCTGAAGTGCCATGGGATGTTATATTACATTAAAGACACTATATAAATAGTGGAAGGGTCACTGACCCGAAACGTTAACTCTGCTTCTCTTTCCACAGATGCTGCCAGACCTGCTGAGTGAATCCAGCATTTCTTGTTTTTGTTTGTGTTATATAAATATAAGTTGTTTGTGTAGTGAAGGTAAAAAGTAAGACTCAAATTTCTCAATGTAGTGCAGTACATAGAATCATAGAATGGTTACAGTAACAGGAAGATGACATTCAGCCTGTCTTGTCCATGCTGGCTGTCTGTAAGAACAACTCAGCTGGACACATTTCTCTATCCTTTCCCTACAGCCCTGCTGTAGGTGTTTATCCAATTCCCCTTTCAAAGCCATAATGGAATATGCCTCCACCAGACTTTCAGGCAGTGCATTCCAGATCCAAGCCATTCACTATGTAAAAAAATTCTTCCTCGTGTCACCATTTCTTCTTTTGCCAATCACCTTAAATCAGTTTGTTCTGGTTCTTGTCCCTTCCATCAATGGGAACAGTTGTCCCTATCTACTCTGTCCAGACCCCTCATGATTTTGAACACTTCTTTATCAAATCTCCTCAACCTTCTCTTTCCCAAGGTGAACAACTCTATTTCTCCAATCTATCCATGTAACTGAAGCTCCTCATCCCTGGAACCATTTTCATAAACCTTTTCTGCACCCTGTCTAAAGCCTTCACATCCTTCTTAAAGTGTGGTGCCCAAAATTGGGCACAATACTTGTGTTGAAGCTGAACCAGTGTTTTATACACGCTCATCATAATTTCCTTGCATTAGTTTACATTTACTTATGCATATCTTTAATCTTTTCAGTAGCATAGTTTAAATAATGCAAAGGGTCACAAATTTAAACACATTAATTCCCAAATGCTTGTTTTATTAAAAAAAAGACTCACATTTCAGTAGTTCTTTGTCATCTTCTCAGAAACATCCCAAATTGTTTTTGAAATAGTCAGTAAATATGACATCCACTTTAAACACAGTAAAGTTTTGCAAAAGGTTATGGGATGGATTACAAGTTGATCTGTTTTTGGTAGTGATCACACATGGGCAAGGCTCTAGGAGAACTCCCTACAGATCAAACAGTGACATGGAATCTTTTTGGTGGTTGAGTTTCAGTAGGGATTCTCCTGATTGACCGCTATTTCTGAAGTTTCTGCAGATGTACTGCCCAAATTAAGGTTGCAGAAATTAATGGTATACAAGTTTCATTTTAGCATAAAGCTGTTTTGGCTTTGCACTGATGCTAAACTTGTAAACTGTGATTCAGATTTGAAAGCCAAACTGACTCAAGAGTGAAATCATGTGAGGCAGGGAGTCTCACACCACTTTCACCAATGTTAGGGTTAACTAATCTAAATTTACCATCCACATGAACCACTGGCGCAGTCAAATAGGGCTTGGTTCAAGACCTCACCTGAAAATGATACTTCCCACAGTGCAGTACTCCCTCAATACTGAACTGGAGTGTCAACCTAGTCTTGCAGTAGGCATTAATACACAACCTTTTGAATCACAAACCAGAATAGGCAACAATATAGATGTTCCTGATTAGTTTTTTTTTTTGTTTTTCAACTTTTACAAACAGACAATACTCCAGGGGTATCCACAGTTTGTCTTGTCAGCTGCATAGGTGCACATTATAGAGCCTCAGGAGCCAATTATAAGTTCAACTCTGCATTTCCATTACTCTGCATATATCTCAAGTTGCTGATACTAACCAATTTTGTTGTTCTGATTTAGAATGTATAGAGCAACAGTGCTAAAACGGCCCTTTATAAATCTTTAGGCTAATAAAAATTCAAACAGAAGAAACCAGCAAACAATAAATAGAAATAGGCCTGAATTATTGGAGTTGGAGAGCTAGAGAACTCAAGAGTAGAGATTGGAAACCCTGCTATATCACATATAAATTGAAAGGAATGCCTGTTATAAATTATAGTTTGAAAATACAGTTTACCTGTGGGATTGTAATGCTAAAAGATTATTCTATCCATCTTCTTCTATCTATTGACAAATTACCAGGAGATTGTCCCTATCTGAAATTAAGAAAGGGTTGAATCAGTAGAAATATTAGGATCCCAGTACATCACTGCAGTGATCAACTTCAGCCCCATACTCAAAGAAAACTTCAATAAGGAAAATGAGATGATAACTTTTCTAGTGACCTCTTTGCCCATGCAAGCAATGCTCATATCAAGCAAGCCACCCTAGTATAGTAGGAGTAGATAATCAGAAATGATCACAGGGTGGTAGATATTGATGAAATTAATGTAAGCTGTTAATAAAGAAAGAATTTAGAGACTGAAACTTGTTGATGTGAACTTGTTCATATCTTATAAAGTAAGAATAATGCCTCCCATAATAACATTTAATCTAGATCTAAATTGTTCATAAAATATATCATTCTTATACTGTATTCTGAAAAAATGCTAGTTGGGTTATTTGGATAGTACCATGTTTTATTGAAGTTGATAGTTAAGGGGCTATGCTGATTCAACATTGTAGTTGTACTCCTATTACCTGGGCCTAACCTAAGGACTTCAATTGCTATACTGAGATCATTTGGGGTTGTTTGTTCAATAAAATTGAACCAGCAAATTATGAATAGCTTTGTGAATCTAATTGCTGAAGTCAAATATACCAAAACAACTTATTTTCAAATAGACCATAGACAAACACAGACTGTGTCTAGTTTGCCCATACCTTGTCACACACTTCTCTTGATTTCTCTCTGCCCTGCTCGCTATATATTTTCCATTATTTTTCTGGTTGACAAGTATTGCATAGTACAGTCAAGTATGAAAATAATGGAAATATGTATCAACATTCATACTGTAGAAATAAACGCATTAGATTCATAACCAAAACACATACGCACATTTGTAATCCAATATTCGATTTCGTACTTTCGTGACAGGTGGGACTAAGGTACCTTGTCACTTACCAACTACCAATCTCCTGTTTCTATAAATACAGAATTGCAATTGTACTTTATAGAAACCCAACACAAATCCTTATATTTTTCAGGAAGGGTTGGTATTTTACTGTAATCTCTGGAAAGCTAATCATTGAGGGAGTTCTAATCGATGCACTTTTAATATGTGCAATACGTCGTCAAAATTGTTCAACCCTGATTACTTCAATAGCTGTTGGTTTGTGAGGCAAAAGATGGACCGATGACCGACCGGGACCGGGTACCAGATCTCGTTATCTTCAGTATTCTCACATACTTTAGCGCTTACAATTGCTCGTAATTGAGTTCTTACTCGACTGGGTGCAACCTCACAACCTGAAATAAAGATATCAACATGAGAAAGGAGCAGAAGTAAACAGATACGATTATATTAGTCTGATATGAGCAACTTAACAACAGCTGCTTTGACATTCCGCTGTAGCATAGGCATTTGAAAATGCAGGTGATTTTTTGTTGTTGTTAATTCATGGGATGTGGGCGTCGCTGGCATTTATTGCTCATCCCTAATTGCCCTTGAGAAGGTGGCAGTGAGCCATCTTCTTGATCCGCTGTGGTCCATATGATGAAGGTACTGCCATAGTGCTGTTAGCTAGGGAGATCCAAGAAGTTGTCTCAGCCAGGCTGCAGAATCGGCACTATATTTCCAAGTCAAAATGGGATGGGAATTGCAAGTGGTGGTGTTCCCATGCGCCTGCTGCTCTCGTCCTAGGAGGGAGCGGCAGCGGATTTGGGAAGAGATAATGGTGTTTTAAATACCATTGAATTGAATTAGAACATCAACATGTAAAAAGGTCATCGCGTTCATGCAGCGCGTTTGAAACATGGACAAATGGCATCAACGCATTCAGAAAGGCACTGCAGTTAAAGTCGTCTCTGCTTTAGGGAATATATTTAATAAGATCAGAAATAAAGTTCTTCAGCACAAATTTGGCGGTGAGATCAATCAACTCATCACAAAAAAGTCGCATATTGGATGTTCAAATGCAATCAAGGCAGAATATATGTATTTAGAATGTACTCTGAGTGCTGAAAGGAACTTCAATGTTTAAAACGTGAGCAAACTAAACACTGTTGTAAAATTAGTTAATCATTAACAGTTATTAGCCGATGGAATGGGAATGCAGTTTCATAAAAATCGATTACCCTCCTTTGCCAGTTGCTTAAGATAATTATAAAACGTACAGGGTAAAACCTGTACGTTACCTTGGTTGAGACTATACACGATATTTACCTGCGTTAAACATTCCAGAGATTTGTGCCAGTGGTTCTGATATAAAACAATGAATGCGTACTGATTTCACAACATAATAAATAATTACTATTTGGGTGTTTCCACTGTGACTGCAAAGAGTAGGCCAGATATGTTGGTTGATTCTACACCCTCTGAATTGATTATGCGTATTAATACACTGTTAACTTCCAAAAAGTCATGTCCCATGAAATCATCACAGAACATTCCTAACAGTTATAAAGACTAATGGGCAAAGGTTCCGGATAAATCCATAAATATCAATCACGCTTTTAAGATATCAAGTTCTGCAAATCAGTAACCTACTTTCTGAAAGTGGTTTCAGTTGCATTTCAAGTAATGTTCTAGTTTGTTTCATTTACTTCACAGTTTCTCTACAAATTTAGCACCAGAAAACTCAAAACTTCAATTATTATTTGCCACTGCCGTCGTCTAGTTGTGTTGGGGGTTGATTTTTGTTCCAAGAAATCTAATTCTTCTAGTGCGGGAAAATTAAATATCCTCCTGCTATTTAATGTTCTTTCGCTGTCTGTCCATTCGCGCCTGACAGCTGATTAGGAGAGTTTGTTCTTCTCGGAGAAGCTGTTCTGTCGTGTGTCAGTCGTGTGACAGTACTTTCAACACGATCTGCGCTCTCCTCTGATATCCTACAACAAGCTTTAGAGAGAAAAAAACATTTGAATACCCAGACAATTATCAGTAAAAATGTGCCTGGAATCGCAAATACTGCTTAACCATTGTTATATATTGGCAGTTCGAGAACCGTTTCATTAGATTGAATTTCAAACGGACAGAAACGTTTCATTGAAAAAAGTGCTTGACAGTTCAATTTTAAAGGTTTTCAGTTTGATTAAACTGCCTTACCAAATTAATATTACTGTTATTGGCCTTCTTTTGGGCCTCCTTATCTCGAGAGACAATGGATACGCGTCCCTCCCTGCCAAGTTTGCCTAATGTTTGCCTAATGTAACTCAATTTGCAGCGATCAATTGACACTCTTATACTAACAACATTTTGATACGGTTCTGGGTATACATTTGACATTCTGATTAAATCGTAATTCCCATCTGTTTTACAATCCTACATATCCCGCAGCACTTTATCATCAAGCCTTCTCCATGTTTGATATAGGTACACATTTGTTTAGTCAATTAGTTTGCACACAGGCGATGAGTAAACATCTTGGTGCACCTTTTTCATTCTAACTTTACTTTTCTCACGGTTCTTGAAGGGAGCTGATGACGTGATGTATGAGATTAGCCCTGACCAGGTGCAAATCAGGTATAGAAAAAACTGTGTATTCTGGATTTCAAAAGAACTGGAGTGCTTGTTGGCAGGGAGGGACGCGCTTTGCTGGCGTTCTATGGGACTTGAGTGTGAGAAAATCAGTGAGCCGTTTGCAAAACAGCTTCAGAACCTGAGGCAACACAACTTGCCAGCCCACAAAATCCCCCCAGTCAGAACTGTCTGCACACAGAAAAACAATCAAGTCAGGACAATCCAACGGACGCCTCCTAAAGTGCGCCCTCTCTTTTGTTCTTTCAATAGTAAACATAAAACCTATATAACCGAAAACATGTTGAATGGCACAGTCCCAATCCCACATATCATTCTACCTGTAACCATTGTAAATTTGAACCAACTCCACCAAGCTCAGTGAGCATTTCACTGCCATGTGACTAGTGCACACAGCGGCCAGACAGAATTTATTTATCGGGACAAGAGTCATTCTTTTCAATGGCCAAAAAAAATCGAACAATCCGCTATGATAAGAAATACATTGAAGTCGTAATGGCCTGTTACATTTGACAGATTTTCATCATTTGATTGTCACGGCAGAATGTAACAGGCGATGCACGTTATAGTTCATTATGTTTTAAACATGTACCGAACGTTTTGAGGAAATACTGACAATACGTAGTGTTGAAATGCATCGGGTAACTCATGACTTGTAAGGAGCTGTATTTTGGCTTAACATTTGTTGTCCGGGACAGCAATACACAAGCTATCCCTCAATACAATCAAGTAGCAAATAACATTTCCCGGTACAATACTCGTAGGTCACTAGTGGTTTGTTTTGTAGGCTACAAATCAGAAAACGCTGTCATCACATCTTTCCGATGAGTGTAGTTACTGTTTCTCAGTATAACGTTCTAGTCACTGGTAGAGAGGATACAGTAGCTTCAATTAATATAATTTCTGATCAGGACAAATGTCGCTTTAAGAATTGGATAGAAACGTCTATTGAAATTATTCAAAGTTTATGTTTATTTAAAATATACATCCTACAAATGTACGAATCCCACATTTTAATGACTGTAAGGCTTCGTGCAACACGTCATGCTCAGAAAACTCGAATCCTATTTGTGAATGAAGAATTATGTATCAAAAAAAACTTATGTAATGCCACAAAATGAATAAACATCCCAGTTTAACTTTACTGTTGAACATCCATTGCAAACGATTTGATAAAAATAAAACACTATTGGCATTTTTTAAATGTCACGGCAAAAAGGAAACTTATGAATGATTTATTCACCGAAATAATTGACATTTCCACTTTACTGAAAATGGAATAAGGCGGTGGTTGTTTCCTCATTCCGTATCTTTAATGACTGGGTCGCACTAGTTGCTTTGCTGGTTGCCAGTTTATTAAAAGCTGCTCATGTTTCATCAGAAACCTTCACAAACCAATTTCACGCACCAAATTTTGCACATGTTCCGGCCGGCACAACTCACAATTTGAGAAGGGGAATCGTATGTGGGTTAACCGTAAATGCTGGAAATTTGGAGTAAAAAATATAAAATGCTGAACATACATCAGGGTCGTCACAACAAGAGTTGACTGCAGATACTGTTTTTATTTCCAAATCTTAAGAATTATACTTAATTGTACAATTTTCCCGATTGGCATTTTACATGTTTTAACTTGATTCAAAATATTACACGATGACGATGCAGTAGCTGTAAAAATGTTGAAGTTTCATTGTACATGTTTTTTTAAAATCTCGTGATGACGCAAATACCTCAACAAAGCTGCTTCTAACAAAATGTTTCATATTGTGCCAACAATTTCATGTCTCACCTACTTGTTCTTCCTTGTGAAACTGCCCATGTGTGCGCACGCGGGGGCGTGGGGAATACATTCGCAAAATATAAATGCATCATAATGACGGCCAATTGTTTTTATTTATATACCGGCAACCCGAGGAAATTTTGCCTAAACGAGGCAATTATTCCCCTGGGCCAATGACAACATGTAAACTGCAGACACGGATCAGTAATCAATGCATGTCATGAAGAGTTGCGCAGATATGAAGATAATCCATAACTAAATGCAGACACTACAGGCTCCGGCGTCTTCCGAGAATGTTAGCTTTATTACCCGTGCAATAAACGCAAAAATGTTGACTACTGCAGACTTCCGCAGTAGTTCCGCACGACCGGGGACTTCACTGCAGTTTGAATGGGTTAACCGCCCCCCGCCATATCCCCACTCCCACACAGCCCAATCCCCGAGGCAGGCAGCTCAACATCAGTCTTTATGTGCGGGGAGCTAAGCCTGGCGACACGCTTCTCCCGACCGATAGCATTGCTGTACGCGGACGGTAGCTGCAACTTGTTGGCCGGCTGCAGAATGTGATCCCAGCTTCTGGTGCATCATGCCCCTGCTTGGTCGCCTGCCACGCGTCGAGGGGGTCACCGGTTGCACGAGCAATGCAAAGCAACAACACCCCTCCCCCACCACTATCGCCCCGCCCCCTCCAATCAGTGCAGACTGTGGCTCATGAGGGCCATCCTTCGGCAGCTCCTGGTATTGCATGCTCTTGCTAGCGTGCCTGCGGCCCACGGGCAAGTAGCCTTCTCCTGGTGCCGGGGGGGAGTGGTTTTCCCAGGCTTTTGCACAGCTGCTATTGCCCTCATCCTGCCTCCCCCAACAAGGAAGCGCCTGGCACGTGCTCCCACCTGATAATGGTGCTCGCATGCCGACAGACGTCAAACCGCCTCCAGCCCGCGGATCCCCTTCCCCCACCCCCATCCCCTACTTTGATTGACAGTTCGCCCGCTCGAGTGCAACACGTTTATTGGCCACTCGCCCTGTCGCCTTGCAACCAATCGTGGCGCGCCGTCCACCACGAGCTGAAGCGTCGCGCCCCGGGGACGGGCTCGTGTGTGCCGCGTTCTGATTGGTCACAAGTTAGTGTGGGAAAGAAACTTTGAGAAGTTTCACACGAGCCGTTCGCGTGCAATCCCAGATATAAATACAGGCGGCCAGAGCTGATCTTTACACAGTGGCGATTTGCATTCACATCACTGATAATAACACAACCAAAGCAATATATATATAGAGACAAATAAAATAAAAGTGCCCCGGCTGGCTTGGAAATAAACTCGCAGGTTGCAAGACGCGGAAAGAAGACAAAACATAAAAAAGTTACAGATCGCAAGGAATCGTTTAAAGCATTCCACTGGAATTTTGTATAAGAAAATGCCGGCAGATATAATGGAGAAATCGTCCTCTTCCCCTGTGGCTGCTACCCCAGCCAGTGTAAACGCTACACCAGATAAGCCTAAAACTGCTTCTGAAACTCGGAAGGTAAATATTTTGCCCACTGTCGTATCTATTTGTTGTAGAAATCATATATAACATCAAAGACACGTTTATGTTCCTGTTACTTAATGAAACGCCCTTCTTTTTTCAGTCATCCAAACCAATTATGGAGAAGAGGCGCCGGGCTCGAATAAATGAAAGTTTAAGCCAACTTAAAACACTGATCCTGGATGCGCTGAAGAAAGATGTAAGTATCTCATCATATGTTTTTACTTTATGTGCGGTGCCACAAGGTAGTGAATGTGCGTGTCACTTCCCCTCGTTTATACGAAATATATTCCTACAGAGTTCGAGACATTCCAAGTTAGAAAAGGCTGACATCCTGGAAATGACAGTGAAACATCTCCGAAATCTGCAGCGAGCCCAAATGACTGGTAAGTGTTTAATTCACAATTTATTGTTGTCTTCTGAACTTCCGTCTGCGGTCTCGCTGGTATTCGGTAACATTTTACTGACTTGGCGAAAGTTAGGGCTTCCCACGGGTCTGGATTATTTTTAGATTCAAACTTGGCGACTGTTTCTGTACTCACTCCTCAAAAGTAAATGGCCCTGTGCTAAATACGTGGAAATCATTTTCAGAACGTTTACTTCTCAATTGGTTTTAAGTGGGACACACAAGTAAAGCCAAATACTTCTAGTCCTTTAAATAGTTGTGTGATTAATCAGTATTTGGTAATTCTATAATGTGAATAATATGAGTAGAGCAAACTGTCTTATCAATTAATGACTGAAACTTGGATATATTGCAATCAAATGGGATGATTCATTTACTTTTTTCTTACATTTTAGCTGCTTTGAGTACAGACCCAACAGTTCTGGGCAAATACCGAGCCGGTTTCAGCGAGTGTATGAACGAAGTGACCCGATTCTTGTCCACCTGCGAAGGGGTTAACACTGAAGTCCGGACCAGACTCCTCAGTCATTTGGCAAACTGCATGTCTCAGATCAACGCCATGAATTACTCCCAACCGCCCCCCAGCCCAGCTGTGACCGGCGGATCCCACGCTGCTTTTGGACAGCCCTTGCACGTCCAGCTACCGGGGTCAGGCGGCAGCGGCATGCCCCTCAACGGAGTCAACCTGCCTTGCAAACTGGGTGCTGCTGACACAATACCCGCAGCTGCGGTTGCCGCTGCCACCAAAGTCTACGGCGGGTTCCAGCTTGTGCCAGCATCAGACGGCCAGTTTGCGTTCCTCATTCCTAACACAGCTTTTGGACCCAATGGGCAGCTAACGGCAGGACCTATCATTCCTTTGTATGCCAATACGAATGTGACCTCATTGCCCTCCGCCATCTCCCCGGCCAGCAGGTCCCCCATACAACAGCCTGGCATTACCCCGGTACCCGGCTTCCCGCTGCCACTCTCGGCTGCCACTACTGCTGTCAGTCCGGTCAGTGTGGGTGTACCATCAGATTCCTCAGATTCCGTCTGGAGACCTTGGTAACTGGGCCATTTCGCGTAAAACAAGTGACTGGAAACTTTTTTTTGAAGGACTTTCTTTTTCAAGCCCATTTGGTGTATAGAATTGTCTCGCAATGTCAATATTATGCACTATATTTGTATATAGTTAGGATGTTCATATCGGATTGCATTTGTCTTATCAAGATGTTCATTTTTCTATGATGTGATGAAACGCCAAAGATAAACTGAATGCTCTTAAAAGTTCCTTCCTTTTTTGGAAGATTTATATTTGAAATAAAAAGAAAACTAACATTTATATATTTCTCTGTTTGCCTTTCTATGAGCAGAAAACAAGCGCATAAGGAGGGGCTGTGAGTGGCGTGGCGAAAGCTGGGGGTGGGGGTGGCGGTGGGGGTCGGGGGACAAGTAAACCCAGCAATCTTACTTTGGTCCAAGCAAACCCAGCAATCTTACTGCAGATGCTGGAAATCTGAAATAAACATAGAAACTCAGCAGGTCTGGCAGCATCTGTGGAGAGAGAAACAAGGGTTAACGTCTCAGGTCTGTGACCTTTCATCAGAACTGGGAAAAGTTAGAGATGTAATAGATTTTAAGCAAGTGAAAGGGGGGAGGGTCGGAAAGAGAACAAAAGAGCAGGTTTGTGTTAGGGTAGACAGGAGAGATGAAATGGCAAAAGGGTTGGTGGTGCAGGGCCAAAGGGAGTGGTAATGGGACAAAGGATATGAATCTTTGGTTTTTAGTGAGATCATGTATAAGAACATAAGGAACAGGTGTAGGCCATTTGGATCCTGGAAGCCTGCACCGCCATTCAATGAGATCATAGCGAATCAGATTGTGACTTTAACTCCACTTTCTTGTCTGCCCCCCCATCACCCTTTACTCCCTTGTAGATCAAGAATCTGTCTAACTCAGCCTTGAATATAAGGGTTATGGGGGCAGGCAGGGAAGTGGAGTTAAGGCCACCTTCAGATCACGTTGTGTCTGCAATACACCATCAGAATTGAAGAAAGTTAAATGCCTTTTCTCCTCCAAACACCGGCCTAGAACCTCTTCAGATTTTAAATTTGGCGCCTGATTTCACCTATTGTTGAGGAATAGGAAAAAGTGCCCCTAATTATGTGAGATCTTAGTGATCTTAAACTCTACGATCAGATGTCGACAAACCTGTTCTCGGTATCGGGTTTCGCCTCGTACAAGCATCGGCCAGAAAAGGCAGTTTTAAACAGCCACAAATTCTGTAGGGAATTCGTAGAGTTCCTACCACAAAACTTGTTGTATTTTGTCTGGTAACGCAGGTGGTTGATCGTATACCCAGGTGGTGGGGACAAGGAGAAACGAGACAAAGAGAGAAAAATGCGAGTAAGACTTATTAGCATTTGCAGTTGGTTGAAACTCGCATTTTTTTTAAAAAAAAGTTTGTTTTGTGTGAAAGTTACAAAAACAGGCTAATCTCTCTAAGAGCCCCAGGTGTTTAATGCGCTATTCATGTGGTTTAGCCAACAATACAATATAAACTATGCGGGCAAATCAACCCGATACTTAATCATGTTATTCCAGAAAGACTTGATCTCATCATTGTGGTAAAGGTGCAGAGCTATTTCAGGCTCCTGGTGGACAAAAAAATCGCCGATCAGAGAAAGAACAATCACTTTAAAGAAGAAATGTCCCATTGTGTTACAGCTCCCAGGGAGTGCGCAGTTATTACACTGAAGCGTATTATGTTAAACATAATACCTGATTACGCATGGACTGGTTTTAAATCAGGAAATTCGCGGGATCATTACATACGGTGGTGTTAGGGCATGCAGACTGCAGTAAAACATGTTGATTCAAAAGTTTTTTGGGTGACCTTTACAGCTCTCTGAACAAATGCACACGTGGTCTGTGATGCTTCCTTTTGCTGAAGAGCTTGGAACTTTGAACTAGCCCCAATAACGTTTTACAATATTACAATTTTTAAAAAAGCTCTGAACTTGCTTACGTCTTGTTAAATGCATCTTAGGTAACTTAAGACTAATAACGACAAAGAATTAGCGAAATAAAAGTTAATAAAACATACGAGGATATGAGGATAGTGTGGGAAAAAGGCATTGAAGTGGATGATCAGACATGATCATATTGAATGGCGAGGCAGGCTCGATGCGCTGAATGTTCCTGGGAGCCTGACAACTCCGCGAGACAAGATCACAGAATTTTTCGATTGGCAGGTAAACAAGACTTGACTTTTTAATAGTTTGGTCAGTGTTGCAACCATATGGTTAAATTGGACATCATAAGTTGGTTGAAGGATGTCATTAAAGGCAATTAACTTTTCCCACACTCCTTGCACATATGAAGTGTAGCCTTGCTTCTCTCTTGGCGCTAAGTGCTACCATATGGTGCAATCTATTTCTGCTTTTATTGTATTCGGACAGCAGCTTATGATTTAGTTGAGTTTGTACCAAGCCTTGGGCTTCACTGCGGCCAAGGTGGTTTGCAGGCAAAGCTTCTGGCAGGAAATGAATAGCTCCCAGATGACATCAGAAACCTGAAAGGTCGTGAGAAAGAAGCGAACCCTTTGCAGTCGGCATGTTGCCAGTCACTCGGAGAATGTTGGAAAGCGCGTTTCTGACACACGAGTTAGTCCTCCCGAAGGAAAGATAGCTTCTTGGTCCTAATGCCTGTCAGGATTTCATGGGATATATCTCACAGTCATCAAGCTATATTTCAGACACGGTGTATACTATGATCTGAGTTTCCATCTGAAACTATTAAATATTGGATCTCAATTTTCAATGAACTATAGCGATTTTTATATATATTTTAAGTACCATATATTAAATTTTTAATGAAATCCAATAGATACTTTCGAAGTACGCAGACTTTAGGAATTGTCAAGGTTCCTTTTTCACTACCTTAAACTGCCTGTATTATGAACTTCCTGAACGAAGCTAGCTCTCTTTCTCACACACACATCCGGCCACACAGGTTATAGGTTGCTAATAGTAACCTGGCATATCACTGATGCTGCATTGTTTCATGCTAGAGATAACTATGAACACAAATACCTGTTGAGTCTTTTCATGGATCTGTGGTAAAAAAAAATGCCAACACTGTACAGCTTATATATTTGTTAAGGAAAGTAGTAGACCTTAGTAGGTGAAACAAGACTTCAGTTACAATCTCTGTGCTTTTACACTACCAAATGAAAGTCCTGTGACGATACTGGTGAATGCGTACAGTGAAAAGAACAGACAAAATTGTCAATGGCCAACATGTAACAACTGTCAAAAAACTATTTTCACAAAGATTACTCAGTAGATTAAAGCCTCTGAAGTAGGACAACATAAACACACTAAAATGTTGCATTTGTTTCATTTAAGGATATATTCAATTTCTATATTTTATTTCTGTAACATGCATGACTGTTTTAGTGTTTACTGTGCAATGAAATGCCACTGTAACTTGAGGTAACTTTTTTAAATATACTGGACATATTGTACTACTGAACTATCAAAATCAATCTGCAAATATCCTCTTATGTAAATACCTTTGGAAAATGTTTGGAGTAAATGTGAATTTTGTTAACAGTGCATACAATAAATTATCCTGTCCTAAAAATGCAACAACTGTCAAAAACAATTTTCATATAGAAGAAATACTCAGTATCTACTTTGCAGAGGAAACAAAAACAATTTCAGAGACACATTGTGAAAATATTAATGTCATTCATGTAATTTAATGTAGTTTTAAATTTATTCCAAGTTCAAGTACAATCAGGATGTTTAATCTAAATGATGTGGTTTATCTGAAAATACAAGTTTAAATTAAAAGGTATTTTTCCTTACCATCAATACATTCTTTTTATCAATTTTCTATCTTTTGTTTTGAAGGTGATCTCTCATAAGAACATAAGAATGTAAGAACTAGGAGCAGGAGTAGGCAGTTCAGCCCCTCGAGCCTGCTCCGCCATTCAATACGATCATGGCTGATCTCATCTCGGCCTCAACTCCACTTTCCTGCCCATTCTCCATAACCCTTCAGCCCATTTCTAATTAAAAATCTGTCTCTCACCTCCTTAAATTTACCCAATGTCCCGGCATTCAACGCAACTCTGGGGTAGTGAATTCCACAGATTCACGACCCTTTGAGAGAAGTAATTTCTCCTCGTCTCTGTTTTAAATCTGCTATGCCTTATTCCAAAACCTTCCTCTCTATGTCTACTTTGTCAATCCCCTTAATCACCTTATATACCTCAGTTAGATCTCCTCTCATTCTTCTAAACTCTAGAGAGTAAAGGCCTAAACTGCTCAATCTCTCTTCATAAGACAAGCCCCCCAGCACTGGAATCAATCTAGTAAACCTCCTCTGAACTGCCTCCAATGCAACTACATCCTTTCTCAAGTAAGGGTACCAAAACAGTATGCAATACTCCAGGTGCGGTCTCACTAATGCCTTGTACAGTTGCAGCAACACTTCCCTACATTTATACTCTATTCCTTTAGCAATAAATGCCAAAATTCCATTTGCCTTCCTTATCACCTGCTGTACCTGCAAGCTAGTTTTCTGCGATTCATGCACGAGGACACCCAGATCCCTCTGCACCGAAGTACTCTGAAGTTTCTCTCCAGTTAGATAATAATTTGCCTTTCTATTCTTCCAACCAAAATGGATAACCTCACACTTATCCACGTTAAAATCCATCTGCCAAATTTTGGCCCATTTATCTAATCTATCCATATCCATTTGTAGATTTCTTATTTCTTTATTGCAACTTACTGTCCCATCTATTTTAGTGTCATCTGCAAATTTGGCTATAGTACCTTCTATCCCTGCATCCAAGTCATTTATATAGATTGTAAATAGTTGGGGACCGAGGACCGAACCCTATGGCATCCCACTAGTTACATCTTGCCAACCAGAAAAAGACCCATTTATCCCGACTCTCTGTTTTCTGTTGGTTAGCCAATCCTCTATCCAAGCTAATAAATTGCCCCTAACCCCATGTAAACTTACCTTGTGTATTAACCTTTTGTGCAGCACCTTATCAAATGCCTTCTGGAAGTCCAGATAAACTACATCTACAGGATCCCCATTATCCACTTTGCTTGTTACAGCTTCAAAGAACTCTAGCAAATTAGTCAAACACGATTTACCCTTCATAAAACCATGCTGACTCTGATGGATTTCGTTTTGACTTTCTAAGTGTCCTGTTATTGCTTCCTTAATAATGGATTCTAATAATTTCCCAATGACAGATGTTAAACTAACAGGTCTACAGTTTCCTACTTTCTGCCTCCCTCCCTTTTCAAATAAGGGCATTACATTAGCTTTTTTCCAATCCACTGGAATCTTTCCCATATCCAGAGAATTTTGGAATATTCTTAAACTTCCTTTAAGACCCTAGGAAGTAGGCCATCAGGCCCTGGGGACTTGTCTGCCCTCAACCCTAATAGTTTGCTCAGTACTTTTTCCCCAGTGATGATGATTGTTCTAAGTTCCTCCCTTTCTATAACCTCTGCATTACCTGATACTATTGAGATGGTACTAATGTCCTCCACCGTGAAGACTGAAGCAAAATACTGATTTAGTGTCTCCGCCATTTCTGTGTTCCCTTCTATTAACTCTCCGGTCTCATCCTCCAAAGGACCAACATTCACTTTAGCTACTCTCTTGCTGGAGTCTGGTTCCAAAAGTATCAGCATCCCTCTGGCACTTTGTACAAGTGGCTATTCTTTACACATGAGCCTAGACAGTGTGAGTTGGCAGGAAATTCAACCAATGCATTGCAGCTGAATCCAATCTTGTCCTCACTGGACATCTATACCTGAGTACTTTCCAGCAAGGGTCCCGCATGATGACCAGAACCAGAAATTGATCAATTTTTCTCCTCTGCTTCTCACGGACACCGATGACCAGACTGAGATCAATTAATACAGCACAGATCAGAGATCCAACCTGGGACCTTCAACTCTATATGTCTGTGTTGCATCTTACACCTTGCATTGATTTTGCAAGCTGCAGGGGTGCTACCATACCTATCTCCACTGATGAATTTGTAATCCCTAGCAGAAATATGATAGGAATATTTCCTCTGTGTGTCATGTATAGCAAAACCATAAACACATTTAAAACTTTAACTATGTATTGCACTCAGAAGATGTCTTCTCCATTTCTCCCCTGTTCTATTACTGGTAATGAAATTCAGATCGCATTTAGAAATTGCAGCCAACAAGCATTCTCATTTATATAGGCCTCATGTTGATGAACATCAGAGCATTTTATGGATGGCAATCAAACAATGAAGAAATTTAGATATGAGGACTGCTATCTTTTCGAAAGATGTGAAGGCAGGAAAAGAGTTAGCAAGGTAAAATGCTCTCGGTGAATATCAGTGGCCAGGGCTGAAGCATTAACTTCCTGCAGTGTACTAAAGGGAGCAGAAGACAAAAAGCAAACCTGAATCAAAAGAATTGAGGGTGTAGGCTGGGATATAGCATGGGTGAAGATTTCTCAAACTGTGAGAGCTTGAAGGGCTTTAAAGGCAACAATTAGGAACTCAAGCTTAATTCACTAGGTCACAGAGAGCCAATAGAACTAAGAAAGGACAGTGGTGAGTATAGGTAGGAGTTTGCACAGTAGAGGATTAAGTGGAGTGTGTGAAATGTGGAGGTGGGAATCTCAGTGAGGAGAGAATTTGAGAAATCAATACCAAGGTGATAAACCAGACTAAGGAGTTTAACAGCAATGGGTGAAATAATCCCACCAGCAAACAACATCCAAAAGGTGGGAGAAAATAATCTTGGTGCAGGACTATATGTGGGATTGAAAAGCTCAATTTAGGGTCAAACTGAATGGAAAAATTGTGTACTGCTGTGTATTTCATGAGCAGACAACCAGAAAAGCTGATAAGGGTCAATGTCTGAGACTATAGATGCTAGTGGCTTTAATCTGAACATGTAAAGCAGTTAAACCAATTTGAACGCATGTTCATAGAACCTCATAGTGTTATTTGTGTTATTATACTATTAGTTTAGTGTCAAATCTATATTGTTTTGGTATAAATTCTGGACTAACAGCAAGTAAGATGTTCTTTCACAGTCACTGTCCCTTTACCACCTGTGGTCAGATCCCCAAAAAGTACATTTCCTTTATTCCCAGCTTCCATTTAATAAGAACACAACAGCATATTGTATTTATATACTGCCTTTAACATAGTAAAGCACCCCAAGGCACTCCACAGGAACATTATCAAGCAAGATTTGACACTGAGGCACATAAGGAGATATTAGGGCAGTTGACCAAAAGCTTGATTAAAGAGGTTGCTTTTAAGGAGCATCTTAAAGGAGGAAAGAAAAGTGGAGAAGCAGAGAATTCTAGGAAGGGAATTCCAGAGGTTAGGGCCTTGGTAACTGAAGGCACAGCCACCAATGGTGCAGCAATTAAAATCAGGAGCGCTCAAGAAGCCAGAATTGGAGGAGCACAGATATCTCTGAGGGTTGTGGGGCTGCAGGTGGTTACAGCGATAAAGAAGGGTGAGGCCATGGAGGGATTTGGAAACAAGGGTAGGAATTTTACAACCTATGTGTTACTTAACCAGGAGCTAATGTATGTCAGCAAGCATCAGGGTGATGGATAAACAGGACTTAGTAGGGCATGGGTGGCAGAGTTATGAATGACCTCAAGTTTAAGAGGTAGAACATGGGATGGTGACCAGGAGAACATCGCAATAGTTAAGTCGAGAGATAACAGAGGCATGAATGAAGCTTTCAGCAGCAGATGAGCTGAAGCAGGGGCGGAGTAGGAAATAGGCAGTCTTAGCGATGGCACTGGTATCTGGTCGGGATCAGATATGACACCAAGGCTGCAAACAGACTGGTTCAGCCTCAGACAGCTGCCAGGGAGAGGGGTGGAGTCAGTAGCTACGGAACAAAGTTTTTTGACTGAAACCAAAAACAATGGCATCAGTTTTCTCAATATTTAGTTGGAAGAAAATTCTGCTCATCCAATACTGGATGTTGACAATTTGGAGACAGTGGAGGGGTCGCAAGAGGTGGTGGTGAGGTAAAGCTGGGTGTGGTCAGAGTACATGTGGAAACTGACACTGTGATTTTGGATGATGTCGCAAGGGGCAGCATGTAAATGAGAAATAAATGGGAGCCAAGGATAGATCCTTGGGGGTGAAAGATTATCGGGGGTAGGTGGTAATGTGATCAGTTCAGCCATGAACTTATTGAATGGCGGAGAAGGCTCACGGGGCTGAATGGCCTACTCCTGCTCCTAATTCGTATGTTTGTATGTACACCAGAGGTAATGGTGTAGGAGCAGGAAGAGAAGGCATTGCAGGTTATTCTCTGGCTACAGCAGGATAGATAAGAATGGAATCAGGCAAGTGCAGCCACACCCAGCTGGAGGACAGTGAAAAGCATTGGAGGAGGACGGTGCAGTTAAGCCAAGAGGACAAGGAGGGATATTTTATCTTTGTCACTGTCACACAGAATGCCATTTGTGACTTTGATAAGAGCCCTTTCAGTACTTGGGCAAGGACAGAAATCTAATTGGAGGGATTCAAACATGGAGTTCTGGGAAAAATGGACACGGATTTGGGAGATGACAAGATATTCAAGAGCTTTAGAGATAAAAGGGAAATTGGAGATGGGACGATAGTTTGCAAAGATGGGATGAAGGGATTTTTTTTCCAAGGAAAGGGGTGATGGCAGCATATTTGAAGCAGAAGGGGACAGTACCTGAGAATATCAAGTTAACAATATCAGCTAACATGGGAGCCAGGAAGGGAAGTTGGGTGGTCACCAGTTTAGTGGGAATAGGGTAAAGGGAACAAGAGGTGACTCTCATAGCCAAGATGAGCTCAGAGAGGGCATGAGGAGAGATAGGAAAGAAACTAGAGAAAGATGCAAGTCCAGGGCTAGGGCAGGGGTGGAGTCTTAGAGGAAGTTTGGCCCAGTGGCCTAGTGGAAGAGAGCTAACATGTTTCAAGATCTAATATGCAATATTTTAGTCAAAATATTTTGAACTAAAGATAAACTGGTCAATTTACTTGTAGCACAAGTCTGACCCTACACCCCAGGTTGGTAGATACATACTGGTAAGCAGCTTTTAGCCATATACCAATAGACAGATTTCAGGGTGCATGTTTGGGTGCAGTGGACTGCGCACGCTGGACATTTCACTTTCCTTTGAAACTGGAACCACCATGGTCTGTGTGGAATTATGGCACATATCTTCTCAAGGGCAATAAGGGATAGGCAGTAAATGCTGACCTTGCCAGCGATGCTCATATCCCATTAATGAATAAAAAAATCTACTTGCAAAATGATGATCTGGGTTTTAGAATTGACTAGAGCACTGCTTCCATCAGTAGGCCTAAACCTGGAGATATAAATAACACCTCACTCATTCAACACTGGTGCAATAGTGCAGTTGAACTAGAGCTCTAATGATTTAATTGCTGGCACAGATATAAAAATCAAGAGTTTTGTCCTACCTTAGCTAACTCCAAGGTAAACCTTTAAGCTATCACAATTATTCAATATTCATGTGCTCACTGAACAAATGTTTCCTGCATGATTCCATTTTAGTCCACTGGTTCTACACCATAAATAAACTTTTTTTTCTATTTTGGCAGTCCAAAATTGAACAACACCAACTTAATCTTTTGCGCACAACTATACAATAATTCAATCATCTAAACTAAAATGAGGTGAAGAAAGAAGCACTAATGGATTGTTAATGTAGATAAATAATTTCCCCCAGATTTCCTTCACTGTAAAATATTCCTAGAAAATACTTCCCACCTTCCCATCACCAGCATGCACTGCTTTTGAGATACATACGGAGTAATAATTTCAAATCTTAAGCTGAACCATCTGAAGTTTGCTTCTCTTGTGTACATGCTTCCATCTGAACGGGTCTATTACTTATGTGTACAGTTTTGTCCCGCATTACTTGACTGATTTATGGTGGCCCATCAAATTGCTAATTATCTACCCATACATGAATGATACAAGTGGTCTGTAGTTCAACTACATTCAGGAATGCTCTCATGTCTGAGTGGCTGAAACTTAACAAGCCATAACCCAAAGGATTGACATGCTGATGGGGAAATCTGCATGTATTACAACAATCAGGTTGTCTCAAAAACAAATTTTTCTTTGGAAATTCAGAAAAGAAGAAAGTCTACATAATGTGCATAAGCTAAGGCCTGAAAGTTATTCATATTCCAATAGTCCCAAATTTCAACACAGAGAAATTAAAGGGATAGATCAGTACAATCAAGCAATTTACACAATTCATAAAATATTCATTTATAGAAACTATGGCATTATCTTCCACCCTTGTAGGATTTTTGGCATACACAGAATAGTTTTCAGATAAGCCTGGTGTCTCAGGTGAAGTCTACAGATAACACTTTCCAAAATATTTATGCTGCCTTGATAATTCAGATATACTACATTAATTTAATAGTGGTGACTGTTTTAGAAAGATGTAAGCTGGCAGCATATATTTAAACTGCCAACTCTACACCATTGTCAAACTAAGGAAAAATTGAGTAATTTTTAATGTTAGCAAAAATCTCTTTTACTAACAGTAAAAACTTAAAGGTGGTGTAACAGACAACCAGAAACTTCTTTTAAATGTAAAAACTTGCTTTACCTAGGTTGCAGTCAGTATGAAACCAAAGCATCATGAGAGTACTTCCTGGAGGTACCCAAATCAAACCTAAGGTTGGTTTAAGGTCAGTACGGGTACAGTTAAACTGATACCTTCACATCACTGCGAAATCCACTGACATGCAACTGGCGGTGTAACTCAGGAGTCTGATCCCAATCTGATTCCTGAGTGCACTAAAGCCAGCTGGGGTGAAACCCTTGGAAGGAGGTAGTCTCACAGCACTGGGAGTTTACAGGAGGCACAGCATAACTCCTGTCAGTGAAAAGTTATATTTTAAAAGTGCCCAGGTAGCCTATGAGGATTCCTGGGGCCTTTGTAAACCAATTTCACAATGTTTTTAATTTTAGGATAAGATGGGTACTCCTGCCCATATGTTCACATCTTTAAACATTAGCTGGCTGGAGAGTAGAATTGGGCATGTGTCCATGTATAGATCCCTTGATCTTCTTTGCCATTGATGTCAGAGTTACCTGAAGCAATGTACAGTCAAAAATAAAACATTCGTCTGTCAACTGCACATTTGAAATATATCAATCTGAGATGGGTAGCTGCAGTGTAAGTGAAGCAATACACTGCAGATTTTACAATGGTGCAAAGCTTTAATATGTCCTTAAGAACAGCCAATTTGGAGGGAATTAAACTATAGGATAACTACATTATAGTAAAACTACAATTGTGTTGCACTGTTTCTCCTTTTTCACATCATTGTGATTACCAGTTCAATTTGAGAGATCATATTTAAAGCAACTCCTATATCACATTCTTAGCCAAATAAGCTGCAATTCCGAAGTATTTCATTTAATATCCTAGTTACCTGAAAGAAAAAGTACACAGGGCATTTGCGCCAAGCTTACTTGGTTTCCTGGAGAGGTGACCGTTGTAAATTTGTAAATTGCGATTTTGTACCGAATCATAAATGTAAAATTGTAAGGGCTGTCATACGCTCCCAGTGCCAGATCGGAAACGGTACAACACTTGGGCTTGATAAAGTTCATGCATGCTCGATATCATTTGGCGTTAGGACCCAGCGGAAGCCGGAGCGGCTCCCGGCGGTAGGTTGAACACACGAAGCCAACGCGCTCTCCATGCGGCCGGATGCCGCCTGGTGACAAAGTCCAGACAGGAGCTGAGCTCAGACAAGGGCTCTGATCGTAATCATACACACAGATCCCCTCTCCACAGTGCAGAACCGTGTGAATACACCTAACAGCAGTGAGATTGCGGCACAGAAATTTAAGTCCAAAGCATTTACTAAGCTGTTTCCGGCAAGAAATAATTTAAAGATCGTGAGGTGAATTAAACAGGTTTTAAGGTGAAATACCACACAATTACCCGGACCACCGATGGATTTTTAAAACATTTGATAGACGAGGCATTTCTGGCAGGAGTTTATTTGAGAGTTTGATCCACTGCACACCCATAAAGCACCAGGCTGGCACATCCCTCAAACACCGTGTCAGGAGAGCAGTCTATCACAAGCACATCACTCCTGGCATAACACACCCTCCTGACTGCACTTTCCCTGGTATTATTTAAAGCCGGTTCATGATAATGTGTCATTTAGTGCCCTCGGGCAATGGTCACGTCCGCAGTTTGTTGCGGACACGCAGTCGGGAAATTCTTATTTGAACTCTCCAAATCCTTAAAAGTAACAGTCTGAATTGTACTTACTTAATTTTTGGCTGCCTGTGCGTATTTTTAAAAAATGAATTATATTCAACCTTAATAGATTCAACTACACCAATCTTTCCACTATATTAGTTCTGGATTCTGTCTGCCCCATTCTGGAATGGAACAGGAAAAGGAGGACCATTATTATAACTACTACCTTGATGCATAAATAAATCTTCACAAATATAAAAGCCGAGCGTGCTTTGTTCACAATTTGCTCATATTTTGGCAATGAAATGACAATTTACGTGCCTGTAGAGTTTTAAAATCAGTTCTTTTCTGTATTCCATAAATCAGTCGAGGCAATGTTTATAAAACTGTATTTCAAACAGCGCACCAGATGGAATTTTATTAAATATATACACACAAATATAGATGGCAATTGTTGAATGGTGCTATCTAAGTATGAGCTGGTGAAAAACTGTAACCATCCCCTCCCCCCTCCAAATCTAATCTTTTGGCTTGACCTATACAATAAGACATGTAAGGCAAGCTCTAATAAATAATGACAGTTTAGTGTCAATTTTTATGCTAATTCCTATTTCATTGGGAAAAACTCCCTTCGACATATCTTGGTGTGCGCACTGTTACTTAAAATCAATTCAAGTCTGAACAATAAACTTTGCCATAACGGTATTCAACGATTTCCAAGCTGTAAAGGGCAGCAGGTGTGCGAACTGCAAACGACACCATCTTCCCCCAGACAGTACGTCGCACTGGTGAAATCTATTAGCGGCTTGTGGTATATTTTTTGTTCTATTCCCACGGTTGAAGTTGCTAGAGATCTAATTATAGAAGCGGGAGAGTTCCCGCCAGCTGGGCAAGTAATAAAGTCTCAGCCTTCGGAAAGAGATAAAGCTTGAACGCAGGCTGGTATATCCAAGGTAACCCTGTGAGCTGGCTGTCAATAACCACGGTCAACAATGGCTGATCAGCAACAACAAACTGCACTGATTTCTACACTGAAATTTAAAGACAAGTTACAAAAAGTTCATTTCTTATATAATTACATACATATGTGTTGATAGAATGGGTACTGGGATGTAATAATTTGTTTGACGGATAGAAAATAAAGTAAGATGTATTTATTTTATAAAAATGCTTTTCTGACTCACCTAAATTCAAAATTATATATATATAATTTCTGTTCCATGACAATTTTAAAAAGCTGTCAGTTCTGTTCCATGACAATTTTAAAAAGCTGTCAGTAGAATTCATTTTGTACGCTATAATATTATAACGGACTATCTATGATAAAATAAGCATTTGTGCAGGATATAAAATGTTTATATGCAAAATGCTCATGAGCTAATTTCCCTGTTTATTTTAAAATGATTGTAAATGATATTTAGTCACTAATGCCGGTAATTATCACTAGGTGGCGGTATATTCCATATATCCACCTGCTCAAGGTTTTTTTTGCACTTTTCTTGGATTACGAGTCCCCTAAACTTTAAAAAAAAAATCTAATTGCTTCACCGTTTTCTCTATGTATTCAAACCCAATTTGCCCGGGGTCATTTTCCTATCCATTGCTCCCTTCTTTGAACAATTATTTTGGATTTCTCGAAGGTCTGTTCCAGCTAATCTTGAATGTGCATTACTAGATAGGCAGGAGATGGAGTGTTTTTACACAAAAGAAGGGTTCAGGTTACAAAGCAAATTTTCATCTGTTTGTCGATATAATGTAACTTCCCTGTTCCCATTGTACAAATGTCTTGTAACTCTCCTACAAAGCTGTTATATAAAACAGTTAAAAACGAATAAGGTTGTGTTATTTTATACCATAAATTTATAAAGTGCCTTTTCATTCTTGTTTAAAGCAGCGATTGAACAAAGAAATCAGTTCATATTTGGTCTTTCGCCCTATGGAATAAAAACAATATTATTGCATAGTTCATTAAGGAACAGCAGTTTGTTACCCACTCACAGCTCTTTGGCTACAAGGTGGAAACGTTTGGATTGTTAGATCACTAAATATTAGTGTTATAAAATTGTTCATGGAGCTATGTGAAATAATTAACAGAATGAATGATTCAAAATATAAAAATATACATGAAAACCATCTCTATATGTCATTATAACATAAACTGTAAATTGTAACCTTGATTTCAGTACAATATCCGCATTTCAGAGGAAATGCAGAACACGTTAAGTGAATTTGCAAAGGTTCCAGCAATGAATAGGTTTATATAGGGTGATCAAGTTTCTTGTAAAACAAGAAGATATCCATCTCATATATCACTGTGGGACTATAAATATTCACACAATGTATATACCAATAATAGTTTGCAGGAGTATGTCTGATGAAACCCAAAAGATGGAAATGGGACCCACCTGGGGGTCTAAACCAAGATTGTGGTCTGGAACCTGAAAGAAAAGATTATTAAAATATATTTCACAGTAGCCCTCTTATGCCAGGATCGTCACTCCCTATGTAGATCATCAGAACCCATGTTATCTGTTGGTTTACTAATTGGATCTATCCTTTGTCCAGTCGATGAGTCTGAAACCAACTTGTTTCCTGATAACAAATAGAAAGGTGCAGGCTAAATTAAAAGAGCTCAAGGAAGAAAAAACAACACAGTGAGATGTAATTTATTCTAGAGTATTGAGCTCTTGTGTGATACCCCAAAGATTTTTCAATAGCTCATTGAGATCTGGGGTAATGTTGAAGGAATGGGGAAACACATTGTCCCCTTATTCAAAAGTGAATTTTGAGTTATATAGGCCAGTGTTTAACCTCTGTGTCGGGAAAGATAATCTCATAAAGGATGCTATTTTTTTCCCCCAAAAAGATACTTTATTCATAAAAATCTGTAAAAAAATACATTACAAAGCAGTTCAAAACAGTACCAAGTTGACAAAAATTGCAAAGGAAATCAGTTTTCTTCAATACAGGAGTAAGTTGCCTCTTTCCATTCCATTTTGTATGCCATGTGCATTTTACAGCAAACCCATCTTTGGTGTATACACCCCGAGGGGTTTCCCATGTGTCCAGCCCCTCAGTGCACTATGGCGGGAGGACCTTACACAGTGGTCTTTCCCCATTGAGCCTTTGCAGTGGCTGCCCCAAGCTTTAGTACGCCCCTTAGCACGTAGTCTTGGACCTTGGAATGTGTCAGTCTGCAACACTCGGTCGTGGACAACTGTTTGTGCCGGAAGACCAGCAAGGTTCGGGCAGACCAAAGAACGTCCTTCACTGAATTGATAGTCCTCCAGCAGCAGTTGATGTTTATCCCAGTGTGCATCCCTGAAAACAGCCCGTAGAGCACAGACTCCTGTGTTACAGAGCTGCTTGGGATGAACCTCGACAAAAACCACTGCATCTCTTTCCACACCTGCTATGCAAAGACACATTCCAGAAGGAGGTAGGCAACTGTCTCTTCCCCACTGCAGCCACCTCGAGGGCAGCGTGCGGAGCAGGTGAGACTCTGGGCATGCAGGAAGGATCTGACGGGGAGGGCCCTTCTCACTACCATCCAAACCAGGTCTTGGTGTTTGTTTGAAAGTTCCATCCTGACTTTGGCAGTCTGCTCAGGAACCATCCGACAGGATCCATCATCTCCTTATCCCGAAGGGCCTTGAGGGCATTCTGTGCAGACAACTGCCTGATGAATTGGTGGTCAAAGGTGATTTTTTAAAAATTCTTTCATGGGATGTGGGCGTTGCAGGCCAGGCCAGCATTTATTGCCCATCCCTAATTGCCCTTGAACTGAGTGCCTTGCTAGGCCATTTCGAGGGCATGTAAGAGTCAACCACATTGCTGTAGATCTGGAGTCACATGTAGGCCAGACCAGGTAAGGACAGCAGATTTCCTTCCCTAAAGGACATTAGTGAACCAGATGGGTTTTTACAACAATCGACAATGGTTTCATGGCCATCATTAGACTAGCTTTAAATTCCAGATTTTATTAATTGAATTCAAATTCCACCTTCTGCTGTGGTGGGATTCGAACCCATGTCCCCAGAGCAATACCTTGGTCTCTGGGTTACTAGTCCAGTGACAATACCAGTATGCCACCGCCTCCCCTATTTTCTGCACAAACTTTTCCACGAAGGATAGGTGGTACAGCATGGTCCAGCTGGATGGAGCGATCCGCGGCAATGTGACCAGACCCAACCTTCGCAACACTGGGGACAGTTAGAACCTCAGCACGTAGTGACACTTGGTGTTTGTATACTGGGGCTCTACGCACAGCTTGATGCAGCCGCACACGAAGGTGGTCATCAGAATGAGGGCAACGTTGGGTACATTTTTCCGCCTTATCCAGAGATTTGAACATTGTGTCCCTCCGGACCTGGTCCATTTTGCATCTCCAGATAAAGCAGAAAATGGTTCGGGTGACCGCTACGGCGCAAGAGTGGGGTATGGGCCAGACCTGCGTCACATACAGCAACAACGCGAGCGCCTCGCACCTGAAAACCAGGTTCTTACCCACAATGGAGAGAGATCACTCCTCCCACATGCTCAGTTTATGGTGTACCCTGGCTATTCATTCCTTCCTAGTTTTGGCGCACGCCCTGGCCCTTCTGAACCATATCCCCAGCACCTTCAGGTAGTCTGACCTGACGGTGAAGGGGACAAAGGATCGGTCAGCCCAGCTCTCAAAGAACATGGCCTCACTCTTGCTGTCGTTAACTTTGGCTCCCGAGGCCAATTCGAAATGGTCGCAGATGCTCATCAGTCTGCAAATGGACAGCGAATCTAAGCAGAAGACAGCGACATCGTCCATGTACAGGGAGGCTTTGACCTGAGTGCCTCCGCTGCCTGGGATTGTCACCCCTCTTATGGCCGCATCCTTCCTAATGGACTCAGCAAAAGGTTCGATACAGCAAACAAACAAGACAGGGGAGAGAGGACAGCCCTGTCTGACTCCAGATTGAATCGGGAAACTTTCTGATTCCCACCCATTGATTGAGACTGCGCTACTGATGTTTGTGTGGAGCAGTTTGATCCAACTGCGGATTCCCTCCCCAAACACCATTTTGGAAAGCACGTCCATCATGCAGGTGTGCGATATCCTGTCAAAAGCCTTCTCCTGGTCCAAGCTAATGAGGCAGGTGTCC